>NC_052155.1:21510943-21816664 GCF_902713615.1 Scyliorhinus canicula
TTGGAAGGAATCATCAGTTGGTTTAATGGAGTGGGCACTAATTCCGTGCCCGGAATACTCCGGCTGTTGCAATTCACGTTTCCCGCTGGCAGCAGGAATGGCAATGTGAAATCCCATTGCCAAGCAGCGAGAAGATAGAATCCCACAGCATAATACTGAGCAACATATGGAAAACTTCCAAGTATATCCTGTGTGCAAAAACCAAGGCAAAGAACACACGACACACACCCCCATCTACATCAATGGCTCTGAAGTGAAGATGGTCGACAGCTTTAAGTTCCTGGGGGTCACCATCACCAACAGTCTGTCCTGGTCCACACATGTTGGTGCAACAGTCAACAAAGCCCAACAACATCTCTACTTCCTATGGAAGCTAAAGAAATTGGGCATGTCTGCATCGTATCTTACAAATTTCTACAGATGTGCCATAGAGAGCATACTATCTGCTGCATCACAGCCTGCTTTGGCAACTGCTCGGCCCACGATCACAAGAAACTGCAGAGTGCGGTGAACTCAGCCCAACACGTCACACAAGCTTGTCACCCTCACAATGATTCTGTCTGCACCTCCCGCTGCCTCAGGAAGGCAGACAGCATTATCAGAGACCCCTCCCACCCAGGCTTTGCACTCTTCCAGACCCTTCCATCAGGCAGAAGGTACAGAAGTCTGAAGACCTGCGCATCCAGACATAGGGACAGCTTCTTCCCCACAGTTACTGGACTCAACGACTCTCCCTTGGACTGATTTGTTCCCTGTAAGAACACTATTCATGGCACGCTATGCTACTCTTGCTCATGTATTTGCTTTATTTGGCCCCTTGTTCTGCACTGTAACCAATCACTATTTGTTGATGCACCACTGTCAATGTACTCTGTCGATTATTCTTTTGTCTATTATGTACGTACTGTGTACGTTCCCTCGGCCGCAGAAAAAGACTTTTCACTGTACTTCGGTGCATGTGACAATAAATATCAATCAATCAATCAATCAATCAATCAAAACCCACCCAACTGGAAAAGAGGGGCCATTCACTGGCAGTTCAACAGCATTCCGCTCCATTTACAACTCATAGAACAATGAAGGGCCATATTAACCCGTCTTTGCCTTTTTAAGCAGTCCCTTGTAATTGAGGGTGACTTGCTTCCATGTCGATGGGATCTGAAATGGACGATGGCGATCTGAAGACTCTTGTGAACAATTCTTCCATGGCCAAGAAGCACAGGAATGGGCCTTGAATCAGATCAGAGGCAGCTTGTCTACCAACGGAGCCACTCAGGCTGCATTAGTCTATCACAGCGCTGGAGCAACATCTGGGCTTGAGCTGACAAGTGAAAGTTAACAGTTTTGCTAACTAAGTGTCAGGTAATGACCATCTCCAAAATTGAACAACTCAACTACACCTGTCTTGGGCAGGATTCTCCGATCTCCCAGCCACGTGTTTCTCAGCCGCGCGCCATTCGCTGGCGGCGGGATTCTATCTTCCCGCCTCCTGTCAATGGAATTTCCCACCCCACGTCAGCAGGAAATTCACATCAACGTCGGGCTAGAACAGCAGGACAGGGATTGGGTGTACTGGACAGTGACTGCTCAAAGTATTACTGCCATTTAAACGTCAAGAGTGTGGCGAGATACTTTTCACTCACCAGGCTGATTGAGACTCCAACAACCTGAAAAGCTTGATGCCAAGATGGAGGAGAAAGACCCACCATCACCTTCTTGGGGCCCAGCAACAAAGGTGCCCTTGCCCGCATCACTCACAACTCAAGAACTAGCAAAGAAAATATCCAAGACAGGCCCTGCCACTGAACTTAACATCCATTCTCTCCATGGTTGCAGAATATGCTACTTGCACAATGCATTGCAACAACACACCATAAGACATAGGAGCAGAATTAGGCCATTCGGCCCATCGGGTCTACTCCGCCATTCAATCACGGCTGATACAATTCTCATCCCCATTATCCTGCTTTCTCCCCAGAACCCCTGATTCCCTTTTAAGGTCAGCAAGCTGACCTCAGCGCTACATGTCAGCAATAAATGTGGTCTTGCTACATTTCAGAATGAAATTGAAAGAAATAGCGGGCGGGATTCTCCGACCCCACGCAGGGTCGGAGAATTGGCGGGAAGCGGCGTGATTTCCGCTCCCGCAGGTCTCCTAATTCTCCCGCCGGTAAAAAACCGGCGTTGCGCAAATCCCGCCGGCAGCCTGTGAAAACAGCTGGCGCCGGCGGGATTTCTTTTTTTAACAACTAACCTTAAATCTCCGGCCCGGATGGGCCGAAGTCCCGCCGCTGGGAGGCCTTCTCCCGCCGCCGAGGTGTACACCACCTCGGAAACGGCGGACTCAGCGGCGCGAGCGGGCCCCCGGGGTCCTGGGGGGGGCGGGGGGCGATCGGACCCGGGGGGGTGCCCCCACGGAGGCCTGGCCCGCGATCGGGGCCCCCCGCTCACTCCGCGGGGCAGTGCCGTGGGGGCACTCTTTCTCCTTCCGCGCCGCCACGGCCTCCGCCATGGCGGACGCGGAGGAGAACCCCGCATCGCGCATGCGCCGGCAGTGAGGTCAGCGGCCAGCTGCCGCTGACGTCACTGCCGGCGCATGCGCCGACCGCCGAAAGCCTTTCGGCCAGCCCCGCTTCCGACTGCGCCGGGTGTTTGCGCCAGTCTACCGGTGCAAACTGCTCCGGCGCGGGGCTGGCCCCCAAAGGTGGGGAGAATTCCCCACCTTTGGAGGAGGCGCGACCCCTGAGTGGTTGGCGCCACTCCCCTACGCCGGCACCCTCCGTCACGCCGGGTAGGGGAGAATCCCGCCCAGCAACAATCACAAGCCTTCAATTGTGCTGTGAGCATTTGAAAAGGCGGCTGAAAGCTCAGAGTATTCTGTTTGAAGCTCCTTCTTCAAGTTATTTTAATGGAAGCATCAACACTTTTATTAGAAACAGGTGGCTGGTTTAGCTCACTGAGCTAAATCGCTGGCTTTTAAAGCAGACCAAGGCAGGCCAGCAGCACGGTTCGATTCCCGTACCAGCCTCCCCGGACAGGCGCCGGAATGTGGCGACTAGGGGCTTTTCACAGTAACTTAATTGAAGCCTACTCATGACAATAAGCGATTTTCATTTCATTTCATTAAGGTCTCTGTTCAAATAACATTGGAAAGGATTTCATTTGAAAGTGTTCATATCATCAGAGTGCCACAATGCCATTGCCTTTAAGAGTAAAGAGGGAGAAAATAAGAGTCCATCCAATATACATTTGGACTCAATCTGCTTATGAATAATAAATAGAAATATTCCAGTTTACAAAAGTCCACGACCTTTATTTTTAACGACTGTGCAGTTGGCCATGAAGATGGAACGAGGATATACACAACTTTTGAACTGTTGCCTTTTTGTAATTGATCCTTTTGCACTGCATTGTATACAGAAAGTGGGGCTGTCATATCAGCTCGTCTTCAAGTCGGCTCTTTGTTTTCAATATAAGATGGATTTGATTGGGGGTTTTTTGAAAGAAAAGAAGAAAATTATCTGATTTAAAACTTGCATCGACATTGTTGTTCCTGTTCCCTTTCCAGTGGGCCTTCCTGGACGTGGCAAGAATGAGAGATTAATGGTATCCTGCGATCTGTCTTTTATAAATGGCTTACGATGCACTTTCACAGAGATAAAGGCGGATTATAGTCCTTTTTAAAAAGAGGAACACGTAGAGCAGAGGTTTTTGCAATAACATTGTCTGGTTTTGATGTGGAGTGCAGTGTTATTGTGACCTTGTCTTCAAGGAAAAACCCAGATGACAGTAAGCTGTTACAGCGGTTGGAACAGTTACAAATATATAACTGCAAAACCACCTAATGATGCACTAGCTTTCTTTTAAGTGGGCACGCTGGCTGTTCAGAATGACCAGAAAATTGACATCGCTGGAGAAATGTTGACTTAAACATCTCACCTAAAAACAGAAACATGTGTTGATGGTGATATTCCCTTTTCTCTGCCCCAATGATTCGGTGCCAAAGTATTTATTAATTTAATCCATAAGGCCACTTGCAGCTCGGCTTCAATGCAAATCTATATATCAGCTATGAAATGTGATTTTAAGAAATTATATAAAATTTTATTTGGAAACCAGCAGCAGGCGTAACTTTTCATGAGGACTGAGATTTGGCTAAGTGACCAGTCTGTTTCAGCCTTGGCGCAGATCCCAGTTTAATTCCGGGTGGTTTTGCCTGGGTAGGTGATGGATTGAGTTAATAACTTACCCCCTTCAATACAAACAGGGCTGGGGTATTTTAAGGAGTTTGGTGGAGCTGAAATCGCAAAGCTCTTCCCAATTTTTACAGATGCACCATAGAAAGCATCCTATCTGGCTCCATCACAGCCTGGTATGGCAACTGCTCGGCCCAAGACCGTACGAAATTACGGAGAGTCGTGAATGCAGCCCAGTCCATCACACAAACCCGCCTCTCATCCATTGATTCTGTCTACACCTCCCGCTGCCTTGGGAAAGCAGGCAGCATAATCAAAGCCCCCTCATCCAGGTTATTCTCTCTTCCAACCTCTTCCATCGGGCAGGAGATATAAAAGTCTGAGAACACGCACTAACAGGTTGAAAAACAGTTTCTTCCCCACTGTTACCAGACTCCGGAATGACCCTCTTATGGACTGTAGCCATGCTGGCCACGCAAAATGGACACTGAGCCAAACTAAAATGGAAGGCTGCTGGGAAACAGACAGTTCAGCCAGAACAGCAGTCTGCAAAGAGCAGTTTGCATTCTGCAGCAGCAGAAACCAGTTTGGGCTCAGGTGAAAAGACCTTAGCTAGGTGCAAATGGCAAAACGCTTTGCATGCTAATGAGGCCATCAGACTTGAACACCCACACAATAGATACATTTGGTTCTGAATGGACACATTCCAATCAAGACCCAGACATCGAGGCACCAGAAACCTCCAAACAAAAGGACATAAGAAACGCCCCCTCCATCACGGAGACCCCCTCGCATTGGGGAATTAATCCAGTATTGATAAGAAATTGATCCAATAGGTAGAGCCCGCCCGAGAAGAGGGAAGGACAACGGAACCCCTATAAAAGATAGGGACCTCGTGTTGTCCGGTCTGTTAAACCCGTGCTCCGGCCCCGACTGACACCTGGTATCCTGACTCCAGCCGTTGAGCACCAGCCGCCGAAACCGTAAGTTCAACGCTCGCTACGCGATCCAAGCCCACTAGACTCCCAAGTACCAGAACGCTTGCTGAAGGCTGCAGACAAAACCAGGACGAAGGCCTCGTTCTCTGACCTTGCCTGTTCCTGTTAGATAAGTATTCTGTTTGCTTATGTTTAGTTGTAGCTTAGTCTCTTAGTGTGTGTGCATGAGTATTTATTATTAACTGTATAATAAATATTGATCGTTTGAACTTGACTAATCGGTGTATCGTCTTTATTACTTTGAACTTGACCTTGGAATACTTGTGACGTTGCCTATACGGCAACTGGCGACTCCAGAGCTGAATAATTACATAGAACAGAGCCTAGCAGTGTTAAGCACACGTCGAACTCGGAGGCGTGTTAATACACTCCAATAAACGCGTTTTACGCCCATAGTAAAACGTGCAACATTTAGTGGCGACTCCGCCGGGACCCTGTTGCAAGTGGAAACACCACAGTGTCCAGGACCCTGAAATTTGAATTAGAACTCCAAATTGCAGAGAAAGAAAGAGATCACAAGTATTCAAGGTGTTCAAAATAATAAGCGAAATTCGGAAGTGTGTTTAGTGCATGCGTACTAACAGGGCTGTAAGGTAAAACTGAAAGCTTTTTGTTGCGACAAACTTTCGGTAGTTTTGTAATCGGAAAATAGCGTAAGCCGTACCCTTTTCTCAAAACACCACCCCAGCAACCCCCTGTTCCAAATTATAAAAAGAGAGTCAGAGGAAATGGCCATGCAGGCAATGGAACGTCTGATGGATCCAGCAAAGTTTGTGGTCGCAGCGACCAGCAGCAGTAGCAGGGTAGGCCAGTGTCCCACGTGGGAGCTGGAACTCCGCAAATATCTGCAGGGAAAGGGATGGCCCCTTTGGAAAGAGTTTTGTGCAAATGAGGAGACAGGTCCCGGAAGTATAGGTCATACTTGGTGGGAGAACCTCTCTCAAATACACAAAAAGAGTTTAGGAAAAGCACGCAAGCCGATGGCGATTGTGTCCTGTTTGGCACAGTTGCGAGGCGCAGAGGAGGTCATCAGGACGCTCCGGACAGATTTAGAGGAAAGGAACCGAATGAGTAAGGTCGATGTCAGGGACATCGAGAAAGAAAACCTGGAATTAAAAGGGAAGTTGGCAGAGAAGGATAGAGAGGTGGATGATGCCAAGAGGGCTCACCAGTCTTGTCTAGCTCATCTGAACAGTTCCCAGACCCAGTATGAGAAAGCCTATCAGGACGTGCAACGTGCCGTTCTGATAAGACAGGAATCGGAAAAGCAGGTGGAGGCATTGCAGAGGCAATGCTCCGATCTCAAAGCAGCTTTGAGAGCACTCCACGCTGCAACGACCGAACAAAGACAAAGCACAGTTGACCACGCGAAATGCAGGAAACAGATTGCGGAACTGCAATCTCTGCTTTCGGTGCAGAATGGCTTCCAAAGCACCTTTGGAGCTCAGTTAGATGGGGAAAACGCCCCAGATTGGCAGGAATTAAGCGAGACAGCGCAGCGTTATGTTCAGGGAACATGTGCGCCCGCAGCTCAGCAGAAACGACAGGCACCCCAACCCCCCACAGCTCAGATCATAACCGCACCCATGAATCCCGTAACCACACAGAGGAAAGCCGAATCAGAAGGCGCCCCAGACATAACTTACACCACCCCTTTAACAGTAACCCAGCTAAGGGACGCTTGTGAAAAGATCACTCCGTTCCTCCCCACCGCAGACCCCCACCAGTTCTTCGCTAAAGTAAAACAGCAGGCTACCATGTACGGCCTGGATGAGAGAGAGCAGGTTAAGCTCACCGTGCTGAGCTTAGACCAGAGTGTAGTGGCAGCCCTCCCCGACCCACAGAACGTGGCAGGAGGCAGCCTAGAGGAGATGCACACTGCCATTTTAGATGCCATCGGGTACAATAGAGGTGACCCCGTAGAAGGATTGAATAAGTGCAGGCAGAAGAGATCCGAACACCCCACAGCATTCGCAGGAAGGCTGTGGATTCATTTCAGCGCAGTTTTCGGACAGCTAGATAGAGCGCATTTAACCCGCGAAAACATGGTTAAGTGGACGCGCACAATTATCTCACACGCAACAGAAGCAGGACAGAGCGCTTGCAATAATTACGACCCCTCAGAAGAGGCCCATAACGAAAAATGGGTCCTGAAAAGATTGTCCCGCGCTTGGGAGCAATCGCTTCAGGCAAAAGGAAAGGTTAGATCCCCAGAAGAGGCTCAGGCTGCTGCAGATATCCAAGCAGTCAGAGAGCACCAGAAGCCCGCATGGGTAAACGAAGGCAAGAGCAGCCCTCAACAGAAAGGACAGGAATGCTATAACTGTGGACAGTTAGGGCATTGGGCAAAAGAGTGTAATGCACCCCAGCGATCTCAGAGAGGCCAGCAGACAGGCACTCTGAACCGCAACAAGGCAAAACCCATCCACAATGTAGCAGTACAGTCAGGACCCACCAATGTGGACGAGACGAACTGACGGTGTTCGGGCTCCCCCACTTGGGTCTGTGACACACTATGGGACTCATCAGGGAGGCCCGTAGTCACGGCGAAAGTCAAAGGGAAGCCCATAGAGTTACTGTGGGACACAGGAGGATCCCGCACCACCATTAACTCCACAACCACGGCACACGCAGACACGTGGCCGACCACCTCCACCATCACACTTAGCGGGTTCACCGGACACTCGCAGCAGGGACATATCACAGCACCCGTAGCGATCCAGCTAGGGAACATTAGCACAAGGCACCCCGTAGTTTTAGTAAATCTTCCCAGGACAGCAGAACACATCCTGGGGATCGATTTTATGAACGCTCATAGCTTGTCGTTCGACCCAGTGAACCAGTGTGTCTGGCGAATGGCGAGATCAGACAGAGCCCCAGCCACCCTCACAGTAGGAGACTACGCTAATCGGATTAGCGCAGTGGGAGAGTACTCATTCGACCTGACTACGCTCCACACCGACAGACAAATTAAGGCCCTACTAAACAAACACAGGACAGCATTTGCAAGTCACCGTCATGACTGTGGCAGAATGACTGGACAAGTTCATGTTACCGGACAGGACCCCCGACCGCAAAAGCAGTATAGATTTCCCCTTGAAGCAGAGGTGGAAATAGAAAAGGTTATAGGCAGCTTGTTGGACCAAGGTGTACTGAGAACGGTAGCCTCCACCAACAATGCCCCTATTTGGCCAGTGAGGAAGCCCGATGGATCATGGCGTCTGACCATCGATTATCGGGAACTCAACAAAGTAACCCCCGCAGTAGCCCCAACGGTAGCTACTAGTCCCGAGACCATGCTCAAGCAGGGTCTCAACGCCAAGTACTTCACGGTATTGGACATCAGTAATGGATTCTGGTCAATACCATTGGCAAAAGCGTGCCAATACAAATTCGCATTCACTTTCAAAACTCAGCAGTACACGTGGACATGCCTCCCACAAGGATTCCACAATTCCCCCTCCATTTTCCACCGACAGCTGGCAAGTGGATTAGAGAAATTTTCCCGACCCGAATGTCTGGTACAGTATGTAGACGACCTACTACTGCAGACAGACACAAAGGCAGAGCACATTTCGCTTCTGGCCGAACTCCTGGAACTCTTAACTGAAATTGGCTGTAAAGTTAACCCGAAAAAGGCCCAAATATTGGAAAGTAAAGTGATGTATTTGGGATCAGTCATCACGCACGGCAAACGCGAGATCGAATTCAAAAGAATTGATTCGATCGTCAAATTGCCCCTTCCCCAGAATGTTTCAGCCCTCCGGTCGTTTTTAGGACTGGTTGGCTATTGTCGGAACCACATCAACGGATTCGCGACAAAAGCCGCCCCACTTTCAGACCTCCTTAAGAAAGGAGCCCCCTGGGAATGGCTTCCGCAGCATACAGGCGCTGTGGAAGAGTTGAAACGAGCCCTTAGTGCAGCACCCGCGCTGCTAGTCCCCGACCAACTTTCACCGTACGCAATCGAGGTAGCTAGCACAGATCTGACCCTCTCGGCCGTGTTGCTTCAGGAACGGCACGAGCAGCTAAGACCAGTGGCTTATGCCTCCCGACTGTTAGACCCGGTAGAGCAAGGATTTTCAGCCTGTGAGAGGCACCTCCTTGCTGTCTTCTGGGCAGTGCAGTATTTCTCCTACATTACCGGACTAAACCCCATCACCATTCTAACCGAACATACACCCACACAGCTACTACTAGACGGTCGACTGAAGGACGGTTCAGTTAGCCAGATTAGGGCAGCTAGGTGGACCCTACTTTTACAAGGACGGGACATTACAGTAAAACGGACACGCACACACACATACTTAGCCGACAACCTCCAATACCCCGGACAGCCCCATGACTGTGAAATTGTAGCTCCCCTGCATAACACAGGACCCTTTTTAGCAAAAACACCCCCCAGGAAGATAGGGAACCCGAAACAAAGCCCCCAGCCCACAGACACGTGTGGACCCTTGAGGATTTATGTAGACGGTTCCTCCACAGTTTTAAATGGTGAGCGTATCACAGGATGCGGCATCTATGTAGAGGACGCGCAGGGGCGCGCTCTCGAAGAGATAGCTCTTAAGTTACCAGGTCACTTAGGCGCGCAGGCAGCAGAGCTAGCAGCCATAGCGTACATAGTGGACCACCCCGATTCTTTCCCCAGCCCAGCAGACATATATTCAGACAGCTTATATGTCTGTAACAGTTTAACCGATTTTCTGCCCCTGTGGAGGACACGAGGTTTTGTCTCCGCAGACGGAAAACCCCTTCCATCAGCCCCCTTACTCCAGCATACCCTAGAGAAAGCGAAGGACAGGACCTTCGGCATAATAAAAGTAAGAAGCCACCATAGGTCATCACCCCCTGGGAATGTAAAGGCCGACGCATTGGCTAAGGCAGGTTCCAGGAGAGGACACTTATGGACCCCCCCAGCTAGCGCACCAGCTAGCGCCCCTGTGAGCGCAGTCCAAGTCTCACAGACTGATATTAAAGATCTCGTGGCAGCGCAAAAACAGGACGGAGACCTCAGGGAGGTTTTCAAGGGAAACTTTGTGCCTGCTTACGAGCACTTTAAACACGCACTGACCACACATGAGGGTGTGATCATTAAGGACCGACTTTATGTGGTCCCACAGCAGGACAGGAATCAGATGATTGCCTTGTTCCATGACGGACACGGGCATCAGGGAATTGATGCAACAACGAGGCACCTCAGGCAACTCTGTTGGTGGCCTAATCTCAGGAATGATGTAACGCACTACATAGAGAATTGCCTGATTTGTGCTCAGAATAACCCGGAGAGGTATTCTAAGAAGGCACAACTTCGGCATACTCGCCCAGTTAACGGCCCTTGGACAAACCTCCAGATCGACTTTATAGGTCCATTGCCCCCTTGTAGGAATGGCTATAAATACGTTCTGGTGGTGATAGATACCTTTACCAAATGGGTAGAGGCATTTCCCTCACGAACAAACACAGCTAAGACAGCTGCAAAGATCCTGACCCACCACATCTTCACGAGATGGGGTTTACCCCGAAGTATCGATTCGGACCAGGGATCTCACTTTACAGGACGGGTCATGAGGAACGTCCTGACAATATTCGGAATCAAACAGAACTTCCACATTGCGTATCATCCACAGTCCAGCGGGATTGTGGAGCGCATGAATCGGACCCTAAAAACTACCCTTAGGAAAATGGTTCAAGAGAACAATTCCACATGGGATTCAGTGCTCCCCTTTGCACTTATGTTCATAAGGAACACTGTCTCCACATCTACAGGATACACACCACACACACTCATGACCGGACGCCCTATGAAAGGTACAGAATTCCTTTTAGGACTGGACATGACAAGCCCCGAAGTGATGGCCCTCACACATGAAAAGGCAGTTAAAGATCTAGTTGAGACTGTGAGGTCTGCACAGCTCGCAGCCGCAGTCCAGCTAGGGAAACGCCGACAGCAACGGACTGCCTGTTTCAATAAGACCGTCCACACCACAGAATTCCAGGTTGGGCAACAGGTAATGTTATCTGTTTATAACCCCAGCAGTTTTTTGGCTCCAAAATATTCCGGTCCCTACTCAATTTCGGACAAAATTAGCCCCTCCGTTTACAGGATAAAGTATCCTAATGGGAAGACCGCGTGGTTCCATATAAACCAGTTAAAGGCATATGGAACACAGGCCAACCATGCTCACCATGTCCTGCTAGACGCGGCAGAACACTTCACCCCGCCCACCAGAGACACTTTTCCACCATCCCCCTCACAGACCAGTTCATCCACGGACTCGCCCAAGACTCCGCCCACAGACCACTACAGACCACGCCCCGACACGCCCACAAGCTGCCACAGCAGAGACGGTAGGACAGACACTGACTCTGAAGACAGCGACAGCACACAGCCATACAGCCCACACTGCACCAACTACGACCCCGACTCCAGTGACCCCATGGAAGTCACTTACCTTAAAAACCCAGAACCACCACCCGACCCCGACTACCCCGACAACACACTCGATGCCACACAATGGCACAGGGACAATTCCTACAGACTTGTCCGCAATGACGAGAGTGACCCCCGGTCACACAACTCCAAAATAGCATGCCTGATCCACACAAGGGTGTGGGATCCGGGAGAGCAGGACGACACGGTGTCTGACTCCCGACACGGCAACCCCTTTGTGACCCTGTTCACAGAGGCAGAATCAAAGTGAGGTGTCCAGATGATGTAAGATAGGAATCGTTTGAGGGAAACGATGTCCTTTCTGATGGAACCTGCACGTATGTTTGTCTTCGTTTTATGTTTGTTTGTTTTCAGGAATGTAAATGTTTCAGTTGGAGGATGGACATCTTCTTTTCAGCTGAAAAGATTGTGACCACCTCACATGCACGTTAGTTTGTCCGCAGATACTTTTGAGAACTTCGGTTTGATTGGAGATCTTTTCCAAAGTTGTAACACTTGTGACAGCCTGGTGAGCAGCTCACCGTATCGTCTAAAATATCTGAAGACCAGCTCATGTCCTCAGGTGGAGCATCTTGGCTCCCTTGGTTTTTTTTTTTTTAGGTGCCCCTCTATTCGGCGAAATAGAGGCTGCAAGTCATGGTAAACACATTCGTACCCGTTTTTTCCAGGTTACTCAGGCAGTGGACAAACGGCACTGAGGACCCGCCCTGTCTGAGAACCAACCCTTGGTCAGCCAAGCTCGGGTATGGCACAGCACGCCCTACCCGGGGATCCCATCCAACTCGTACCCGTAGCGGCCCATACGCAACTCATTCGGATGTTTATTTCCAAGTTTGTTTTCATTTTAGGTTAGGTAGCCCTTCGGCCGCCATCCCACATGCTATTTACATCCAGGAACATTCGGATGGTAAATCAGCAAAGCCTGCGAGACGGCTCGCAGAAGGAAGGATTGTTAGGTGTATGCTGGTCTTTAAATTCGCTTTTTGAAAAAAAAAATGAGGGGAGTCACAGGGTGTGACTTAGCCAGTCATTTTAAAGGGTCAATTGGGATTTGAAAGACAGATGCACTAACAAGTAAAGGTCTTAAACTGTGTATTGACAGATACTGTGCTTGATCCCAAAGGTTTCAAAGGACGAGACAGAGGTCGAAGCCAGGATTGTCAATACCGGAGGAAGAAGGAAGAGAAAGAAGAAGAACAGCAAAATGATGGAAGCCCACTTATTACTATTTAATGTCATATGTATATGTGTGGAAACAAGACACGTTTCCCCCACAACCCCCACCGTAAATGTTAGTACAACAAACCCCCAGTGCTCAGCTCTGATCAGCGAGGTTCAGACCTGGTGTACTAAATTCATGACGTGGTACTCCATGTCCTACATAATCGAATCACTGTTGGTGATCGCGATCCTCATCGTCCTAGTGCAGACCCTCAGGTTGAGGAAATGGAAGAGGAGAGCTTCTCGTTCCAGCACCTCACCCATCTATAGAGTGCAATCCCCCATCTTCGGATTCCACCAAACCCCTCAACCCCTCACTGATTACAACACTCTGTAAATAAAATTCAGCCATGTATTATATTGTTCCATACTCGACTGCCGAGTTGGGAAGTGTGATGTTGTGGTGTGAATGGTTAAGGTTTAGAGTGATTAAATGTTTAAGTTAAGGTTAAGGTTAATAGTGATAGGTAGAGGTTCCCAGTTGTAGTAATGCATGTCCCTTTGACATAGGGCCAAGTAGAAATGTTAGTTAAAATTTTTTTTCTCTTCTTCCCATAGTTTAGAACAGAGTAGAACAGGAACTGGCAAGAGGTCAGAACACAAGGAGGCAAAGTACATAGGTGATCCTTCACAATAGTACGATTGTGAGGATCACAAGGAGGGAATGTAGCCATGCTGGCCACGCAAAATGGACACTGAGCCAAACTAAAATGGAAGGCTGCTGGGAAACAGACAGTTCAGCCAGAACAGCAGTCTGCAAAGAGCAGTTTGCATTCTGCAGCAGCAGAAACCAGTTTGGGCTCAGGTGAAAAGACCTTAGCTAGGTGCAAATGGCAAAACGCTTTGCATGCTAATGAGGCCATCAGACTTGAACACCCACACAATAGATACATTTGGTTCTGAATGGACACATTCCAATCAAGACCCAGACATCGAGGCACCAGAAACCTCCAAACAAAAGGACATAAGAAACGCCCCCTCCATCACGGAGACCCCCTCGCATTGGGGAATTAATCCAGTATCGATAAGAAATTGATCCAATAGGTAGAGCCCGCCCGAGAAGAGGGAAGGACAACGGAACCCCTATAAAAGATAGGGACCTCGTGTTGTCCGGTCTGTTAAACCCGTGCTCCGGCCCCGACTGACACCTGGTATCCTGACTCCAGCCGTTGAGCACCAGCCGCCGAAACCGTAAGTTCAACGCTCGCTACGCGATCCAAGCCCACTAGACTCCCAAGTACCAGAACGCTTGCTGAAGGCTGCAGACAAAACCAGGACGAAGGCCTCGTTCTCTGACCTTGCCTGTTCCTGTTAGATAAGTATTCTGTTTGCTTATGTTTAGTTGTAGCTTAGTCTCTTAGTGTGTGTGCATGAGTATTTATTATTAACTGTATAATAAATATTGATCGTTTGAACTTGACTAATCGGTGTATCGTCTTTATTACTTTGAACTTGACCTTGGAATACTTGTGACGTTGCCTATACGGCAACTGGCGACTCCAGAGCTGAATAATTACATAGAACAGAGCCTAGCAGTGTTAAGCACACGTCGAACTCGGAGGCGTGTTAATACACTCCAATAAACGCGTTTTACGCCCATAGTAAAACGTGCAACAGGACTGAACTGATCTCTCCACACATCTTCTCTACTGAGTAGTACTACACTCCGTATGCTTCACCGATATCTGTGCCTATGTATTTACATTGTGTATAAATACATAAACTTATGCAAGTCCTACGTTTTGTCTTATATAGAACGATCTGTCTGGACTGTACGCAGAACAATACTTTTCACTGTAACTCGGTACACGTGGCAATAAATAAATCTAATCAAATCACCAACACTGTAAATTTGATGAACCTTGCCAACTCCACCCAGAAGACCCCGTGGCAAACAAATTGTTTCTGTCACCATGGTTTTCCTCAATGGGCGAAGATCTAGGCCCAGATTTTCACCATGGCAGGCAGGATCTTCGTCATGGTGAAAACCCCAGGAGTGGTCTAGTGTATGAAGTGCTGGCCCCGAACCCGACATTTCCCACCTTCGTGGGTCAGGACGAGTGTTCACGAATGCCGTAAATGCAAAGGCAGCTGGCCATTTACTTCACCAACTGAAATGAAATGAAAATCATTTATTGTCACAAGTAGGCTTCAAATGAAGTTACTGTGAAAAGCCCCTAGTCGCCACATTCCGGCACCTGTTCGGGGAGGCTGTTACGGGAATTGAACCGTGCTGCTGGCCTGCCTTGGTCTGCTTTCAAAGCCAGCAATTTAGCCTTGTGCTAAACAGCCCCTATACTGACTTCACTGAACTCCGATTGTTAAACCCTAGCCCCACCCTCGGCTTTTATTTTTCACGATAATCTTTGTTGAGCAAATGGCCAGTGTGCAGGTGCAGCAAGGAATTAAGAATGCTCATAGGATGTTATTGTTTAATGCAAGGGGAAGTCGGCAGGTTATGCTTCAGTTATACAGGACACTTGTGAGACCACATCTGGACTGCTGTGTACAGTATTGGTCTCCTTGTTTGAGGAAAGATGGAAATGCATTAGAAGCAGTTCAGAGAAAGTTTATTAAACCAATAGCAAGAATGAGCAGCTTATCTTATGAGGAAAGGTTGGACAGGCTAGGCTTGTATCTGTTGGAGTTTAGAAGCGTAAGAGGTGACTTGATTGAAACATACAGGTTTGGATTCTCCGTTTCTGAGTCTAAGTGTTGATGCCGGGGCAGAATTTGTGGACTTTCACGGCAGCAAAACTGGCGGCAAACCTGCACCAATTCAGCTACCGCGGAGGGGCTAGCACCGGCACCACATGGAATACAATCGATTCCAACGGAAAAGGGTGTGGGACGCGCCTGGTCCATGAATGATACTCAGAAGACTGACAAGCTGCAGCTACATAAACACATTACACTCCCCACACATACTCAACAAGATGGCACTGGTTGTGCTGGAGCACACCCATATAGCTGATGAGTCAGCTGGAGCCAGAGGGCACCTGGGGGGGTGGCCTGGGGGGGAGGGGGGGGGGGGGGGGGAGAAACACCTATACGGCCCGCGGCACTAAATTCACAGTGGGCAGTCAGCGGTGTGTGCAGCTGCATGGCTGTCTTTCTGGCTGAGGAAATGGCATTCCGTGCCCAGACGTCCCGAGCCCACAGCCCACCTCCTGCCCACCCCTGATACTGGCAGAACCCCCCCCCCAGCCAGCGGCAGAACTGTCAGCACGCTATGTCGATGTTGGACACTTTCCGTACCCCCTCTCTCTCCCTCAGCAGCCACAATGTCCATTTCATGATTTTTAAAAGCACAAGTGAACCACGCTGTCGGGAACTCGGCCCATTGGAGGCGGAGAATCGCGGAGGCCCCGGAGAATACCGGGTCAGGCCCGCTAATGAAATGTAAACAGTGTTTACTGTATGTGCGTTCCGGACCGCATTGACACCACTGTCAAGGTGACGGAGATTTGCGATTTGCCGTCAAATCGGCGCCCCGCTGCGATTTTGGTGTCGGAACCTATTCTCCGCTCAATCGTGTTTTCCGATTTCAGCGTCAGCCAACAGAAAATCCCGTTCATAAATCCCGAGGGTGGATGTGGAGAGCCTATTTCCTCTTGTGGGAGAATCTGCTGGGGAGGGGGGGGGGGTCACTTAAGAGTTGCCCATTTAAGACAGAGATGAGAAGATATTTATTTCTCTCAGAGGGTAGCAAGTCTTTGGAATTCCCTCCCTCAAATGGCAGAGGAAGCAGCGTCTCTGAATGCAGAGAGGTGACAAAGAGGGGGGTGAAATGTTACCGGGGTAGGCAGGTGTCACAGTCAGAATAGCCATGATCTTAGAAGCATGGCTGATCTTATTGAATAGCGGAGCAGGCTCGAAGAGCCTCCTATTTTGCCCACCCTTCCCCTTTCTCACTTGCTCAAAACCTATTACATTCCTATTGCCGGCCCAGCTCTAACTGGTCAACATCAAAATGGTGACGAAAGACTTCTGGGATCCAGAAAAAAAGAATTGCCTGTAAAAGTGAAGAGCAATGTCATGGCTAGAAGAGAAAAGACAGACCCCCCCCCCCCCCCCCCCCCCCCACCCACCCCCATCCCGCTATAGCTCCTGCTTCCCACTGCACCATCCGTGGGCCTGTAATCGCTGGCAATTCATAGCAACATTCACTCACAGAAGGAAGATTCTGTTACATGGTCAGCTTATCCTGTGGCACTGAAATCCACACATCTATTAGAATAGATTGTTACAAAAAGTAAAACATGTCAAAACAATTGTGACAATGGCAACAATGCCGAAGCCATTCTTAAAAAAACAGCTCCTAATGTTACTGGATAACTTCCGATGAACAGATAATTATTTGCCAGACTAAACAAGATGGCGACAATCGCGCTACCTGATTGAGTGCATTACATGAAATCAAGATGGTGCCAGTGAACCGGAGGTTTCCCAACCTTTCCGATCCCCACTGGCCTACCTGCTACCCACTAAGCGGAATTGCAGCCTTCATATCTCAGAAAGAATGTGCTTGGCTCAGGATAAAGGCTTGTCTACCTCTGGAGTCATTTCTTCTCCATAAAAAATCATTTTCATGTCACATGAAACCATTGTACTGTAACAATGATAAGATCAAAGCAAAGCAAAAGACCATCCCGACTTGAACCTGTTCATCACCATGACATCCCAATAAAATGTGTACCTACTTCCCTTTAATGATTAACTCATTTTTTTTCCCAGGACAACCTTTAAACAATGAAGCCAGTGAGTAGTATTGGTTATGGGTTCAATTTTATGACCTAAATGTAACCACAGCTACATTTGCTAAAAGCAGTCTGAAATCCCCTTCTGTGGCGCCTTTAATAAGCAAATTAATCAAGGGTCCAGCTTTCTAAAATGCAGGTAAAGTTCATCAGAGGGCTGCAGCTCTTCCTGCAACCACTTATCTTTTACAATATCATCTACAAAGGACGTGCAAACAATGATAAGAAGCAAAGGGTGACCAAAAACAGAAGGATACGGGATTATAGTGGCAGGTATTTATGGAAAGATAAAAGTTAATGATAAGCCACATCTGTCAAAGAAAGGTGGCGCCTGTGTTTTGAGTTGTGCAATAACAGCATGGGATCTCAACATTAGTCAAACTTTAATTTTGATGGTCGTCTCAGAGGATTAAGAACATAGAACATAGAACTGTACAGCACAGTACAAGCCCTTGGGTCCACGGTGTTGTGCCGAACTAGTCTGAAACTAAGATCAAATCAACCTACTCCCAATCATTCTAGTGCACTCCATGTGCCGATCCAATAACCGCTTGAAAGTTCCTAAATTGTCCGACTCCACTACCATAGCTGAGAGTGCGTTCCACGCCTCAACCATTCTCTGGGTAAAGAACCTACCTCTGACATCCCTCCTATATCTTCCAGCATGAACCTTATAGTTATGCCCCCTTGTAACAGCTACATCCACCCGAGGAAAAAGTCGCTGAACGTCCACTCTATCTATCCATCTCATCATCTTATACACCTCAATTAAGTTACCTCTCATCCTCCTTCGCTCCAATGAGAAAAGCCCGAGCTCCTCAACCTTTCCTCATAAGACCTACCCTCCAATCCAGGCAGCATCCTGGTAAATTTCCTTTGCACCCGTTCTAATGCTTCCACGTCCTTCCTATAATGAGGTGACCAGAACTGCACACAATACTCCAAATGTGGTCTAACCCAGGTCTTGTAGAGTTGCAGCATAACCTCACAGCTCTTAAACTCAATCCCCCTGTTAGTAAATGCTAACACACAATAGGATTTCTTCACGGCTCTATCCACTTGGGTGGCAACTTTCAGAGATCTTTGGACATGAACTCCGAGATCTCTCTGCTCCTCCACATTCTTCAGAACCCTGCCGTTAACCCTGTAATCTGCATTCAAATTTGTCCTACCAAAATGAATCACCTCACACTTATCAGGGTTAAACTCCATCTGCCACTTTTCAGCCCAGCTCTGCATCCTATCAATGTCTCTTTGCAGCCTACAACAGCCCTCCACATTATCCACTACTCCACCAAACTTGGTGTCATCAGCAAATTTACTAACCCAACCTTCAACTCCATCATCCAAGTCATTGATAAAAATCACAAATAGCAGAGGACCCAGCACTGATCCCTGTGGTACACAGCTGGTGACTGGGCTCCAGGATGAAAATTTAACATCTACCACCACCCTCTGTCTTCTATGTGATAGCCAGTTACTGATCCAATCGGCCAAATTTCCCTCTATGCCATGCCGCCTTACTTTCTTCATGAGCCGACCATGGGGCACCTTATCAAATGCCTTACTAAAATCCATGTATAAGACATCAACTGCTCTACCTTCATCTATGTACTTAGTTACCTCCTCAAAGAATACAATCAAACTTGTGAGGCAAGACTTACCCCTCACAAATCCGTGCTGACTATCCTGGATTAAGCTATATCTTTCCAAATAATCACAAATCCTATCCCTCAGGACCCTTTCCAATAATTTACCTGTGACCGAAGTAAGACTAACCAGCCTATAATTCCCAGGGTTATACCTATTCCCTTTCTTGAACAAGGGGACAATATTTGCCTCTCTCCAGTCTTCTGGCACTATTCCTGTAGACAATGAGAACATCAAGATCAAAGCCAGAAGGCTCTGCAATCTCATCCCTCGCCTCCCAAAGAATCCTAGGATATGTCCCATCAGGCCCAGGAGACCTATCTATCCTCAGACTTCTCAAAATTTCTAACACATCTTCCTTCCGAATATCTACCTCCTCCAGCCTACCAGCCTGTATCGCACTATCCTCCTCAACTACATGGCCCCTCTCCTTTGTGAACACTGAAGAAAGGTATTCATTTAGAGCCTCTCCTATATCTTCAGACTCCATGCACACGTTCCCACTACTGTCCTTGACCAGCCCTAACTTCACCTTGCTCATTCTTTTCTTCATCACATAAGTGTAAAAAGCCTTAGGGTTTTCCTTGATCCTACCCGCCAAGGACTTCTCATGACTTCTCCTAGCTCTCCTAAGCCCTTTTCTGAGCTCCTTCCTAACTATTTTGTAACCCTCAAGCGACTCAACTAAACCTTGTTTTCTCATCCTTACATTAGCCTGCTTCTTCCTCTTGACAAGACATTCAACCTCTTTTGTAAACCATGGTTCCCTCACTCGACCATTTCCTTCCTGCCTGACAGGGACATACATATCAAGGACACGCAGTATTTCCTCCTTGAACAAGCTCCACGTCTCAATTGTGCCTATCTCTGACAGTTCCTGTTTCCATCTTATGCTCCCCAATTCTTGCCTAATCGCATCGTAATTACCCTTCCCCCGGTTATAAACCTTGCCCTGCCGGATGTTCCTGTCCCTCTCCATTGCTGTAGTAAAAGTCACCGAATTGTGGTCACTATCTCCAAAGTGCTCTCCCACACCAAATCTAACACTTGGCCCATTTAGGGATACCACATTTCATATTGTGAGTTCATGAGGCAATGAAAGGTTAAAATCGATCCCTCTCAAGTTTACACGTGGGTAACACAGGTTTTATTCTCTCAAACAGTATTTTCCTTAATTGGCAATGCTGGCACATGTTGATGGTGGGCTGGATAATCCACTTCTCGATGCTGGAAACGAGAATCGTGACCGGGCATAGAATCACGCAAAATGGAAAAAGTCCATTTTGCGGTCAGTGCAAATTCATACGCCTTGGCCAAGTCCCTTGCTGGCGGCGATACTGAGGTTTACGCCACACGCCAGCGAGTCCATGCAAAACGGTCATTAGCATGGATTTTACTATCACTCACAACTTGGACACTTCATGCTCCACCCCTCCACGATGCTCCGCCCCTCTCAGGCAAAAGTCTTGCGGACGCTAATTAGTGCAAGTATTTACAAGCGGGGCCTGGGCGCCAAGGCTGTAGAGGGGGAGCGAGAAGCTAATAAAACTCTGAAAAAGCTTCTAAAATTGTTGGGCTTTCTGGGGGGCTGGTGGGGATCAACTCAGTATCACGTCTGTGTCCCCCATAGTGTCCCCCTCGGGATCAGGGTGGCCTGGCTCAGACGGCCATTGTCGCAGTGTGTGTTTTAAACTCACCCCTCTGGTAATACCTACAGGCTCCTGGCTGCTCACACTGCTGAGTGCTGCCTGAATGCTCAGAGAGCCTCTGGCCATCTGGGAGCCCACCCAGGCCGCCCCTCTGGACACCTTCATACCCCAGCTGCATCATCAAGGGGATGGGTGTGGCCAGGCTCAATCAGGGGACCACCAGGTGTTGGCACATCTCAGAGGTGCTGCCCCATTGCAGATTAAGCAGGGGATCAGCAGAGTTCACTCTTACCAGAGGACACCTGCACCATGGCATTTGGAACCCACCCTGATTCTCTGCCCATCTTAGGGCAGAGGCTTCACCAGTGACCTCCATGCCTCAGAATCACCAGCTGTCTCCTCATATTGAGGCTGGCAGTACTGTTTGCCTCTGCCACCACCTCCCAGACGCTATTCAGGAGGGCAGGTTTGTGTCTCCTGGGGACGAGGGTGTTCATCCACTCCTTACTGGCATGGAGCAGTGGGTCCATCTCAGACTCTCCTGGGGGGAAGGCCTCCTATGAGACATCTGGTGGGCTGCAGTGAGTGTGTGGTAAGTGGAGCATTTAAAAACAGTTCCAGCTGCCAGGATCTTTGGCGCTAATTCTGGCTCCAATGGTTACAACGGCCGCTGGGCCGGAAATCGCTCTTAAGATTGTCAGTTGGGCTTGCAGTGTGACACATTTGCATGTACTGGAGCTACATATGCTAAGACACAGGACCATGTTCTTTGAGGACAGAAAGAACATGTACACACATTGTGCCTGTTTCATCGAAATAAAGGAAGTGCTTCATTTGCTGGTTTATTCCTCGGGACAAAGCCTTGACCAACCAGCGTCAAGTTGACTGGTTTAAATTACAAACAATGCTTGTCAGTTATCTGTCAGTCACCATCCACTGGTACATTCTCTATGGAAACGCCTCTACCAATCAGAGTCCATTTGCCAATCAATCAGCATTCTCTTCTCATACAGCATAAATTGTTGTTTTCCCTTCATATTGCTATTCTTGCAAAGTGTCCTAAGTGGGTGCAAGAAGAAAAGCTTCCACATGTCTCTTTTTACATCAAAAACACGTTAGTTTTCACATGCCCATTCACATCATCTGGCTTTACCTCCCCCGATCCCTCCACTGTCTCTAAATAGTTGGAGCAGAAATTTCCTCCAATTAAATTTTGGGAAGACTGAAGCAACTGTATTTAGTCCCCAACACAAACTCCACTCCCTCATGACTAATTCCATCTCTCTCTCTCTCACAACGCTTTGAGACTAACCCAGACAGTTTGAAATCTCTGTGCTATATTTGGTTCTGAGATGAGCTTTCATCCACATATTCATTTCCTTGCTAAGATCGCCTATTTACTGAAACTGAAACCTCATTCATGCTGTTGTTATCTCTGGACTTGACTATTCCAACCCACTCCTGGCCAGCCTCCAAACGTCTACCCTCTGTAAACGTGAGTCATCTAAAACTCAGATGCCTGTGTCTGACCTCGCACCAGATGTTGTTCACACATCACCCCTGTGCCCACTGAGCTACACTAACTCCCAGACCAATTTTAAAATTCTCATGGTGGTTTCAGTTCCCTCCACAGCTTGATCCCTCCCTATCTCTGTAACTTTCTCCTGTCCTGCAATCCTGCAATTCCAGCCTTTTGTGCGACCGGGATTATAATTGCTCCATCATAAGGGCCAACAGTGGCCTCGGCCTCATCTGTGGAAAAGACTCCCTCCCCCTCTCTGATTTCCTCCCTCACTTTCCTTCGTTAAGACACTCTTTGAAAGGGCAGCTCCACACGGTGGCGCAGTGGCTAGCACTCCTGCCTCACGGCGCTTAGGTCCCAGGTTCGATCTCGCATCTGGGTCACTCTCCGTGTGGAGTTTGCACATTCTCCCCATGTTTGCATGGGTTTTGCCCCCCCACAACCCAAAGATGTGCCCCTTAATTGGAAAAAAAGAATTGGGTACTCTAAATTTATTTTTTTGAAGAGACACTCTTTGAAAACAACCTCTTTGGCCAAGCTTATGGTCTTCTACCTTGATATCCTCGTGTGGCTCAGTCATTTTAGTGTTGTTTTATGATGAATGTATGAAGACCGTCAGACCATAAGACATAGAAGCAGAATTAGGCTCCGCCATTCAATTATGGCTGATATTTTTCTCATCCCCATTCTCCTGCCTTCCCCCCCCAACCCCTGATCTCCTTATTAATCAAAAACCTATCTATCTCTGTCTTAAAGACACTCACTGATTTGGCCTCCACAGCTTTCTGCGGCAAAGAGTTCCACAGATTCACTACCCTCTGGCTGAAGAAATTCCTCCTCATCTCTGTTTTAAAGGATTGTCCCTTCAGTCTGAGATGGTGACCCCTGTTTCTAGTTTCTAGGAAACATCCTCTCCATGTCCACTCTATCCAGACCTCGCAGCATCCTGTAAGTTTCAATAAATCCCCCCCCCCCCCCACCCCCCCCCATCCTTCTAAACTTCAACGAGTAATAATAATAATCTCTTATTGTCACAAATAAGCTTCAATCAAGTTCAGAAAAGCCCATAGTTACCACATTCCAGCACCTGTTCGGGGAGGCTGGTACGGGAGTACAGGACCAGAGTCCTCAAACGTTCCTCATACGACAAGTTCTTTATTCCAGGGATCATTCTTGTGAACCTCCTCTGGACCCTTTCTGAGGCCAGTACATCTTTCCTTAGATACGGGGCCCCAAACTGCTCACAATACTCCACATGGGGTCTGACAAGAGCCTTATACATCCTCAGAAGTATTATGGGATGCTTTATTATGTTACAGGTGCATACAAGTTGTTGTCATCCCCTGTTAGGGTAGCAGGTGTTGGAAGTATTCAAGTGGCCATTGGGCTCTGTGAAGGGAGGATTGCTGATTTGAAAAGTGGATGGACAAAATGATCTGTTGTACCTGCTTTTCTGACATTTGTGATCTCTGGAGTTTGTTGTTTTACTGTCTTCTATTACTGTGTGCTGTTTAGATGTAAAGTTTAGCCAATTTAGCCAACAAATAGTCTATGATCCAGCTGCTCAGAATGATTCCTTTGCTGATTATATGATTTACCATTTTGTTTTGGGATACACTTAGTATCTCTGATATTTTGTTCATATTTTCATGGAACATGACTATTTGTTGCCCATCCATAATTGTTGTTTGAGAATTAGCGGGGGAGGGGGGGGGGGGGGGGGCTGCTGCAGTCCATCCAGTTTCCAGCCAAAACTGCAAATACATCTTGTGTGTCAACCCAGACCTCCTATTTTGTATCACACGGTGTTCCATAGAATTACTACAGTGGAGAAGAAGGCCTTTGTCCCATTGAATCGCACCGACCCTCTTACAAAGCACCCTACCCAACCATATCCCCGTGGGGCGGCATGGTAGCACAGTGGTTAACACTGTTGCTTTACAGCGCCAGGATCCCAGGTTCGCTTCCCGGTTTGGGTCACAGTCTGTGTGGAGTCTGCACGTTCTCCTTGTATCTGCGTGGGTTTCCTCCGGGTGCTCCGGTTTCCTCCCATCAGTCTCAAAAGATTAGGTAATTTGGGCATTCTGAATTCTCTCTCCGTGTACCAGAACAGGCGCCTGAATGTGGCAACTAGGGGCTTTTCACAGTAACTTCATTGCAGTGTTAATGTAAGCCTACTTGTGACACTAAAGATTATTATTAAAGATTATTATTAACCCCATAACCATACCTAACTTGGACATCTTTGGACACCTAGGGGTCAATCCACTTAACCTGCACGTCTTTAGACTGTGGGAGGAAACCGGAGCACCCAGAGGAAACCCACGCAGACACGGGGAGAATGTGCAGACTCCACACAGAGGTCACCCAAGGTGGGAATTGAACCCGGGTCCCTGGCATTGTGAGGCAGCAGTGCTAACCACTGTGACACCATGCCACCCACGGGGTGTTTGCACAAACCTTTCCTCAGAATGGGAGCCGACTTTACTGATGAAACAAATGAAGACAGTTGGGTGGAGGAGCATTCTCTGAGGAACTCCTACAGCAACATGCTGCAGCTGTGATGACCTTCCTCCAACAACCACATCCATCGTCCACTGCATCAAGTTTAATGTCAGCCACCGGCTCACTTGCCTTGAAGTTCGAAGATAAACAGTAACCAATTGTAACCCAGTATTATCAGTGTATCAAATTGGCAGATGTTATCCAGTCTTATTTTAATGAAACATGTAAATGCTCCTAAAGTTCAGTTTGTCTGTGTTATATTACATTTGAACAACACTAAATGCCTTATACCCAACTTACCATAAATATTAACATCCTGCTATAAAATATAAAAAGCTGATTGAAACTTACAGATCTTTATAGCCCTGGTTATATCAATATTAATAATCATAATATCATCCCTTTGATATTTTTCACATCCTCGAGGTAGAGATATGCTCAACCTTTCATTAACTTGTAACATCAAAGGTAGGATATTAATGTAGCATGCCAAGCTTAAACAGAGTGTAGTGAGGGCCGAAGATAAGAGCATGTGTTAAATTCATACGCTTGTTACAACCCCATCTGCCCCCATTAATGTCTGGATTCCATTTCTCAACATAGTGTACAGGGGGTGTGATGGAAGATTCTCCACTCACCTGGATGAGTGCGGCTCCAACAACATTCAAGAAGGTCGACATGTCCAGGCTAAAGCAGTCCACTTGAACAGCACCCTATCCATCAGTTAAAACATTCACTCGGTCCTCCAAGAATGCACAGTAGCAGCCATGTGTACCATCTACAAGAGGCACTGCACCAACTCACCAAGGCTCCTTTGACAGCACCTTCCAAACTGGTGACCACTACCATCTAGAAGGACAAGGGCAGCAAATACCTGGAAACAACCCGACCTGGAAGTTCCCCCCAAGCCATCCACCATCTGGACTTTGAAGTGTATTGTCGTTCATAGAATCATAGAATCCCTACAGTGGAGAAGGAAGCTATTCAGCCTATCAAGTCTGCACCAACCCTCTGAAAGAACACCCTGCTTGGCCCAATCCCCGCCCTATTCCCGTAGCCCCACCTAAACTTTGGACACTTTGGGGCAATTTAGCATGGCAAATCCACTTGGCATCTTTGGAATGTGGGAGGAAACCGGAGCACCCGGAAGAAACCCACGCAGACACAGGGAGAATGGGCAAACTCCACACAGTCACCCGAGGTCGGAATTGAACCCGAGTCCCTGGCACTGTGAAGCAGAAGTGCTAACCATTGTGCCACCGGGCCACCCTTCAATGTTGTCAATTTCTGGAACACACTAAAGGTGTACCTAGACCAGGTGGGCTGCAGCAGTTCAAGGAGGCAGCTCACCACCACCTTCGCAAGGGCAATTAGGGATGGGCAATAAATGCGGCCTTGCCAGTGATACTTATATCCCATAAAGGAATATCAAAAATCTTTGAAGGGCCACAATCAGGCACAAACTCACTGTTATATTAATACTGAAGTGCTGTGACATGTATAAGACCCAATGCAATTTTGAAATACAACTTGATAGGTTGTGTGCCATGTAAACTTTGCTCATTTGTATCAATCATTGCAACAAAAAATGTCTCAACAAATAAGTACGGGGGTATTTTGTGGAGGCAAAAGGGACAAGATTGTTCCTCTAGCCTTCACTATCTCTACATTCTTCACTTTATCTGTTTATGAGTGGCCTCTTGATTTTGGGAACTTCCCACACAACCACTGCCCACAGCAAATATACTCAACTCCCGAGCCCCGGCCTATATCTAATACATGTCATATGATCAGGTGCCATGTTTCACATGATCAGAAATCACATGGTCAGGTGGCATGTGGGCAGAACATCACATGATCAAAACTCCAGGAATGCCACCATTCAGAGTTGCCAACCCTACTGAAGCAGTGTGTGTAACTCGCCAGTGATAGGGTAATGAGTCACTCAGATACCAGAAAGCAATCCCACCTTCATTAAATCATTCCCAAATGATCATGAAATGAAAATCGCTTGAAGTCAACAGTTGAAGTCAAAAGTATTTTTGTGTTAACAGTAAAGGGCAAGTCATACCTAGGCTGATTGCTGCTATGTATAATCCTCAGTTGAGGAAAACATTATTCCTGACGAAATTAGTTGCATAGCAGTGGAAATCTAAAATATGCTTCTCTTGTAAGAGAAGGCACAGAACAGTTCCAATAAGATTGAAAGTATAAGACAGGAATTGCACCTGAATAAATTGCTTGCTCACCCTGTGCACAAGATTCTCCGTCAGCTGATGCCAAAATCGTGATGCGCAATAGGGCAGAGAATCGGTGGTGATGCCAGATTTGTGGCGGGTGTCG
Source organism: Scyliorhinus canicula (assembly GCF_902713615.1). Classification (NCBI taxonomy): domain Eukaryota; kingdom Metazoa; phylum Chordata; class Chondrichthyes; order Carcharhiniformes; family Scyliorhinidae; genus Scyliorhinus; species Scyliorhinus canicula. The sequence continues at coordinate 21,538,242 of NC_052155.1, forward strand.
GACACACGCCAGAATGCCATGCTCTGGTGCCTCAATGGTGGCATCAATGCGTTCTATTCTGCATATAAAGTAAATGCCATTTGCATATCATTAGCGGGCCTGACGCGGTATTCTCCAGCACCTCCCCGATTCTCCGCCGCTGCTAGGGGGGAATTACCGACGGCGAGTTTCACTTGTGGTTTTAAAAATCGTAAAACAGGTGCCGTGGCTGATGAAGGAGAGACAGGAAGTAGGACATGCAGATGCACGACCGTGGGCTGCCTGTCCTCCCGCTGGCATGGCTGACTGAGGGGGGGCCTCTCCCAGGCCTAGGGAGGACAGCGGGGGATGGGCCGTGGGGTCGGGTGACCCTCCCCCCTGGGGCCTGGGTGTCCAGGCATGGACTGCCATTGCCACAACCTGCAAAGCAGCCATCTTGCTGCACAGCACATTGACCGCCCACTGGTTGTGCAGAGGGCCACCTGCCGTATGGGTACCCCACACTACCAGTCCCTGCACCCCAGCCCCCACCCTCTGCCCCACCAACTCCTCCCCTCCCGACTCGCCGCCACCCACCAATGGGGCAGCACAAGGCCCACCCAAGTGCAGTAGCCTCAGTAGCCCCTGCACGAGGGCGCTGGACAGGGGCCACAGATCCTACCACCGGCACGGGTAGTGCCAACCAACGGTACCCCTGGCAGCAGGGCAGGTGCCAGAGGCCTTCACGGTTCTAGGTACCGACGGGGCCAGGGGTGTGGTGGACAGGCTGCCAGGGGGTGGGGATGGGGAGGGGATGGGGAGGAGGGGAGGGGAATGTACAGGCAGGGGTTGTGGTGCAGACCAGGGAAACCATGTAGTCTATTGAAGCTGGTTAGGCATGGGGAGTACGAACCACGCTAACATGTCTGACTTTCACCCCCTGCAGACAGTCAACTTCGGAATTCAACCAGGAATGATGGCTTTCTTCCGAGTCGCTGCAGCCCTGGGGGATACATTTAGGCAGCTGGAGCTGCTCAAGGAAGAAGCTGCAGCAGTACAGCCTGCCCTAGAGGACAAGGCGCAGCCGGTGAGGATGGAGGGCAGGACGGCCAACAGGCCGAGGAGGAGGAGGTGTAAGGGAGGTGCCGCATGAGGCTTTGTGTGTACTGGCAGCGCCTGTCATTCGAGGACCTGCTGGACCGGGCATGCCGTTGAAGACTCCGGCTGAACAGGGGGACAGTGCAACATATGTGCCAGATCATGGCACACCTGGCACCGCGGGGGTATGGTGGAGACACCTGCTCCGAGTAGGCATCAAGGTGGTGGTCAACCTGAAATTCTACACAACAGGGTCGTTCCAGGCACCAAGTGGAGACCTGTCTGGGATATCACAGAGCTCGGTGTTGAGGTACATCTGCGCTGTCATGGAGGCCCTATATGTCCAGGCGGCACAGCACAACCATTTCAATGTGAATCGCATTCACCAGGATGCCCAGGCATCGGGGTTTGTCATTATCGCCAAGATGCCCCTGGTCCAGGGGGTGATCGACAGAGGGCACAACGCCCTATGAGCACTGGCCCATGACAGGCCGTTCTTCATAATTTGAAAGGGATTCCACTCGAAGAACATGCAACTGCTGCGTGAATGAGCTTCGCATCATTCACGTATGCCCCCGATACACGACACCTTCATCCTGGCACAGTCACAGTTCTTCAAGTGGTTGGCTCCTGGGTGACAGGGGCTACCCACTGCGGTATTGGCTGATGACGCCTATCTGGAGGTCACCGACTGAACCAGAGACCTGATCCAACGACGCCCATGTAGAGGCCCGGGGCGTGATCGAGCAGTGCTTCGGTCTCCTGAAGATGTGGTCAGGTGCCTGGATCACTCTGAAGGGGCCTCCAGGATGGCACCTGAAGAGTCTCCCACATCATGGCAGCCTGCTGCGTCCTCCACAACAGCGCACAGCAGAGGGGTGACGTGCTGGAGGAGGTGGATGAATGCCAGTCCTCGTCCGACGAGAAGGATGTGGGGGAGGGTGAGGATGGGCAGGACACAGGGCGTGGGCAGGCATGGGAGATGGCAGCGATCCCGGTCTGGTTTTTTCTCTCTCAGGGCAGTTGTGCACCAACCTCTCCTGCAGGGAGGGTACCGAAAGCGCACAGTGTTAAACAGTCAGTCGCATGCACCACAGTGGTTGGGTGGCTTGTGGCCTTCATGGCCAGGGCACCCGACCATGGCAGCCAATATAGATGCTGGCAGGTGGCGAAGGATGGAGGTCCGACCCCTCCCCCCGTTGGGGGAGGAGGGGTAGGGTCACGGGCGTGTAGGTCACGGGGTCAGTGCCAGGGCACTCGGCCATTATGGCCGGTATGAGTGATGGCAGGTGGGGCAGGGTGGGGGTTCGGTCTCTCCCCTGATGAGGGGGGAGGGGAGGGGTTAGTGGTGTGTGGGTCACAGGTCAGTATCAGGGGCACAGTGCTGCTTACTCACCCTGTCCGCCCTGATGAGGTTGTGCAGTTTTTATGCACTGCTGCCCCGGTCCGGATGGAGTTGTCCATGGCGTTCCATGACCTCTCCCACCTGCACCCAGGCACGGTGCATGGCGGAAGGTGGCAACCGCCTCCCCATCCCGGGGTACAGAGTGGCCCGCCTCTCCTCCATGGCGTCCAACAGGATCTCGTGTTCCGCGTCGGAGTACCTCGCTGCCACTCTCCTTGCTGCCATCTTGTTGGCTGGGGCGGTGGGTGTGGGGTGTGCAGTGCTTATAGGCGGCTGCTGCTTGTCAGCCTCTCGACTGCCAATCCCAACTCCAGGAATCAGAATTTCATTGGAATCGGTCGTTTTCCACCTGGCGCCAGTGCTAGCCCATTAGCGGTCGATGAATTGGTCTGTGAACGCCGCCGATTTTGCTGTCGTAGAACACGACCCATTCAGTCCCAGTTTCTGAAATGGAGAATTCCGCTGCATATGTTTTTGTCATAATTTTACCTATTTTGGTTTCTTATTTCATCAATTTTAATTTCACAATGAAATTAAGAAAGCAAATTAGAAACATCACTGAGTTTTACTCTAGCCTTTCAAGACAACACCTTTACATTCTTCAAATTCTGCCATTTACCCAAGTATTTACAAAACATAGACAGGGAGTTCAGTGTTTAGCTCACATCTTTTAGAAGTGAATGAATACTGAAAGCAACTGACAGAAATCTGCTTCCCACTATTTTGGTTGAGGCCAGTGCAGAAACTAGGCGAGGTCTTGTGGCGCAATGGGTGACCCCGGCCTCTGAGCCAGAGGCTCCGAGTTCGACACCTACTCCGGGACTTGATGGCCACAGATGGTGCATTCATAACACATTCAAATAGGTTGAGAGCAACAACCTGCAAATCCTTCCAAACATGTCAATGACTGGCAGTCGGGGCAGGAGAGACGTCCGGTCAACCGCACTTGATGTGGAGTGAAATCCCTCAAACTATAAGCCTCTGGTGATAGACTAGTGACCTGGTCTGGGAATTCCTAGCTATGGAAACAGAAGAAAGTCTGCCTTAGTGGATGTGGAAAGAGAATTGGAATTGTAGAAGCTACAGTCTTAAATTTAAGATTGCCAATAATAAATCTAAATAAATCTATCGGATTCACGAGAAACCTCTTTACCCGATGTGTGCGTAGAATGTGCAATTTGGTAGCACATTGAGTAGTTGAGGTGAATAATATGTAGGTGCATTTAAGAAGCTGAATTTGTGTTACAGTTCAGTCAGGCAGTCGAAGGTGCTGTGGCATATGCCCTTTTTCCAAGCATGTTATCGACTGGACCTATGGATAGTGATGGTAGAGGCTCCAACGTTGGTTCCAACACAAAGCCTATTTCTGTGCTGTAAATTCCATGCAATTCTATTTAATTTAAGTCAGTAGCCTCTACTAAAATAGTGGAAGAAGAAATTGTAGACAGACAGATTAAACATTCATTGGTTTGTATCTCACATTGTGACTCCCAAGCCTGTGTGCTGAGAATCATAGATGTGGAGATGCGGGCGTTGGACTGGGGTGAGCACAGTAAGAAGTCTTACAACACCAGGTTAAAGCCCAACATGTTTGTTTTTGAAACACTAGCTTTCGGAGCACTGCTCCTTCCTCAGGTGAATTGCTCACTTCTTACTGGAATCATAGAATTTACAGTACAGAAGGAGGCCATTCGGCCCATCGAGTCTGCACCGGCCCGTGGAAAGAGCACCCTATTAAGCCTACACCTCCACCCTATCCCCGTAACCCACCTAACCTTTTTGGACATTAAGGGGTAATTTAGCATGGCCAATCCACCTAACCTGCACATCTTTGGACTGTTGGAGGACAGACAGTGACCCAAGCCGGGAATCGAACCCGGGACCCGGGAATTGAACCTGGGACCCTGGAGCTGTGAAGCAACAGTGCAAACCACAGTGCTACCGTGCCATCCTCTGTGTTTAAAATCTCCTCCACCAGATTACCAACCAGCTGATGAAAGTGATAATGACCCCACAGTTTCATTGGGCTACATTTTGCCAGGCCCGTGGGAATGTCTTTGGAAGTGGGGTTATCAGGTAATTTGGAAAGTTGCCCGTTGAGCTGGCTCCCTCATGGGCGTGATCTTTCCAAAAGCCAACAAAGTCCCCTAGCGAGCACGATTAGCCGTGTGTTTCCCGGTACTCACAGTGCTGAGAAACAAGTGGCTATTCAACGCTATTCGTGTTGAATAAGGGGCATAAACACGCCGAGGCCGCACATAGCCCCATTTTTTACAACGGGGAGCTCTGCTCATCGGAACTGCCCGTTGTAATGAGAGATCAGCCGGAACGCAACATGGGAGGGTCCCCCAGCCCCCCCTCCTCCCCCCCCCCCCCCCGCACCCTCTAACACCCACAGTGGACAACCCGAGCCCAATCGTACATGCATAAAAAATGGCAGATTAGCACCTTGGCAGTGCCAACTTGGCACTATGGCAATGCCCCTGCTAGGCTGCATTGCCAGGGTACCCAAGTGGCACCAGCAGTGCCAGGGCACCACCCTGCCGAAAGGGCATGCAGCTGGGAGTCTCCAATCCACTTGGAGACGCCCACAAGTGCCGTTCCCATTTGTGGGGACCAGCGATGAACAGCATTCACCAGAGGTCTCGAGGCAAAGAGATTTAATCACAAAGCCTCAGGTACTTTGTAAATCTGCACATTAGAGTAAGGCTTTACTGCCTCGCTCTAATATGTAGATCGGCCAAAAAGGGATGCGGCCATTGTAGCGGGATTCACCTTGCAACGTCTCACGAGATTGTGTTGAATCTCACGAGACGTTGCGCGCCAGGTGGATCCCAGGAGTAGGGTCTCCCGGGTTTCACCAACGAGATGCCTTTCCAGCACAGCGCGGCCGGAAGACCGCGCCCATGTGTTCTCATCTCTGTGCACTGTTACTGCAGGCAGACTAACTGGTTCACAGTAACCTACCCGGCGGCAGTAACAAAATCAAAATGAAAATCGCTTAATGCCACAAGTAGGCTTCAAATGAAGTTACTGTGAAAAGTCCCTAGTCTCCACATTCCAGCGCCTGTTCAGGGAGGCTGGTACAGGAATTGAACCCGCGCTGCTGGCCTGCCATGGTCTGCTTTAAAAGCCAGCTATTTAGCCCTGTGCTAAACCAGCCCCTTAACAGGAAGTCTGTTCAGGTCGGTAATGAGCCACTTGCCTGCAGCTTTACTCAGCCAGCGACACCCATGTCCCATGAACAAATTTTTTAAAATAAAAAGAGGGTCTATCCCCAGGCAGCAGACATGGCCTTGCAACCACTTCATGATGACTGATGTATCCACTTCCCTCCTACTAAAGCAGCATCTGTAGCACTGTTACTGCTCCTGCTGAGATGGGAGGTCTATAAAATAATAAGGGGCATAGATAAGGTAGATAGTCAACATCTTTTCCCAAAGGTAGGGCAACCTAAAACTAGAGGCATAGGTTTAAGGTGAGAGGGGAGAGATACAGAAGGATCCAGAGGGGCATTTTTTTCATACAGAGGGTGGTGAGTGCCTGGAACGAGCTGCCAAAGGCAGTAGTAAAGGTGGGTACAATTTTGTCTTTTAAAAAGCATTTAGACAGTTATATGGGTCAGATGGGTCTTACCACTAAGCTAGTTCCAATTGCCCCCAGTTAGCCCATATCCCTCTATACCCATCTTACCCATATAACTGTCTAAATGCTTTCTAAACAACAAATGCGGGCAACTGCAACTAACCTAATGGTAAAAACTGGGCAGCATGGACAAGTTGGGCCGAAGGGCCTGTTTTCATGCTGTAAACCTCGATACTCTATGACTCTAGGAGTAACAAGGAGGATCAATTAAGTTTGTTGATGGTGCGTTTGATGTTTGATGAATTTTAGCAAGACATTCGTCAAGGTCCCATATGGAGGACGTGTTAGAAGCATCAGAGCCCATGGGATACAAGGGAGAGTGGGAAAGCTGAATCCAAAATTGGCTCATTGGCAGGAAGCAAAGGATTATGGTCAATGGGTGTTTTTGTGACTGGAAAACCACTTGCTGTGGGGTTCCACAGGGCTCAGAAGTGTGCCCCTTGTTGTTTGTGGCATATCAATGATTTAGACTTAAATGTATGGGGTATGATTATACAAAAATTGGCTGTGTTGTTGGTGAGTAAGAATGCTATAGACGGCAGGAAGATATCAATGGATTGGTCATGTGAACTGAAAATAGGCAAATGGAATTCAATGCAGATATGTGTGTGATAATGCATTTGGGGAGGATAAACAAGGCAAGGGAATACACAATTAAAATCTTCAATATTGAGAAGCATAGAAGAAAAGATTGACCGTGGAGAGTATATTTACAAATCCCTTCAGGTAGCAGGTCAAGTGGTTAAGGTGGTCAAGAAGGCATATGAGATGTTTTCCTATATTGGCTGAGACCTGGAGTATTAGAATAGGGAGGTTATGCTAGAACTGTGTAAAACACTAGTTGTATCTCCGCTGGATCACAATCGTTCTGGTCACATCAACGAGGGGATAACATTACACGAGAGAGGATAAAGAAGAGACTCAAAAGGATTTTGCCAGGAATGGGGAATTTTATGATGAGGCTCAGCTGGGTACATCTTTCTGGGTTAGTGCAGGTGCAGTTGGCTGAATGGTCTCTAAATCTTTCTATGTATGGTGGAATATTTTACATCCTTCCAAGAGGGCACACGGAGCTTTTGTTTAGCATAACACCTGAAATACAGCTCCTCAGAGAGTGCAGCACTCCCTCAATTTAGTGTCCATGTGTCCCAAACCTATATTTTGTGGTCAAGTCTCCAGGGCGAAGTTTGAACCCATTACCTTCAAAACCAGCCATGCCAAGGCAGGACGTAACAAAGGCAGAATTAAATTCAATAATATTGGAGAATGAAGAGACAAAACCTGATCTAGGCTATCATGATGTTTTAGAGATGATGGATAGTGATAGAAACAGATAGTCTAAATGGAATATGAGTAGCAAAATGGATGATATAAATAAACCTAGCAAGGTTCAATTGAAACGGGAAATCAGATTGATTTATGGTGTATTGGATATTGCATATGGGAAAAATGGAATGGCGTCCTGATAGAAGAGCTTGTGATAAGAGAAGGAATGAGTTTGATACAACAGATGAACGTTGCAAATTATCTATGTTTTTAAAAATTGAAGGTCAGTATTTTCTGCTTCTGTGTTCTGATCGAAGTTTTCTACCCGAATGGAAAGACAATTGTGTACTGGAGAAGAAAAGGGTCAAAATGTTGTATTTTCAGGATTTTAGGTTGGATATTTTCCCCGGGTTCCTTGGTTTCTGGCCAATCCCATTAACATGGAATCAGTTTTGACTTCTGGGTGTGCTCTGGGTGGACACTCGTTCTAGCAGTGAAGAGGCCCCTGTAACTTTGAGACTCCAGCCTTATTTGAATTCACTAGGCAAGCTGCAGGGACGTCCCGACAAAGCTCACGAGATTGAAGCTGTACCTGCGAGTGACAAAGTTATTTTTTTTGTTTATTTTTTTGTTGTTGTTTTTACATTTAAAGCCTACTGCACCTGGTATTCCCAGGCGGTCTCCCATCCAAGTATTAACCAGGCCTGGGTCTGCTTAGCTTCCGAGATCAGACAAGACCGGGCGTTTTCAGACTAGTATGGCTGTAGGCCTGCCAGTGACAAAGTTAGGGTCACAATCTGGGAGGGTGGTTGCCCTTGGCAGCAATGCCCTGGTTTGTTTTCGTAAGGCCAGGAGATGGACCTCTCTCTTTCTGGAGCCCACAAAAAATGATCCAATACTTATCTTTGCTGGGTCCCTTCTCTTCCATTGCAAGTGGGTCTGGTCACGGCCTGGACTTCAACCAATTCCGACCTAAAACGGCAGTCAAAGTTGTTTAAAATTGGAGGACCTTGATTTCCTTATAGTGCAGAGAGTAATGGGGTGGTAAGGCTATCAAGCACATTGTAAGACCATTACCCCATTAACTGCAGATAAGAGCTTTCTAAATTGACCCAATGGTTCCTCCTGAACCAGGATCCCTTCCAATATCCCAGTTATTATAGAAAAATGCAGAGAACCTTTGTCATTATAAGATGGTTTCTACCAGGCTTGTCCAACTTTTATGCTGGGGTGTGGGGATCGTATTTCTATTATTTCTAACTGAGCTTATGAGCAAATTTTGTAAGGATATGGTTTGGGAGAGTGGAGCCAGGGAATGAAGAGTGGAGCCAGGGAACGAAGAGTGGAGCCGGGGAGATAAAAAAGAGTGAAGAAGAGCAAGACTGACAGCGGAGCCGGGAAGATAAAAGAGCGCAAGAAAGAGTGTGGCTGAGAGCTGAGAGCAGAGCTGGGAAGGTAAAAGAGCGTGAGAAAGAGCGAGACCGAGAGAGTAGCTGGGTGAATAAAAGAGCGCGAGAAAGAGCGAGACTGAGAATGGACTTGGGAGGATAAAAGAGCGTGAGAAAGAACAAGACTGAGAACAGACCTGGGAGGATAAAAGAGCATGGGAAACAGTGAGACTGAGATCGCAGAGCTAGCTTGAAGTTTGGCGCTCCTGAGGTGACATCATAAACGGAGGCAGCTTATTGGGTGAGTACGGTTGGGTAAGTATTTACTACTTATATTGCTTTTACTTTCTAAGGTCTATATTTTGTGACCTATAAATTGTAAGGGCTATGTTCTGGTCATACCAAGAACCAGGGAAGAAAAGCCCGAGAGTAATTGATATTACTTGATTTCAAGTATCTTTCAAAATGTTTAATTTAAAGGGGTAAGTCACGGCAGGAAAGCTCATAGCCGTAGAGTGCTCCTTCTGCTTTATGTGGGAAACTTGAAACATTTCCAGTGCCCGGGACCAGCATGTATGCAGGGAATGTCTCCAGCTGAAACTCCTGGAATCCTGGGTTTCGGAGCTGGAGCAGCATCTGGGAAAACTGTTGAGCATCAGTGAGGTGGAGAGTATCATGGATAGCATGTATAGATTGGTGGTCGCACTGCAGGAAGAAAATCATAGAATCATAGGATTCCTACAGTGCAGAAGGGGGCAATTCAGCCCATTGAGTCTGCACTGACCCTCCGAAAGAGCAACCTACTGAGGCCCAATCTCCCGCCCTATCCCCATAGACACACCTAACGTTTGGACATTATGGGGAAATTTAGCATGGCCAATCCACCTAAACCGCACATCGGCAGCATGGTAGCACAAGTGATTAGCACTATGGCTTCACAGCGCCAGGGTCCCAGGTTCGATTCCCTGCTGGGTCACTGTCTGTGCGGAGTCTGCACGTTCTCCCCGTGTCTGTGTGGGTTTCCTCCGGGTGCTCCGGTTTCCTCTGTCATGTGAGAGTATCTTTTAAGAAATGGGTGTTTAAGAAATGTACATTTAAGAAATGGAGCTGCTCATGTTACTGCAGTGATGTCAAAGTGTGGGTGGAGCTGAGCTCTACTTCTGCTTTTTAGTTTCAATTTGAGAAGAGCTTGGGTGTGTCTGTGTTTTTCAGTGAGCTGAATCTGAAGTTAAAAGTGAGCTGCACTGATGTTGATCTCTGCCATCCAAAGACTATCTATGGATCATTTGGTGAACTCAGAATTGTTAAAAGGTCTCAGTATTAAATGTAAACCTAATGTGTTCCTGTTTGAAGGTTTGTTAAGTCTTTTGGATGTTAAAAGGACAGCATACAGATTATGTAGTGTTGTCTTCTTTGGGGGGTGTATTTGAATTAATGGTTGCTAAGTTATTCACTGTTTGTTTTAAAAAGGTTAACTTGAGTTCATAAAATAAACATTGTTTTGTTTAAAAATAATACTGGTCCATGTCTGCTGTAACATACCTGTAGAGTGGGCCGTGTGCTCCCCATACCACAATCTATTAAAAGTTGTGGGTCATGTGAACTCCATGGTACACTTTGCGATTCTCTAAACCCTGACCCATAACACCCCCCACAGTCCAAAGACATGCAGGTTAGGTGGATTGGCCATGATAAATTGCCCTTAGTGACCAAAAAAGTTTAGATGGGGTTATTAGGTTATGGGGATAGGGTGGAAGTGAGGGCTTAAGTGGGTCGGTGCAGACTCAATGGGCCGAATGGCCTCCTTCTGCACTGTCTGTTCTATGTTTATGTTCTATCTATGGACAGTGGGAGGAAACCGAAGCACCCAGAGGAAAACAATGCAGACACAGTGAGGATGTGCAAAGTTCACACAGACAGTCACGCAAGGTGAGAATTGAACCTGGGTCCCTGGCGCTGTGAAGAAGCAGTGCCAACCACTGTGCCACCGTGCCGCCCTTAACAAGGTTCTGGTTAAATCTGGACAACTTCCAATATCTCTGAGGAAGCACAGACCAGAATACAGTGAGTTTCTAAACAGTTGTGCCCCCTCTCAGCATCCCCTAACTGTCTCAAATCCCCCACGCCATCGAGAATTGCGCCCAGAACTGGGGCAGCCTGAGCTCTAACCTGATCTTACCGACCTACCCAGCCAGCCAGAGCCGCTGGGTGACCCCCAGGGAAATGGGTGACTACCCAGCAGAGCAAGAGGTCAAGACAACCAGTGCAGAAATCGTCTGTGCCCATTCCCCTATAAAACAGATACACCGCTTTGGATACTGATGTGGGTGAATGGCCTCTCAGGGGAAAGCAGCAGACAAATGCACCATAGTTACACAGCGGAGGAGCAAATATTTAATTTTAAGGGGACTAGATAAGTGTTTCTGTGGCCACAAACGAGACTCAGGGATGGTATGTTGTTCCCTGGTGCTGTTGCTCGTTATGCTCTCCTTAATTTGCTCTGTTTTAATTACGTTTTCTCAAGAGTCGCCAGGTATCTTTCTGATACCGCCACAAGGTTCAAAACCGAATACTGATCAAAGACTCGATACACCAGTTAGTAAGTTTGAAATCAATGCACATTTATTTACACACACAGTCAAATATACTCATGCACAAACTCTACCAACTAAACTACAACTACTACTAAAAGCCTATACTTAGCTTCGGGTGCCCACTCAGTCAGAGGAACAATGGCCGTTGTCCGGTTCTGAGGCTGCTGGCATCGAACTGGTATAGAATAGTAGCTAGGAGCGCCTATCTCATAGCGTGTGTTGACCTTAGACTTACTTGGCTGGTGCTTGGCGGTCCTCTCGTCGCTGAGAGCCAAGGCCAAGATGAAGGTGAAGAAGAAGAGAGCGATCTGTCTTTGGGGACTCCTCTTTATACCCCAAAGGGGCTTCGCGCTCTTTTGGGCGGTTCCTGAACTTGGCCCCAATTAATTGAACCATGTCCCAATCATTTGTATTGATTTCTCCAATAAAGGGGTCGTTGCTTGATCACTGGGTGGGTCCCAGGTAACTGTTGGCCTGCTTTTGTTTTAGTCTCCACTGGCGCCGGGGAGTCTGCCCTGGTACCGATTGCTTAAATGTTTCTCTTTTGTCCCCGAAGATAGCTCATTACTATGCTAATGGCTTGTAGTATCAGTTCTGTCTGGGAGCTGCAAGTTCCAATCCACAGGCAAACCTTGCATCTGCTTGTTTTCTTAGCATTGTCCAATTTTCCCTTTACTCTTTGCAAGTGTCCATTTTCAAATCGGGACGTGGCCACCCCAGGTGGCTACACTGCGAGGGTCAGAAAAGTAACTTACAATTACACCTTAAACAATGCTAAACAGTACAGCGACACAATAACCCTTTATTCTCACTCAGAAAAGAAAGTTCTCAATCCACTTTCAAACACAATTAGCACTCAGGAATACCTGCTGTACAAAGATATCTGGATTCTCGACTTTGAGAAAGAAAGATCTTTTGACACTGCATTAAAGAGACCTAACCCTGTCAGAACTGATACTACAAGCCATTACTCCAGTGCCACATGCTAGTCAGAACACAAATAGCAAGATATATGTGAAGAGATGGTGTGAGGGGGAGGGTTTCATATTCCTGGGGCATTGGGACCGGTTCACGGGGAGGTGGGACCTGTACAAACTGGACGGGTTACACCTGGGCAGGACTGGGACTGATATCCTAGGGGGAGTATTTGTTAGAGTGGTTGGGCAGGATGTAAACTAAAATGGCAGACGGATGGGAACCTATGCAAGGAGTCAGAGGAGGGGGAAAAACGGACAAGAACAAACGACAGAAGGGGGCATAAGAAAAGTGATAGGCAGAGAAACCAAGGGCCAGAATCAAACAAGGCCACAGTGACAAATAAAGGGACAGGGAAAGGAATGTTAAAAAGTTAAGGCTTTGTGCCTTAATGCACAGAAAATTTGCAATAAAGTGGATGAAATAATCGTGCAAATAGAGGTAAGTGGGTATGATATAGTTGGGATTGCAGAGACATGACTGCAAGGTGACCAGGATGGGAACTGAACATCCATGGGTATTCCGTGTTTAGGAAGGACAGACAAAAAGGAAAAGGCAGTGGGGCTGCATTGCTGGTTAAAGGGGAAATTAATGCAATAGTAGCTCCAGCAATGTGTATGCGTAGAGCTGAGAAACACAAAGGGGCACAAACTCTTAGTGAGGGTTGGATATTGAGGCCCAAACGAGAAGCCAAGCATCTGCTCTTACTGTAGTCCAGTTAATGATATGTCTGTAGACACATTAACAGTTTCTTTCCAAGCAGTTCAGAATTGTGTGTCTGCAAGGTGAGCTGAAACAAGCTGGGAGGCAGCTTCTGAAGAAATACAGCCAGTTTCTGAAACCTTCAGCTGTAGATCCTGAATTGTTCTGACAGGGTCAGGTCTCTTTAATGCAGTGTCAAAAGATCTTTCTTTCTCAAAGTCGAGAATCCAGATACCTTTGTACAGCAGGTATTCCTGAGTGCTAATTGTGTTTGAAAGTGGATTGAGAACTTTCTTTTCTGAGTGAGAATAAAGGGTTATTGTGTCGCTGTACTGTTTAGCATTGTTTAAGGTGTAATTGTAAGTTACTTTTCTGCTGTGATGTTAAATAAATTTTTTTCTAATTTTAGAGTACCCAATTCATTTTTTCCAATTAAGGGGCAATTTAGAGTGGCCAATCCACCTACTCTGCACATCTTTGGGTTGTGGGGGCGAAACCCACGCAGACACGGGGAGAATGGGCAAACTCCACACGGACAGTGACCCAGAGCCGGGATCGAACCTGGGACCTCGGCGCCATGAGACTGCAGTGCTAACCCACTGCGCCACCGTGCTGCACCCTGATGTTAAATATTTTAATACTGTGTTAGTAATAAAGGTTTTTTTCATACACCATCGCCCTATTTCTTCGTGCAATCACTCCTGCAGCAAAGTGTCCCTTCCTCACAGTCTTAAATTCAAATGTTTCTGTCCAGTATCTGAGCCACTATTAGGGTTTGGTCCAGACTGTAATAACATTCACTCTCTCACTCCCACACACACTCAGAGCGTGCTTTACTGGCTGCGTAATGCACTCGCTTGAGTGCGTGAGAGGCCAAATTCGGGATCTGTGCCGGGCGCCGATCGGTTTGCAATCTAACCTTCCCAATCCCCTTGGTGGGATAAGGACCCCGCCACAGCGTGGAGAGGAACCAATAATCCCAATTAAAGCCAATCTCTATACCATTAACGGGAACGTTCTCTTAGCTAACGGCCTGCGGTGATCTAACCGCCTCCCCAGCAAGTGGTCACGCGGGTGCCAATTAGAACTCCTTTTTAAAAAGGTGAAGCTGGCGGAGTAGCTGCTGTGGGGATCTGAGGAGATGAGTAGCCATCTTCAAACCTGGGCAGTGAGCCCGGACATACTTGGGTTGCTGCCCCAGTGCCCTGGGGTGGGCGGGTTAGAACCCGGGAGGGGGGGGGGGGGGGGGGGGGGGGGGGGGGGCATGATGGCATCAATGGTCAAACAGACCATTGTTTTCAGCAAACTACCCAGCCTTCAGAACAGTGACCACGACACCACACAACCCTGCCATGGCAATCTCTGCAAGACGTGCCAGATCATCGACATGGGTACCACCATTACACGTGAGAATACCATCCACCATAGTACATACTTGTGCGACTCGGCCAACATTGTCTATCTCATACGCTGCAGGAAAGGATGTTCCAAAGTGTGGTACATTGGCGAGACCACACGGACGCTGCAACAGCGGATGAACGGACATCGCACGACAATCGCCAGGCAGGAATGTTCCCTTCCAGTCGGGAAACACTTCAGCAGTCAAGGGCATTCAGCCTCTGATCTTCGGGTAAGGTTGTCTGTTTAGATGTGTTTTCTTTTCTTGCGTTGTCTTGGTGTTGGGGAGGTTTTCTCAGCCCAACATGCCTTGCCAACGTGGCCCTACTTGCCACAGTTCTTGCATGTATTTGTTCTACTCTTGATAGGTTGGTTTGTAGATTCCACTGTGAAGCTATTGAGAAGAAGCTGCTTACTCTCAGAGATTTAACTCTCAGAGCGGCTGTGGAAATGACCACAGCTACGGGGCTAGCAATGAAAGAAGCTTCATGGACAGGAACTGGAGTGAAGATCCACAAAATGGGCACCACAAGGATCAAGGCTGCAAGGGTACAACCATGTCACCGATGTGCACAGGTTGGACACTCAGTGGGAGAATACTGTTATAGGGGATTCTATTATTAGAGGGACAGATAGTATCCTTTGCAAGCCGGATAGGGAGTCCCGCATGGTGTGTTGCCTGCCCGTGTCAGGGTGCGGGACATCTCCGACCGGCTTGAAAGGATACTGGAGGGGGAGGATCCAGTTGTTGTGGTCCACGTTGGGACTAACAACATAGGCAAGGCTAGGGTGGAGGACCTGTTTGGGGATTATCAAGCACTCGGACAGAAATTGAAGAACGGGTCCTCGAGGGTCATAATCTCCGGATTACTGCCCGAGCCACGTGCTAATTGGCATAGGGATAAGAAAGTTAGGGAAGTAAACACGTGGCTAAGGGATTGGTGTGGGAAAGAGAGATTCCATTTCATGGGGCATTGGCACCAGTTTTGGAACCGGGGGGATCTGTACCGTTGGGACGGTGTCCACCTGAACCGATCTGGAACCAGTGTTCTTGCGAAAAGGATAAATAGGGTGGTCAGTAGGACTTTAAACTTCTGAGTCGGGGGGAAGGGAAAGCGACAGGGAGTTAAATGGAAGGATAAGCAGCAGGTTAGCACGTGTGCAGGTGGGTTTAAGTTCAAGGCAGACTAGGAATGAAGCAAAAACGAAGGATAACTTAGGACATCTCATGATGTCCAATTTCTCTAATAATGATAAGAAAGTCAGCATTAAGGCACATTACCTGAATGCTCGTAGCATTCGTAACAAAGTTGATGAATTAACGGCACAAATCATCGCGAATGAATATGACATGATAGCCATTACGGAGACATGGTTGCAGAATGGTCACGACTGGGAGTTAAATATCCAGGGGTACCAGACGTTTCGGAGGGATAGACAGGTATGTAAGGGAGGTGGAGTAGCACTAATAATCAAGGACGACATCAAGGTGGCATTGAGGGATGATATAGGTTCTATGGAGAATGAGGTTGAATCTATTTGGGTAGAAATTAGAAATTCTAGGAAGAAAAAGACACTAATAGGCGTAGTCTATAGGCCACCAAATAATAGCATTACACTGGGACGGGCAGTAAATGAAGAGATAACTAATGCCTGTGAAAAGGGTACAGCAGTTATCATGGGAGATTTTAATCTGCATATAGATTGGTGAAATCAGCTCAGTCAGGGTAGCCTTGAAGAGGTGTTCATTGAATGTATCCGGGATAGTTTTCTGGAACAATATGTAATGGAACCGACGACAGAGCAAGCTATCCTAGTCCTGTGTAATGAGGCAGGAATAATTAATTACCTCGTCGTTAGGGATCCTCGTGGGAGGAGTGATCACAGCATGGTTGAATTTAGTATACAGATGGAGAGTGTGATGATAGAATCCAATACCAGGGTCCTATGCTTGAACAAAGGGGACTACGATAGAATGAGGAAGGACCTCGCTAAAGTAGACTGGAAACAAATATTTTATGGTAGGGCAGTTGAGGAGCAGTGGAGTACTTTCAAAGAAATCTTTCATAGTGCTCAACAAAAGTATATTCCAGTGAGAAGGAAGAATTGTAAGAAAGGAGTTAATCTACCATGGGTGTCTAAGGAGATACATGAGGCTGTCAAATTGAAAGAGAAGGCTTACAAAGTGGCCAAGATCAGCGGGAAACTAGAAGATTGGGAAAACTTTAAAGGTCAGCAGAAAGCCACAAAAAGAGCCATAAAGAAAAGTAAGATAGAACACGAAAAAAAACTGGCACAGAATATTAGGACAGATAGCAAAAGTTTTTATAATTATATAAAACTAAAAAGAGTGGCTAAAGTAAACATTGGTCCGTTAGAGGATGAGAGTGGTCATTTAGTTATGGGATATGATGAAATGGTGGAGGCATTGAACAAATATTTTGTATCGGTCTTCACAGTGGAGGACACTAATAACATGCCAGCAATTGACCGAGAGAAGAAGGTAGGTGAGGACCTGGAAACCATTACTATCACGAAAGAGCAAATGTTGGGCAAGCTAATGGAGCTCAGGATAGATAAGTCTCCTGGCCCTGATGGAATGCATCCCAGGGTACTGAAAGAGATGGCTGGAGTAATAGCAGATGCACTGGCGGTAATTTTCCAAAATTCGCTGAACACTGGGGCAGTCCCAGAGGATAGGAAAACTGCAAATGTGACGCCACTGTTTAAAAAGGGAAGTAGACAAAAGATGGGGAATTATAGACCGGTTAGCTTAACCTCTGTCGTGGGGAAGATGCTGGAGTCTATTATCAAGAAAGAGATAGGAGGGCACCTCGATAGAAATTGTCCCATTGAACGGACGCAGCATGGATTCATGAAGGGCAGGTCATGCTTGATGAATCTCTTGGAATTCTATGAAGACATTTCGAGCAAGGTAGACAAAGGGACCCAGTGGATGTGGTGTACCTAGATTTCCAAAGGGCCTTTGACAAGGTACCGCACAAGAGGCTGCTGCAAAAGATAAGGATGCATGGTGTTAAGGGTAGAGTACTAGCATGGTTAGAGGATTGGTTGTCTAACAGGAAACATAGAGTGGGAATAAATGAGTGCTATTCTGGCTGGCAATCAGTGACGAGTGGTGTGCCTCAGGGATCGGTGTTGGGACCACAATTATTTACAATTTATATAGACGATTTGGAGTTGGGAACTACGTGTAAGGTATCCAAGTTTGCAGATGACACGAAGGTGTGTGGCAGAGCAAAGTGTACTGAGGACTGTAAAACCTTACAGAGTAACATTGACACATTGAGTGAATGGGCAAAGGTCTGGCAGATGGAGTATAATGTCAATAAGTGTGAAGTCGTGCATTTTGGTAGGAGTAACAATAGAACGGATTATTACTTATATGGCAAAAAGCTATGCAGAGGGACCTGGGTGTACTTGTGCATGAGTCACAGAAGGTTGGTCTGCAGGTGCAACAAGTAATTAGGAAGGCAAATGGAATGTTGTCCTTCGTTGCGAAGGGGATTGAGTTTAAAAGTAGAGAGGTAATGTTGCAGTTGTACAAGGTGCTGGTGAGGCCACACCTGGAGTACTGTGTGCAGATTTGGTCTCCACACTTGAGAAAGGATGTGCTAGCACTAGAGGGGGTGCAGAGGAGGTTCACTAGGCTGATTCCGGAGTTGAGGGGGTTATCGTATGAGGAGAGGCTGAGTAGATTGGGATTATATTCACTGGAATTCAGAAGGTTGAGGGGGGATCTAATAGAAACATATAAAATTTTGAAGGGAATGGATAAGGTAGAAGTAGAAAGGATGTTTCCACTGGTAGGTGAAAGTACGACAAGAGGGCATAGCCTCAAGATTAGGGGGAGCAGATTTAGGACTGAATCAAGGAGGAACTTCTTCACTCAGAGGGTGGTTAAAGTATGGAATTCCCTACCGAAAGGAGTAGTAGACGCTACTTCATTGAATATATTTAAAGATAGGGTAGATGTTTTTTTGAAAAATAAAGGAATTACGGGATTATGGCAAGAATGCGGGTAAGTGGTTCTGAGACCACGGAAAGATCAGCCATGATCTTATAGAATGGCGGAGCAGGCTCGAAGGGCCGGACGGTCTACTTCTGCTGCTTGTTCTTATGTAATATTGGGAGCAGAGTGGTGATGTGTGGCGGGGAGAGCAGTTCAGGTGATTGTCAGTAATGGTGAGGGGGGTGGGGTTGGCTAGAGTAACTCTCAGCAGGCACTTAGTGACAAGAGGTAACAAGCTGGCATCACAGGTCCACTTGCAACTGGATTAATACCAGAGGCAGCAACAGGATGAGGTTCTTAGATGGTCATTCATTGGCAGTGGGTAAGAGGGTCAACCATGGGCATTTCTGCCCAGGACTTAACTCTGATGGAGGCAGCAAGGTGGTGGGTTCATTATGCCACCATCCCACCTAAATAAATGCCCTCCCAACTCCAAGGTCGCCATCAGAGTGAGCAGAAGATTTTATCCTATGGTTTACATTTTGTAAGCACAGGCTACTTGAATATGGCCAGTAACATGTCTATTATGACCATCAATTGGGATGTGTGGCCTACATAACTGAAATCCTTTATTTCATCCGTAGCTGCCTGCTACCATAGAGTGGTCCATGAGACGTATAAGTCTAATAGTTTCGCTAGCTATGTTATTTGAGCAACACTTCTCAAGATACAGTTGCAGTTTCTATGGTAGAACATAAGACGTAGGAGCAGAGAGGTAGATCATTCAGCCAATCAACTCCCCTCTGCCATTTAATGAGATCACGACTGCTGTGATTTTATAATTCTCAACTCCACTTTTGAGGCTTATCCTCATAACCCCTCCTGACTAAAAATCTGTCTCTCTCAGCCATGAACATACTTCACACAACCCAGCTTCTACAGTGTTCTACGGAAAAGAATTCCACAGATTCACTATCCTCTGAGAGAAGAAGGGCGGGATTCTCCCGCAACTGACCGGATGGCCCGACGTCAGCACCAAGAGTGGAGCAAACCACTCCGACGTCGGGCCGCCCGGATTTGCGGAATCCGCTGCATTTCCTGGGGCTCGGCTGGCACTGGAAGGGTTGGCACCGCGCCAACTGGTGCCAAAGGGCCGGCGTGAGTTGGCACATGCGCAGAACCGCCGGTGTATTCTTGCACATGTGGTGGGGGGGGGGGGAGCTGCTGCCAATGGCCCTCAACCGGCACGCTGTGAACCGCACCCGAAAACCGGTGGCAGAGAATTTGGCAACCGGCTTCAGAGCGGCGGAGCGGGATTCACGCCGCCAACCGGCAATACCCGGCGGGGGGGGGGGGGGGTCGGAGATTCCCGCCCGAAGTTCCTCCTCATCTCTGTCTTATTCTGAGATTGTGCTCTCTGGTCCTAGACTCTCCCACAAGGGGAAACAACCTCTCAGCATCAACCCTGTCAAATCCTTAATAAGGTCACCTCCAATTCTTCTAAACTCCAATGAGTACAGGCTGAAATCTACTCAACCTCTCCTCATAAGAAAATCCCTCCATACTCGGGATCTACCTAATGAACCTTCTCTAGATCGCCTCCAGTGCCAGTATATCTTTTCTTAAACTAGGGGACCAAGACAGCAAGATCATTGGGAATCAAAACTGAATCTATCATAGTCATTATCTAGGGCAATCAAGCATCCATAAGGTGCTGACCCACAGCTGCCTGTAGCTGTCATGTGCTGTAAACAGACCAAGGGAAGATGTTTGGAATTGAAAGGAATCACTGACCCCATTGTCTGTTCCAAAAATAACTTTGTATCATCAGTGAATCACCATCGAAGAACAATATGGCAGCAACTTAACGATGTCCATTTAAGCTGTTGGCATATCAGTCCATCACGTTTATTCTCTGGGAGCAGAAACAAGTGGCAGTAACCTGGGTAAACGCTCTGCGCTGTGGCCACCATGAAATAATTGACTAAATAATGAAGTTTGGCCAAAATTGCTTTTATTTTCATTGTATCAGCTAACAATTCAACATTTCATACTATACACTGTAGGTATATGAAACCTGCCAAGCTGTATGCTACGTGTAGCTCCTTCCCCCGATGTCCATTGTATTTCCAGATCCATATCCCATCTTAGGTCATTCGCTCTGTCAGAGTGCGAGGTCACTAATGATATATCATGTAGAGGTAATTTTTGCATATTCATATTTGGCTCCAAAAATATCTTCAGCAGCATCCTGTGAGCTGGTTTAGCTCAGTGGGCTAGATAGCTGGTTTGTAATGCAGAATCAAGGCCAGCAGCGTGGGTTCAATTCCGGGCACATTACCCGAAGAGGTGCTGGAGTGTGGTGACTCGGGGCTTTTCACAGTAACTTCACGGCAGTGTTAATGTAAGCCTACTTGTGACAATAAAGGATTATTCTTATTATTGATTGCACACTAATAACCCTGGTCCACATCAGGTTGTACTGGTAACTAGCATTGATCTGTGGCGGTGTGAAGCATTTGAGATTAGGTCGAACTTGCTTCACTTTTTCACGATAGCAAATGGCCAACTCTTAGAGCAGTGCTAAATTACAGGGAGGATTTAAATGGCTTTTTTTTTAAATGATTCATTTTCATTATTTTCGCAAGCTGCCTGAACACTTCAGTCTGTGTTCAGTAGAAGGATGTTGATTTGGGCAAAGTTGAGGGCTCGGGCTGGGCACAGCTGTGTGATGGTAGAAGGTGGCCTCCTGAAAGGAGCCATGGCGGAGGAACTTCCAGTGGGTAAAGCCACAGCACACGTTGGCAGCCTGTACAGATCCTGTCCTGATCCATTTCCATTATTTTGATCAGATCAAAAAAACACAGGTGATGCCAGGTACCAAAAAGGCATCTGCAGCCCCTAACAAGAGAACCCATGATTATTTTATTAAACAATGCACCTGGGAGTGTTCGCTCTGCTCAGGGACAATCATTTGTTGAAAATAAGTCACCTTGAAATGGACTCACTCCAAGTCAATAAGAAAATTACTTTTTTAATAAGTTTGATTAAAAATACGCGAGGGTTGGCCAGGATCATGGTTTGAACAGGAAGGGGATGACAAATTCATGATTAAAGGAAAAGTCAGAAGTACATGGTGTTTCCAGAACCGCAGCAGCTTCCAGGAAAGAGTGGGCTAGAATTTACATTGGCGTGAAATTTTTTGTTCTTATTAGTCAACTAGTTTTGGGAACTTAGGCTTTATAAATAGAGGCAAAAGCAAGGAACGTATTCAAAAACTTTAATATCACTGGTTAGGCCCCGGTTGGAATATCAGGAGCAATTTTGGGCAGCACATTATAGGAATGGTGTCAAGGCCTTAGAAAGGGTGCAGGGGATATATACTAGAAAAGTAATATCATAGAATCCCTACAGTACAGAAGGAGGCCGTTCGGCCCATCGAGTCCGCACCGCCCCTTCAAAAGAGGTGATAGAATATATGATCAAGAATCAGAAGAAACGTGAGAGAAATTGAGGTTCTTCTCCCGAGAGTCGGGAAGGTTAAGGGGAAATTCGATCGAAGTGTTCAAAATGTTGAATGGTTTTGGCAGAGTAAATAAGGAGAAACTGTTTCCAGTGGCAGGAAAGTGGGTGACCAGAGGACAGAGAGATGAAGTCATTGATGAAAGAAGTAGAGGCGACATTACGAAAAATAATTCATGAAGTACGTTGACATGATCTGGGCTGCATTGTCTGGAAAGGTGGTGGAAGCAGATTCATTATTGATTTTCAAAAGGGAATTAGGTGAATGCTTGAAAAGGAAAAAATTGCAAGAAAGATGACAAAGGGCGGCACGGTGGCACAGTGATTACCACTGCTGCCTCAGAGCTCCAAGGTCCTGGGTTCAATTCCGGCCTCAGGTGACTGTCTGAGTGGTGTCTGTATGTTCTCCCAGTGTCCGCAAGGGTTTCCTCCGGATGCTCCGATTTCCTCCCACAGACAAAGATGTGCATGTTAGGTGGATTGGCCATGCTAAATTTTCCCTTAGCGTCCAAAAATGTTAGATGGGGTTGCAGGGTTACGGGGTTAGGGTGGAGATGTGAGCTTAAGTAGGGTGCTCTTTCCAAGGGCCAGTGCAGATTCGATGGACCGAATGGCCTCCTTCTTCATTGTAAATTCTATGATTCTATATAGGGATAGGGTGGAGGTGGGGGCTTAAGTAGGGTGCTCTTTCCAAGGGCCGGTGCAGACTCGATGGACCAAATGGCCTCCTTTTACACTGTAAATTCTATGAATCTATGTTTCTATGGGAAAAGAAGAGCAATTGGAAACTACTGGATATCTCTTTCAAAGAGCTGACACAGGTACAATGGACTGAATGGTCTCCTTTTGTTCCAGAACATTATATGATTCTATAATGCAGTTGATTAGCGAGTGCATTATCTACAATAATAATAATAAGCGCTTATAATCAGAAGTAGGCTTCAATGAAGTTACTGTGAAAAGCCCCTAGCAAAACGGAGAACTGGAAGCTTTAAACAAAATTCTTACATTTCCTATTGAGTCACTTACATTGTGCAAAGTGCCACAGTGATTTCACAGGTCAGTGTTACTGACCTGAAACATTAACTCTGTTTGTTTCTCTGTGCAAATACTGCCTAACCTGCTGAGTTTTATCCAACGCTTTCTGCTTCTACTTCAAAGGTCATTGGCTGTAAAGCGTTTTGAGATGTCCAGTGTTTGTGGAAGGCACTATATGAATACAAAGTCTTTCTTTATTTTTACTCAGTAACCTGTTCCAGAGCCAGCTAAATATTGGATGCCGTTGACTCAGTTATAAATTCCTTAAGGTTTAACTACAATCAGAATCTTACTGGCATTGCAAGTGGACGGCCCCTCTATATGGAGAGGACCCTGAACCTGAGTTCTCACCTCAGGAAACAAAACATTGTGTTAATAATTCATTGTCAAAAGCTTGTCCCTCAATGGTGTTTGCTTACATAACTAGCAACTTACTCTTACCAATGTGGGAATCGAAATCAACAAACTTAGGATTTACTGCCTCCACTAGAACCTAGGAAAAGTTAACCCAAAATCTTTGTTGTAATCATTATTAATTTAATTAATTGGACGATAAAAAAAGACACATTCGAACCTGTAACAGAGAGTTTTAAACCCATTATCAATAAATTCTTCTTCACATAAAGAGCAATCAGTGTTTGACAAAATGTTTCCAGATGGATTGGTAGAGGCAAAAACCTTGCAAGAATTATTCAGTTGCCACAGTAGATTACATTTCCATCTTTTTGGAAGGATGAATTAAGACAGGCAAATATCTTTGATGTGACCATGAATTCACTCGGAACACGATTGGAAGTAAACTGTGGTTTTAATAGTCTTACAACTGAGCCTGCCTGCGACCAGAAGAACTGAGGGCAGGCTCACACGGCTGCAGCACTTTATACTTCCGGTAGTGGGAGGGGTCATGGGCGGAGCCATGGGCGGAGCCGAGGGTGGAGCCCTGTACAAGCTCCTCATCTCCCCCTATGGGCAGAGCCGCGCAACGGCTCACAGACAGAGCCCACAAGGACACAATACCATACACTACAATACAGTGTGAATTACATTCACCACAACCGTTCCCTTATGTATTTATCTTGGGACCTTGTGAACGCTTCCATCATAATGAAGATTACCTTCCCTGGGCAATTTATTATCTAAATGAAGAGAAAATTCAGTACTTCAGTGCAAAGGGTGTCCTTGTGCATAAATCACAGAAAACTGGTATGCAGGTGCAGCAAGTAATAAGGAAGAGAATTTGAATTTTAGTCTTTATAGCTAAAGAAACAGAGTATAAAAGTAGGGAAGGGATGCTGCAACTATGCAAGGCATTGGTGAGACCGCACATGGTGTACTCTGTACTGTTTTGGTCCCTTTATTTGAGGAGGGATGTAGTTTCATTAGAGGCAGTTCAGAGGAGGTTCACTAGATTGATTCCAGAGATGAGCGGTTTGTCGTATGAAGAGAGATTGAGCAGTTTAGGCTATTCTCGCAAGGTTAGGAGAATGAGAGGAGAATTAATTGAGGTATATAAGGTGATGAAAGGTATTGACAAAGTAGATGAAGAGCAAATGCTTCCTCTTGCAGGACAATCTAGAATGAGAGGTCATCGTTTTAGGACAAGGGGTAGCAAATAGAGTCGAGGAGAAATTACTTCTCTCAAAGAGTCGTGAATCGGTGGAATTCATGACCCTAGACTGCAGTGAATGCCAGGACATTGAGTAAATTTCAGGAGATAGACAGATTTTTAATCAGTAATGGGTTGAAGGGTTCTGGAGAACCGGCAGGAAAGTGGAGTTGAAACTGAGATGAGATTAGCCATGATCGTATTGAATGGCGGAGTGGGTTTGAGGGGCTGAATGGCCTATTCCTGCACCTAGTTCTTGTAACTTACCTTCCACTCAATGAACCTCCAGACATTCACAAGCTTCAGCTAACCCAGAATATTACAGGCTGCTTGCTCTCCTGGACGTTGCTGTCGGGCGCTAATCATTTCACCTTCCAATGGGTGTGCCTCATGCCTGCTGAAAACAGGTTAAAGTACAAATCCACAGAAAGCTAGCGGGGGATCCCCAACTTACAGCATGGTCAACAAAATCATCCCAGGACTGCCGGCTAAGACACTGCCATTATTTTAATTGGCCCCACAGTTACTGCCTAATGCGGTGGGAGGGTATGTTGAAAAATTCTGCCAGGCTTATTCCATGGTCTAAAACTCAACTTGACTCTCCAGGTTTTGCCAGCGTTTTTACTCATCTGTCAGTTGAAAATCTCCCTCATGTACAAATGGGGGAAGTAAGTGTTGAAAGGGGAGGTTGAAACATGCATGACAAAACTTGAAGCAGGCACCTGCTCCAACTTGACCCTGAACTGGCAGTAATGTAAGATCATCGCTAGTAAATCCAGTGAGGAATTCAGGAGAAACTCCACTCTTATTCATCCAGTCATTGCCAGAGATTCACCTGCAATGGCTTCTCTTTCTGCGCTGTTCTCTCTCAGCTCTCCCATGGATCCATACCTGGACCCCTCCGACTCTCATCTACATGTTACCCTTTGGTTTCCCATCCAATCCCAGCTTGCATCTGCGAGAGACCAGCTGAAAGAAATTAAAACAAAGAAGCCCAGACTTCCAATTAAGCAAGTCTAGCTTTCAAAACCAACAATTCCAAAGCAATTTGAAAGGACTTTGTAAGTTGTCCAATCATTGCCTGAGCGTGCTGATCACAACATTCAGAAACCTGCCTTGGTAAGAATGAGTAAACTCAATTTATACAATATTCCATTGCAGGCTCCAGTCGGGACAGGTTCCTGTTAACTTAAAGTGTTATAAGCAACAACTTGCATTTATATACACCGTAATGTAATCAAAGTTCCCAAGGCACTTCACATGAATATTATCAGCCACAATTTGACAGAGTCATGCAAAGTGATGTCGGGACAAGTGATCAAATGTGTTGTCCCAGAGGTGGACTTTAAGGAGCAGCTTAACGGAGATGGAGAAGCTGAGAGTTCGAGAGAGGGAATGCCAAAGCTCAGGACTCAAAGAGCTGAAGGCACAGACAGATCCCATTCATGGGCAAAAGAAATTGGGGGTGCACAAGAGGCCTGAATTGGTGGGAGTCCCTGGAGCAATGTAAGGCTGGTGGTGCCTACAGAGATAGGATGGGGGAAGGCCATGGAGGGATTTGAATAGCTGGAGGATCAGATTTTCAAGTTTGCAGCTTTAGGGAACAAGGGGGCCAGTGTTTTGCAATTACGTTTGTGAGGAAGTGGTGGGTTAACCATAATGCGAGGCGATGCCTCTTAACAGATGGTATCAAATTCCAAAGGCTGAAGGTTTAATTGAAATGAATGCTGATATGAATTATGAACTTGCTGCCCAGATTGCTGCTGCCTTTTCCCTTTGTAACATTGCTAAATTCCACACTATGGTTCTGCTGTTGGCAGAGATATGAGAAAAATGCAGTCAGATGAAAGAGGCACCCTCGCAAATTAATGGGCAAATGGATAACATTAAAATGGAAGCTCCTACCACAGTCATTTTTTGCAATGATACCTTGAAACATGCCTGCCAAATATCCAGGATAATCTAGCAGATATCTGGAGAACCATTATCAAAAAATGAACAAATGATATTTGCTGAAACTTCAACAAATGAATTCAGTTGAAAAAACAAAATGTCACAGCACAAGGAGGGACGACACATGCAAACATTTACGTTAAACTACCTCAACCTAATCTGAATCGAGAAATTAATTCATAAACTATAAATCACAAAATTGAAACAGAGAGCCTAGTGGTAAGGGAACGTGAGCGTTAGGGAGAGAGATAATTAAAAGAGTTAAAATACAACTAGCACAAGGGAAGTAGCTGATTGGTGAGCAATTGGAATGTTTTTTTAAATCTTAAGATTATTTCTCTTAATTTATTAATAGTCTAATGAACAGTATAATGGCAGGGTAACTCATCCCATGCAATGCATATTAAATACCACGTGGAAACTCCCAATTGTTTCTCTTGGCCTGGACAGCCCATTGTGCAGCAACAGCATCAACGAGAGGAGCTCAAGCACTGAGTTTCAGAGCCTGGGCTTGAGCACCGGCTGGAGTCATTGATGCTTCCTTGACATCTATGTGGCTAGCACAGTTCTGGGGGTTGGACACCCTGCAGCTTAAGGCTGTGCAGGGAAAGAGGGACTAAATGCTGGCTCAGCCAGTGATGCCCACTTCCCGTAAATGAATTCAGAAAGGGGGCTGTCAGGCAGTCCAGTAAGGCAGTGCACAAACTCCCTGAGTCTGTCTTCTTCTCTAGCCGTTTCTGAATACTGGCGAGAAAAATGGTTCCTCTGTGGGATGTAACCAGGAAAGTAAACAGCTGAAACAATGGTGCATATCAGTATCAACAGGCAGAAAGAGGGATGAGCTTAAATTTTCTGGCTTGTAGTTGGTGGGCCCTTTTTTGAACAAGTATCTGCAATTCTCCCATCCTCTGACACCATTGCTGTATCGAAGGAAGATTGTAAAATTATGATCAGTGCCACTATTACTTTCTTCAATATTATTGGAGGGAATTTCAGGATTTTGACCCTGCGACAGTGAAGGAATGACAATATAGTTCCAAGTCAGGATGGTGAGTGACTTGGGGGGCACTTGCAGGTAGTGGTGTTCCCATTGTGGTGAATGTGATTCACACTAGATATAGTTGCCAATATCACTCCATGTATATATGTTCGTTATCTACCCATTGCAAGTGCAGTTGCACTATCCGACCACCAGGGGGAGTCGCTCTGGGAGTACGCGAGAGTTTGTACTGGGCTCCTCCCTTGGCTCCGCCCAGGACTCCTCCCCCTGGGACCGATGTATAAAGATCAGTGCCTTAGAGCCAGCTTGCCAGTTCATCTGAAGTTCAACGACGAATAGGCTGGCTCTATTGTAAATGTATTAAAGCCTCTGTTCAGATCCAACTACACGTGTTTGCTGAATTGATGGTTCCATCACCCATATCTGCTGCCTTTGTCCTTCCTGGTTGGTATAAGTTTGGAAGGTGCTATGAAAGGAGCCTTGGTGAGTTGCTGCAGCGCATCTTGTAGATAGTACACACGGCTGCCACTGTGCACCAGTCGTGGAGTAAGTGAATGTTTGTGGATTGGTTGCCAATCAAGCAAGTTGCTTTTTCCTGAATGGTGTCAACCTTCTCGAGTGTTGTTCGAGTTGCACTCATCCAGGCAAGTGGAGAATATTCCGTTACACTCCTGACTTGTGCCTTGTAACTGGTGGACAGACTCTAAAAACATGGCTAAGTGTTGACGCCGGCATAAACAATGGAGTGTTTCACACCGGCATCAAAGGGCCTCTTGGCCTAGCGATTCTGTAGCCCACAAGGGACCAGCACGGCGCCGGAGTGCTCCGCGCTGCTCCAGCTGCCGTACGCGGTGCTGCACTGCTGGCGTGGGTCCACGCATGCACGCGGCGGCTGGCATGGAAGAAGGTAGGCCATCCCACAGATTGCGCATGCCAGCTGATTGGTGG
Source organism: Scyliorhinus canicula (assembly GCF_902713615.1). NCBI lineage: Eukaryota > Metazoa > Chordata > Chondrichthyes > Carcharhiniformes > Scyliorhinidae > Scyliorhinus > Scyliorhinus canicula. The sequence goes on from NC_052155.1 coordinate 21,566,711, forward strand.
CCCCCAATCGCGGGTCTGGCCGTAGTGGAGGCCCCCCCCAGGAAACCGATCCCCCCAGCCCCCCAACCAGGACGGCCACCTCAGCCGCGACGTCGAGCTCTCACCGGGTGAAACCATACGTGAACCAGGCCAGCGGGAACTCGGCCAGTCGACCGCGGAGAATCGTCATGGGGGCCTCTTTCAATGGCCCCCAACCGGCGCTGCAATGACCGCGTGCGCGTGACTGCTGCCGATTCTTCGATCGCCGGAGAATTGCGTCCCGGCGTCAGACTCGATCGCGGGTCTGGAGCACCATTCACCGCCCCCGCGCCGAGTGCCATTTTGACGCGGAGGCTCAGAGAATAGGCTCATGGCTAAACGCACTCGCTATGCAACTTTGTTCCCATTTGGTTAACTCCCGCCCATCGGCTAAACCAAACAATTTAATGATGCATTTATGATTTCTTAGTTCTAGTTAAATGAATTCTGGACACAATTTAATGGAAATGAGACAAAGGCCCGTTTTGGGTACGTTTATCCGGGTGTCTCCCAGCACTTGTAGCACCAAGGACGACCGTGCTATTAAACTGGATTCTGCTTCAGTTTTGGGGCCTCGGCGAGGAATGCCCCTCAAGGTCACACTTAGGCTGATCTCCCGCACTCACCAGCTCAGCTCACTAGTACAGGAAGAGATCGGGGTGCCATTTCTAAATGGGCATGGCTGGGGTACTAAATAACTACTTTCCATCTATTATAGCCAAGAAAGAAGATGTTGCTAAAGTGGTCATGAAAAAGGAAGACATTGAGACACTAGATGAGCTTAATCTTGATAAAGAAGAGAAATTATAAAGGCTGACTATACTTCCTAAACGAACAGGACTAAATGAGATGCATTCTAAACACTAGAGATATAAAGGTCAGAATTGCAGGGCCAGTGGCCCTAATCTTTCAATTCTCCTGAGCTAATCCTTTCAGTTTGGAAGGAATGGTTCGGAGCTGGAATTCCCTGCCTGACATTGTGGTGGAGGGAGGTTCAACCATGCATTTCAAGAGGGAATTGGATGAACACCTGAAGAGAAAAAGTAATTGTTGGGCAATGGGGAAAGAGCTGGGAGCAAGGACTAACTGAGTTGCTCTTACAGAGGACCAGCATCAACATGACAGGCCAAATGGCCTCCCTCTGTTCTGCAACCGTTCTTTGATTATATGATTCTATGAGAGATTTGATGGGGTCACTTTTTCTCTGCCTTTTACCCAGGGGATGCATATTCCCTGGGTATCAGTCAGAGGCAATAGGTGCCTGTACCCAGGATCAGAGTGTGCCCCCTTTTGTATTTTACCCAGGTTTCCAGAGCTTAGTCCCAGAGAGTAGGCGGCACCTGAATCAAGCACAAGCATTCAAATCCCAAATCACTGAGGTGGGATTGCTTTAACAGCACCTGGCATCTTATGTTACCTGGTGGGCACTCACAGCATCAAGTACAACTCAGTTTGAGGATCCCTGTTCAGGTGAGATCAGGCAATCCTCCAAGAAGCAAAGAGCTGGATTTGGGAAGAAAATACGTTTTGTTTTCTGGAAAGTAGTCAAAAATATGTTCAGGAAATGAGGTCTTTGAGCTCTCCATCTGAAGGCCTCACAGTTGGATGCCATTATTGTTCATAGAATCTTAGAATCTACGGCACGGAGACAGGCCCTTCGGTCCAAACTGACCCATCTAAGCTAACCCCATTGGCCTGCATTTGGCCCACGTCCCTCTAAACCTTTCCTATCCATGTATCTGTCCAAATGCCTTCTAAATATTGTAAATGTCCCTGCCTCAAGCACTTCCTCCGACAGCTCATTCCACATGCCTACCACCCTCTGTGTAAAGAAAGTTGCTCCTCAGGTTCCCATGAATTCTTTTCCCCTTTTAACTTAAACCTATTCCCTCTAGTTCTTGATTCCCCAGCCCTGGGAAAAAGACTGCGTGCATTCACCCTATCCATGCCTCTCATGATCTTATACACCTCTGTAAGATCACCCCTCAGTCTCCCACGCTCCAAAGAGAAAAGTCCTAACCTGTCCAATCTCGCCCTATACCTCAGTCCCTTGGGTCCTGGTAACATTGTAAATCTTTTCTGCACTCTCCCCAGTTTAATACCATCTTCCGACAGCAAGGTGACCAAAACTGAACACAAGACTCCAGCAGGTGCAGCCCCACCAACATTCTGTACAATTGTAAAATAACTTTCCAACTTCTACCCTCAATGCCCTGACTGTGACAGCCAGCATGTCAAAAGACTTCTTCACTGCCCTATATACTCCACCTTTAAAGAACCGTGCACCTGAACTCAAGGTCTGTCCGTTCCACAATACTCCCTAAGTTCCTACCATTCACCGTGGAAGTCCTCCCTTGATTTGACCTTCCAAAATGCAACACCTCACTTTTCTGTATTGAACTCCATTTGCCATTTCTTGGCCCACTTCCCTAACTGATCAAGATCCTGCTGCAATTTTTGATAACCTTCCACACTCTACAATACCACCTATTTTACTGTCATTTGCAAAATTACTGATCATACCTTGTATTCTCATCCAAATAATTGATATAGATAACAAACAGCAATGGGCCCAGCACCGACCCTGAAGAACACCACTAGTCACAGGCATCAAGTCCGACAAGCATTCTTCCATCATTACCCTCTGATTCCGACTTTCAAGCCAATTGTATATCCAAATTGCCAGCCCTCCCTGGATTCCGTGTGATTTAAAAAAAAATAAATTTAGAGTACCCAATTCATTATTTCCAATTGAGGGCAATTTAGCGTGGCCAATCCACCTACCCTGCACATCTTAGGGTTGTGGGGGAGAAACCCATGCAAACGCAGGGAGAATGTGCAATCTCCACACAGAAAGTGACCCAGAGCCGGGATCGAACCTGGGACCTCGGCACCGTGAAGCAGCAATGCTAACTACTGCGCCACCGTGCTGCCTGGATTCCGTGTGATCTAATCTTCCAGATCAGCTTACCATGTGGAACGTTATCAAAGGGCTTATTGAAGTCCATATGGACTATGTCTCAACCCTCATCAACCCTACCCTCATCACCCTTCCTGGTCACTTCATCAGAGAATTCTAACAAATTTTAAGGCATGATCGCCCATGCACAAAGCCATTCCGACTACGAATCAAACTCGGTCTTTCCATATGCATGTTCCTATCCCTCAGAATCTTCTCTGGTAACGTACCCACCACAGATGTTAGGCTCATCGGTCTATAATTCTCAGGTTTTCCTTTGCAGCCCTTCTTAAATAAGGACACAACATTCGCTACCCTCCAATCTTCTGGTACCTCACCCGTGGCTAACGTCGATGCAAATAGCTCAGCGAGGACTCCTGCAATTTCTCCTCTAGCCTCACGCCGCGTTCTTGGATATACCTGGTCAGGGCCAGGAGATTTATCCACTTTCATACATTTTAATACGTCCATCACCTCCGCTACTGTAGTGTGAACTGTCCCGAATATATCGGGACTAACCTTCCCAGGTTCCCAAGTCTTCAGGTCTTTCTCCATGGTAAATACAGAGGGGAAATATTCATTGAGACTCTTGCCCATCTCCTGTGGTTCCACAAATATGTGTCCACTTTGGTCCTTCGGTGGTCCTATTCTCTCTCTAGTTATTAATTTATCCTTCAATATACTGAAAGAATCCCTTTAGATTCACCTTAATCCTCTTAACCAAAGCTACCTCATGCCCTGTTTTTGCCCTCCTAATTTCCTTTTTGAGTACACTCCTGTATCCCCTGTACACCTCCAGGCAATCGCTTGATTCCAGCTGCCCGTACCTGAGCCATGCCTCCTTCATTTTCCTGGATAAAGTCGCAATATGTTTTGTCATCCAGGGTTCCCTACTCCTGCCAGCCTTGCCCTTCACCCGAACGGGAACATATAGACCCTGGACTCTAGCTAGTTCACTTTTAAAGGCCTCCCACTTGCCGGAAGTCCCTTTGCCCTCAAACAAGCTACTCCAATCAACCCTTGCAAGCGCCTGTCTAATTCCATCAAAATTCGCCTTGACCCAATTTAGAACTTGCACCTGTGGACTGTTTTGTTTTGCTCTTGACGTAGAATAAGCTGCTTCCTTGCTGTGCACTCTGACAAAGGAAGGTTCAGACTTGGAGATAGCTTTAACACATTTATTAAACTGTTAACGATTCTCCTACTTGGATTCGACTCTCCTCTTAATCTTGCTATAGCTACTCAGACTATCTAACCAGTCTGCTACAATCCAGGTGGTGGGTGTGATGTGTTTCAAATCAACCCTGTGTACTCACTGAGAGTCTCCACTGGAAAGAGGAAGATCATGTGTGCTGTGTCCTTTTATATGGGTTGGTGTAATGCCCCCCTGTGGTAGTGTCACCTCTGGATGTATCTTGAATGCCCATTGGTCGTGTCCTATCTTACTGACCTATTGGTTGAATGTCTGTGTCATGATGTCTCTGGTGCGCCCTCTAGTGTCTAGCTAGGTGTAGTGTGTTCACATTAACCCCTTGTGCATTTACAGTGTCCTAGTATATCTACATAACCCCTTGTGTATTTACAGTGATGCATATCACCACAGAGTTTTGTCCCTTTCCATAACTACTTTAAAATGAATAGAACTATGGTCACTGGTCCCAAAGTGGTCCCCCACCGTCACCTCAGTCACTTGCCCTGCCCTATTTCCCAAGAGTAGGCCAAGTGTTGTCCTTTCCTGAGTAAGACCCTCCACATACTGGATGAGGAAACTTTCCTGAACACACTTAACAAATTCCACCCCATCTAAGCCCTTAACACTATGGCAGTCCCAGTCTATGTTAGGAAAATTAAAATTCCCTATTAATCCCCCTTTCTCCCTGCATATTTGTTCTTCTAATTCCCGTTGACTATTTGAGGGCCTAAACCATCCCCTTCTTATTTCTTAGTTCCCCCCACAAAGTCTCGCTGGATGATCCCTTGTTTATTTCATCTCTGGCTACTGCCGTGATACTCCCCTTAATCAGAAATGTAACACCCCCTCCTCTCTTTCCTTCACCCCTATCCTGCCTAAAGCACCTGGAACATTAAGCTGCCAGTTCTGTCCCTCACTTAGCCATGTTTCAGTTATGGCCATAATCTCCCAGTCCCACGTATCTATCCATGCTCTCAGATCATCAGCCTTACCTGTCAGCTCCTCGTGGATTGAAATAAATGCAATTTAATCCAGCAGGCTTTCCCCACTCCCTGCCGTGCTCCAGCCTATCATGTCTACTCAGCTTGCCGTTGCTGAATACTGCATCTCCTTTCGGCCGCTCTGCTTCCCTGCTGCTGAGGATCCCACTCCCCTGCCAATCTAGATTAAACCCTCACTTGTAGCACAAACAAATCTGTCCCCCAGGATATTGGTCCCCCTCCAGTTCAGATGCAACCCGTCCCTCTTAAACAGGTGACCTCTGCCCTAGAAAAGATCCCAGTGATCTAAGATTCTGAATCGCTGCCTCCTGCACCAATTCTTTAGCCACGCATTCTTTTCCATCCACATTTCGTGGGCAAAACACGAGATTGGCCAAGAGATTGGGCCGGTGGTGGTTACCTAAATTCAGAAATAGGTGTGTGTTGCAGTCAGTTTAGGATTGGCCTAATATAGGGCAGCACGGTGGCGCGAGTGGTTAGCCCTGCTGCCTCACGGCGCCGAGGTCCCAGGTTTGAACCTGGCTCTGGGTCACTGTCCGTGTGGAGTTTTCACATTCTCCCCGTGTTTGTGTGGGTTTCGCCCCCACAACCTAAAGATGTGCAGGCTAGGTGGATTGGCCACGCTAAATTGCCCCTTAATTGGTAAAAATGAATTGGGTAGTCTACATTTATTTTTAAAAAGGATTGGTCTAATATATCAAGGGACGGGAACAGAGGAAAATCTGCACTTCCCTCTTGTACACATATGCTTCACACGCCAGTATAAACAGAGAGAGCTGAGTATATGTTTCCCAGACTCTTGTAAAGATAGGGGGCGTGATTCTCCGCTCCCATGCCGGGTGGGAGAATCGCGGGCGTCCCCAAAATGGCATGTCGCGTTTTGCGACACGCCGCTCAGAGAATCGCGGGCCGCCGTTTTTCACGGCGACCCGCAATTCTCCGCCCCGGATGGGCCGAGCGGCCGGCCGTTCCCGACCGGTTCACGCCGGCAGCAACCACGCCTGGTCACTGACAGCGTGAACATGGCGCCAGCAACTGTTTTCTGGCTTGTGGGGGGCGGAGAGGGGAATGAGCACCACGACCGTGCTCGGGAGGAGACTGGCCCGCGATCGGCACCCACCGATCGTCAGGCCGGCATCTCGATGGGACGCACTCTTTCCCCTCCGCCGCCCCGCAAGATCAAGCCGCCATGTCTTGCGGGGCAGCGGAGGGGAAGACGGCAACCATGCATGCGCGGCTGACGACATTAGGCGCGTCGGCCGCGTCATTCCAGGCCGCCGGGCCTTGACACCAGCGACAAGGCCCAGTAGCCGGGGGGGGGCCATCCATGAAGGCTGGTGGGCAGTGGGCAGGGAATGACCAGGGTGTCACTATCTGGCAGGTCGAGTCCGTGCACGGCTAGCGCCATATTTTACGGCGCGCCTACTGCAGATTGTCGCCGTGCGCATGCGTGGCTATGGACCGGGCAATTCTCCGGCCATTTGTATCGCGGAAGCCAGCAGTTTTACTCAGCACGGCTAGCAGCCATGCCACATAAAGCCCCCAGCTTTACTGCCAGATACAGACAGAGAATAGCCAGGTCCGTGGCTGCACAAGTGCACGGCACCAACCTACAGCGACCGTGCCGCACAGCATGGCGTCAGCCACACGTGGACCAGGACTGTCAGATAGTGCCCCATCTTAACCCGGCTCTCCACCCACAGACCACCTCCCAGCAGTCCCCCCCAACCCCCGCTAGAGCCCCCCCCCCCCCGCCCCCGGCCAGCAGAACGTCTCCCTGTGGTGTCGCTGGACACAGTCCACAGCCGCCTAGCGAGATCTCCGAAGACTGAGAGGACACGCGACCGACGCCACCAGGAAGTTGGCCCAAAGGTGTGCAGGATACTCAGCAATGACACCGTTTTTGAGGGGGTGGAGCATCTGTAGAACAGCGTCGACCCCGATTTTGGCGTAAGACGGATTCTCCAGCTAATCGCCAAACGCGATTCCGGCGGAGGCAATGGGGGAATCCAGCCCCTAGCCTCAGGAACAGAGAATCCAGTCCATAAAATTCAATATTCTGTCATTTGTATCTCAATTCTGCATCCTCATACCCAATTTAGGCCGTCAGCCTAATCCTGAACAGATTCTACTATCTCCACACCAGCCCTGGCCTGGTGCTCTCGCCTGCTGTTCAACCTTGGGCCACCTCAACCCTCTCCAACACAGACCCAAACTGTCTCCGCAGACTAGGTTTGCTGACTCCGGTTCTCGATGCACTCCAGGAGTTTCCAGCACATGACTATCCACCTCAAACACCAATACCCCACCCTCTTCCCTCGCGCCCCCCCCCCCCCCCCCCCCCCCCCGGTCTGGCTCGGACACTCTCGTTAGAGATGTTCATCCAATGCAGCGCAATCGCACGCCAATTGCAAAGCCAACAGACTCTTTCCTACCAGATTGTATGAGTCAGTAGATTAGCCTTTTTTACGCCAACTCCGATATTTTAGTAACGAGAAAGCAAAACCTTTCCAAGGGAATAGTTTTCAAAAACAGCAGTTTTGAACGTCCCTGTGTATTTTGCCCCTGTTTGCATGGAGCAGTGTCCTGAAGGTTAACCTTCAACTCCAAGCCAATATTGGAAGTTGGTAACTCAATGCAATCCCCTGCAGTGTTGGGAAACTGTGGATGTCTTTGGAATGCGCTTGCATTTTGGGATGACAGGAGCTTGGCAGCTGTTTTCATTGTTTGCAAAAATGAGCTGGAACAAAATGAAAAAGGTTTCCAAGCAGCACCTAAATCTGTCAGAGTTTGAACTTTTATTGATTTCTCATGGATGAACGGAAAGCTTGGTATTAACCTGTCACAGCATTTTATTTAGGGCATTCCAATTCCCTTTCATTCATAAATTTACAGACGTATGGGCTACAATTTTAAACGTGAGGAAAAGCAATTGTACTTTTAAGATGAAGCCATATTTCCATTTTTGAGATTAATTTTAAAAATAACATCATTCAATAATGGGCGGGATTCTCCGGCGTACCCCGTGATGTGTTTCTCGAATTTGGGAGGCGGCCTGCCTTTGGCTGGTGGTGGGGTCTTCTGGTTCCCACCGCGGGTAATGGGATTGCTCATTGAATCCACCCCCCCCCCCCCCGCCTCCCCCCCATGGTGGGATTCACCGTCAGCAGGATCATGCCAGTATGAACAGCCGGAAGATCTCGCCCTTGTCTGCACAACATGTTTGCAATCTTACGTTTCAAACCTAATGTGGTACTGTTTGGTGAATTCCGTGGCTGAATAGAATAGAATAGAATAGAATCCCTACAGTGCAGAAGGAGGCCATTCGGCCCATCGAGTCCACACCAGCTCTTGGAAAGAGCACCCCACTCAAGGCTACACCTCCATCCTATCACCGTAACCCAGTAATCCCACCTCACCTTTTTGGACACTTAGAGGCAATTTAGCACGGCCAATCCACCTAACCTGCACATCTTTGGACTGTGGGAGGAAACCGGAGCATCTGGAGGAAACCCACGCAGACACGGGAAGAAAGTGCAAACTCCACATAGGCAGTGGCCCGAGGCCAGAATTGGACCCAGGACCCACTGTGCTAACCACTGTGAAACCGGGCTGCCATTGTGCCACCGTGCCTCCCATGCTGATTTCAAAGACAGAATCACATAACCACCAGTGGCTCTTAGAACCTGAGTCTGGACAAACAAGGGAAAAAAGGACTTTATATAGTGCCTTTTATGACCTTTAGATGCCCCAAAGTGCATTTAAAACATGCAGGGGGCATTTCTCCGAGCCCCGTGCTGGGCCGGAGAATCGCTGCAGCTGCGCCCCGTCACCCCGACGCTGGCGCACGATTCTCCAGGGTGTGGAGAATCGGCACCATTTGCGCCGGCGCATTTGGTGCAGCGCGGCCGCAGGCCACTGGAATCTGCGGGGCCGCCGAATCTCCGGCCTGTATGGGCCAAGCGGCCACGCCGATACGACAGAGTCCCGCCAGAACCATTCACCCCGGTCGCTGCCGGCGGAAACTCTGCGGGAACGGTCAGGGGGCGGCCTGTGGGGGAGCGGGAGGGGCTCCTTCACCAGGGGGGGCCTCCGATGGGGTCTGGCCCACGATCGGGGCCCACCGATCGGCGGGCCGGCCTCAGCACCCCCCCCCCCCCCCCCCCCGGGCCTACTTTCTGGCGCGCCGGCCCCTGAACACCGACGCCATGTTGAGTCAGGGCCAGCGCGCTAAAGAAGTCCCCCGCGCATGCACAGGTTGGCATGGGCCAACTGCACATGTGTGGGTTGGCACGGGGCCCATTTGGCACCGTGAAAGGAGGCTGGAGCGGCAGCCCCCTGTGGGGGCCAGAATTGGTCATACCAGGGCCCAGTTCGCCGACGGCGTTCACAACGGTGCGAACACTTGGGCTCCATACCGGAGAATCTCCCCGGTGTACTTCTGATGTAATAATAATAATCTTTATTGTCACAAGTAGGCTTACATTAACACTGCAATGAAGTTACTGTGAAAATTCCCTAGTCACCACATTCCGGCGCCTGGTCGGGTACGCAGAGGGAGAATTCAGAATGTCCAAATTACCTAACAGCACGTCTTTTGGGACTTGTGGGAGGAAAGCGGAGCACCCGGAGGAAACTCGCACCGACATGGGGAAACCACTACAAAGTAGAAAGGGCCGAGAGCTTCAGGTTTTTAGGTGTACAGATCACCAACAGCCTGTCCTGGTTCCCCCCATGCCGACACTATCGTTAAGAAAGCCCACCAATAGCTCTACTTTCTCAGAAGACTGAAGAAATTTGACATGTCAGCTACGACCCTCACAAACTTCTACAGATGCACCATAGAAAGCATTCTTTCTGGTTGTATCACAGCTTGGTATGGAGCCTGCTCTGCTCAAGACCGCAGGAAATTACAAAAGGTCGTGAATGTAGCCCAGTCCATCACGCAAACCAGCCTCCCATCCATTGACTCTGTCTATAATTCCCGCTGCCTCAGAAAAGCAGCCAGCATAATTAAGGACCCCACGCACCCCGGACATACTCTCTTCCACCTGCTTCCATCAGGAAAAAGATACCAAAGTTTGAGGTCACGTACCAACCGACTCAAGAACAGCTTCTTCCCTACTGCCATCAGACTTTTGAATGGACCTACCTCGTATTAAGTTGATCTTTTCTCTACACCTTGCTACAACTGTAACATTATATTCTGCAGTCTCTCCTTCCTTCCCTATGTACGGTATGCATTGTTTGTACAGCATGCAAGAAACAATACTTTCTACTGTATACTAACACGTGACAATAATAAATCAAATCGAATCATGCAGACTTTGCACAGACAGTGGCCCGAGCAGGAATCGAACCTGGGACCCTGGAGCTGTGAAGCAACATTGCTAACCACTGTGCTATCGAGTGTAGACACTCTTGTAATTTAGGAATGGTAACAGCCAATTTAAGTGCATCAATTTCTCACAAATTACAATGAGATCAGGACCAGACAATTTGTTTTGCTGATGTTGGTCAATGCATAAATATTGGTCAGGTCACCAGGGACAACTCTTCTTCGAATTATCATGGGATCGTTTATATCATGTGGGAGAGCAGATGGGGTCTCAGTTTGACATGTCACCTGATCCCAGTAACTGCGCCACACTCCCTCGCTACACTGGAGTGTCAGCTCGGAAATTGTGCTCAGGTTTCTGGAGTGGGACGTGATCTTTCTGACTCAAGGGCAAGAGGCTGCCACTGAGTCTCAGCATTGTTAATTGTTGCAGAAGAGAAAGAGCTTTCAATGCTCACATCAAGGAAGCCGAGACAGGGTAGGAATCGGTTTCCATGCCGTCTGTTTGCACTTTTAAGCGAGCAGGTTATCTTAAATTCTTCTGATCTGGTTTGAGAAACATCTGGGACGGGGGATGGGGAGTTGGAGAAGTGAGGCATTTTATGTATTTACAAAATGCTAAAATATCCCAATTATATCCGTTACATAGTCAATGCTGTCACTAAAAATGGCACCATCTCAGCACCTGCCCTTTGTCTGATGACTGATTTTGTATTTTTTATTTGATAGGCGTAGACACAATGGCCATCTCTAGGCAGCAGAATGCACAACTCGGCACCTCAGACCCTGCAATTTCCAGGACACGCCCTAATGCTTGACATTTTGGCGAATGGCGGCAATCTATGTGTTGTCAATGTCAGTGGTTAACGTTGCTCACAGGTCTGCCACTGAATCTGTGACTTACTATGCTGGTTGCTTCTCAAAAACAACCAGCATTCATAGTATCCTCACTGTGCAGAAGGAGGTCATTCGGCCCATCGAGTCTGCACCAACCATCCGAAAGAACACCACACCTAGGTCCAATTCCGCCGCCCCATCCGCCTAATCCCACTTAACTTTTGAACGCTAAGGGACAATTTATGATGACCAATCCACCTAACCTGCACATCATTAGACTGTGGGAAGAAACCGGAGCACCTGGAGGAAACCCATGCAGACACAGGGACAACATACAGACTCCGTAGAGACAGTGAGCCAAGCCGGGAATCGAACCTTGGTCCCTGGTGCTGTGCCACCATAACTAGTCAGGCATTCACAAATTTTACTGACACAATTTACTCTGTTGACCTATTTTACATAGAATAAAGAACATACAGTGCAGGAGTCTGCACTGACCCACTTAAGCCCTCACTTCCATCCTATCCCCAAAACCCAATAACTCCTCCTAACCTTTTTGGTCACTAAGGGCAATTTATCATGGCCAATCCACCTAACCTACACGTCTTTGGACTGTGGGAGGAAACCGGAGCACCCGGAGGAAACCCACGCAGACACGGGGAGAACGTGCAGACTCCATCCAGACAGTGACCCAGCCGGGAATCGAACCTGGGACCCTGGCACTGTGAAGCAACAATGCTATCCACTTATGCTACCGTGCTGCCCACACTTTACCTTTGGAATAGGAGCTTCCAGTTGCACTAATTGTCTTTCAGGTTGGGATACATTGACTTCTGTTTGCAGCTGCAGCTGGGTGAGAGAAGAAGTGATGATGGACGGCACAGTGGCACAGTGGTTAGCACTGCTGCCTCATGGCGCCGAGGTCCAGGTTCGATTCCAGCTCTGGTACTGTCCGTGTGGAGTTTGCACATTTTCCCCGTGACTGCATGGATTTCGCCCCCACAACCCTGTGTTGTTACTCGTGTCTTAATAAAGCTCGTAGTCTCAAGTGTGGAGAAGATGCTTTATTGTGAGTTCGTTCAGTTTCCAGAGCTCGACCTAGAACGACCTTCCAGTGCTAACTACCAGCTTTGCTTGCTGTGTGTGTCTTGTGTATCTGTGTTGCTCCAAGTTCTGCCCTCAGTGAAGTGTGTCCTCACTTCCTGTCCCCGTCTATTTATATGGCTCTCCCGTGCCCCCTCTAGTGTTTGCTCAGTTGTGTTGCATCTAGTTAACTTGTGATCACCACATCCCCCTTTTTCTCTTAACATATTTTCTGTACATCGTTAAAGAAAATTGTACATCCTGTCCCGGTGTATCTGTAGCTCTCCCGCTCGTGTTTGCTCTGTTGTTCTGTATCTAGTCAATCTACGATCACCACATCCCTCTTTTTCTCTTTACATAGTTTCTGTACATCATTAAAGAAAAATTATTGAAAACAGTTACTTATGATATGCGTATCTATACAGGTGATGGTGCTATTGCATATTTTACAAAGCCAATGTAGTTATATGTCCAATCTTAATAAAAACATTTATGAGTCCAAACTTGATGAATTTGTTCAGAGCTTTTTTTCTTTTTTTTTTTGTTGTTGATGACGTGGTGATATTGATATTTCAAGTCCGCTGTGAATGTTGTTGGTGTTCCTTGTTATTTTAAGTACCCAATGCATCATCCCGAGGTGTTTGCATGGTCACCTCACTGATGTTGCCTGGCATGGCCTTTTTTCTGTGCTTGTGGTGTTGATTTATTGTCTCATCCGTCTTGGATCCTGGTGTGCTTGCTCGTTCTGGAGCAGACGTGAGTTTGTGCGATTCGTTGTCATCCCATGACATGTTTGTAGTCTTGTCATCGTTTTGCAGTGTGCTGTGGCATTGTCCTTCATGTGCCGAGTAGTACCATTGTGTACAAGTCGTTGTTTCATTGCTGTTGTCTCTGTCATTCCTGTTTTTGTTGTTTTCGTTGCCGTACTTGTTGCTGTTTTTGTCGTTTCTGTCTTTGGTGTTGGCACTGTCGTTGTTCCTTACTTTGTTGTTTTCGTTGACGTTCGTGTTGCTGTTTTTGTTCTTGCTGTTGTCGTTCTCGTTTCTGCTGTGCTTCTTGCTATTGTTGTTGGTCTTGTCGCGCTTCATGTTGTTTTTGTTCTTGCTGTGTTTCTTTTGACTTTTGTTTTTTTTGTTATACTCTATGAGTGTCCCGAGTGGATAATTTGAGTCATTTAGCATTCCGTCTCGCGAGTGGTGCGAATGATCTGATGTTGCATCGGTGCAGGTGACCTCAATCATTTGTGGAGAATTGGATTCCTCATCTTTGCTTTTGTTGTGCTCCTCTTCCGGAGTCAAATTCTTCTCGATTTCGTTTGACGTGGTGTCTCTGGATTCTTGGCGCTCCTCTTCTGGAGTCAAAACCTCCATGATTACAATTGACGTGATGTCTGTGGACTTCTGGCGCTCCTCTTCTGGAGTTGAAATCTTCATGATTTCCGTTGATGTTATCTCACTGGACTCCAGGTGCTCCTCTTCCGGAGTCAAAATCTGCATGGTTTCTTCTGGCTTGGTCTCTCTGGACTCCAGGTGCTCCTCGTCTGGAGTCAGAATCTGCATGATTTCTTTCGGCATCGTCGCTCTGGACTGTTGGGTGGCCCGACTCTGTGCTTCTGTACAGACAAGCTGAGAACTGTCAGTCTCGCTGTGATCCTGTAAGTCGAGTTCGATCACCTTGTTACTGTTCTCGCATGCAGTGGGTAGAGGTGCATTGTCTTCTTCTTGTTCATGTGAGCTTGTTAGACTTTCATAGTCTGCTTGTGGTTGCTCAGATACTGCGGGTTGACCTTCATGGTCTTGTGCATGCATGGTGTCAGTGGTGAGATGTACGTTGTCTTCTTCTTGTTCCTGTGAGCTTGGTAGACTGTCATAGTCTGCTTGCGGTTGCTCAGATACTGCGGGTTTACCTGCATGGTCTTGTTCATGCATGGTGTTCGCCAGGGAGTGTTTGCTTGCATCCCTTTTGGAGTCTTTCATTACTCGCACTGTGGATCCTGTCATCGCTCGCTCTGTGGAGTCTTCCTGTGCTCTCTGTGTGGCGTCGTCTTCGTCTTGGGTATTGCTGTCATCCAATGTATCGACGAGCTGCCATGGCCTCATGGTGTTGGATTCATCTACCATGAGTAGAGTCGTGTTGAGCTTTGCAACGATGTCGCTGATGCTGTGATCAGCATGTCCAAATAACTCCTCCATGTCTAAGTAGTATTCTTTGATACCCATTTCATCTTCGTTGGCTTCTTCTACCACGAGTTGATTCGTGTTGAACTTTGCGACCGTGTCGCTGATGCTGTGAGAAGCATATCCGACTGACTCAGCTGTGTCTGAGTAGTATTCTTCGAAAAACAAATCATCCTGGTTGGATTCTTCTACCACGAGTTGATTCGTGTTGAACTTTGCGACCGTGTCGCTGATGCTGTGATAAGCATATCCGACTGACTCAGCTGTGTCTGAGTAGTATTCTTCGAAAAACAAATCATCCTGGTTGGATTCATCTACCACGAGTTGGTTCGTGTTGTGCTTTGCGACCGTGTCGCTGATGCGGTGATAAGCATATCCGACTGACTCAGCTGTGTCTGAGTAGTATTCTTCGAAAAACAAATCATCTTTTGTTGTTTCGGAATTCTTTTTGTTCTCTTCACTTTGGGTGGTCCAGACTGCTTTTTTCAGGGTGTTGTGCAAGTTGTTTTTAACTGTTGGTGTACGTTCAGGCATTTTTTTGTGTTCTGAGGCAAGAAAATTTGTGTTTACCACTTTAAGTGTCTTATTTTCAATTTTCGGGCAGTTCCCTTTTAAGTGGGCGTGGTCGGGATGCTCAGACGTCATGACGTCACGCGCAGGAATGCATTGCGAATGCGCAGATCGGCCTTCCTTCACTGTGCGGTTTTGTTTCCATTGCGCATGCGCGGCGTGCGCACGCGCATTACGATCCGCGACCAAAACTTTTTTTGACTGCGCATGCGCGGCTTGCGCATGCGCATAACGATACGCGACCAAAACTTTTTTTGACTGCGCATGCGCGGCCTGCGCATGCGCATCACGATCGGCACCGCGATCTTTTTTAAACTGCGCATGCGCGGCTTCCGGTTCCGGCGCATGCGCAGATACAATTTGTACTTCTTTGCTTACCGGAGACTGCAAAATGTGCTCCAACGCCATTTTTTGCCGTTTTTCGCGGATTTCAGCGATTTTTCTGTCCCACCAGGACTCACTCTCCAAAACTCGTAAGTAATTTTCTCTTCCCGATTTGGACAGGGTTTCAGCGTTTTGGCTTTGTGAGAAATTCTTTTTATTTCTTCTTTTTGATCTGTACTTTTCATTCGCGATTTCTTGCTCTTTTCGTGATTTTTTAAGTTTTGCATCACTCAGTCTCTGTGCAGTTTGGACTCTAAGTATGTCTTGCTGTTCAAATTTCTCACAGTACTCTTCAAATTTGTTTAGTACCGTTTGTAAGCTGTTTCTGTCTTCACCTTTTGAGTATTTAAATCCATTATAAACTTTCGTAGCTTCATTTCCTTTGATGAGGATTGCTATTTTAATTTCGTCTGAGGCTGCTGCTGCATCATATGCTATGATACCGAAATCGAACATTTGTTTAAACCTTTCCCAGACACTTCTTACTTTTCCAGTCGTGTTCAGGTGAAGTGGGTATCCAAGGCACATCCTCTCATCAGCAATGTCTTCCCAAGTCAAATGTGCAGTAGGAGATTTCCATGCCATTCTTGGTTGAGATTTCCATGCCATTTTTTTTTGTTTTCTGTATCTGCAGCTGAGTTGTCCTGTCATAAGCGTCTGAAATCACTCCTGGTTACCATGTGTTGTTACTCGTGTCTTAATAAAGCTCGTAGTCTCAAGTGTGGAGAAGATGCTTTATTGTGAGTTCGTTCAGTTTCCAGAGCTCGACCTAGAACGACCTTCCAGTGCTAACTACCAGCTTTGCTTGCTGTGTGTGTCTTGTGTATCTGTGTTGCTCCAAGTTCTGCCCTCAGTGAAGTGTGTCCTCACTTCCTGTCCCCGTCTATTTATATGGCTCTCCCGTGCCCCCTCTAGTGTTTGCTCAGTTGTGTTGCATCTAGTTAACTTGTGATCACCACATCCCCCTTTTTCTCTTAACATATTTTCTGTACATCGTTAAAGAAAATTGTACATCCTGTCCCGGTGTATCTGTAGCTCTCCCGCTCGTGTTTGCTCTGTTGTTCTGTATCTAGTCAATCTACGATCACCACAAACCCAAAGATGTGCAGCGTAGGTAGATTGGCCACGCTAAATTGCCCCTTAATTGGAAAAAAAGAAATGGATATTCTAAATTTTTTTTTAAATGTGTGAAAAAGTGGCAATTTGGTTTATTTGATCCATTTATATCAGCCACAGTTGGTTTCCTATGGATAAGACTCCATGCTCACGCAAAATGGTACGCAGCATGTTAAAGCTTCCAAATAAATGTTAAAATGAAGTTCCCGCCTGTTTGAGGCTGGAGCATGGCCACAGTGCAAAGTGGGTGATTTTCAGCAGATTGGATTTACTGGGGTTGAATGAGCAGCCGGAACATTCAGGCACCTATATCGAGCATTGAGCACTGAACCACAAAACAATGGTTAACGTGAAAAGTAAGTATAAATGAAGAGACAAGTACGACTCAAAAAGAGGCCATTTACAATGAATCAACTTGTGTCTTTTTAAAAACTGCACACTTGAGCAGTGACCTGGTTTAGCACACTGGGCTAAATTGCTGGCTTTGAAAGCAGACCAAGGCAGGTCAGCAGCACGGTTCAATTCCCATACCAGCCTCCCCGAACAGGCGCCGGAATGTGGCGACTAGGGGCTTTTCACAGTAACTTCATTGAAGCCTACTTGTGACAATAAGCGATTTTCATTTCACCTCTTGTCCTCCACACCATGCTCTTTGCACTTTAATATTAAAGTGGTTAGACCATGGCCATTCCCAGTGAAATGATCAGTGTGTAGATCTCTCCCTGCTACTGTCGCAAAGGCCAGCTGGCCTGAGGCTCATCAGGCCACATATACATTTGGCTGCTTTGCCTTCATCAAAGCCCATTGACACAGCACTGCTGAATTTCTCTGGAAACGCTAGCATTTAACAGTGAGTTATGTTGCAGTCAATCGCTGCAATGTCTGTTTGATCGCGGCTTGTTTGTCAATGCATCTGGAGGGAGCCTCAAACAGAAGAAGCTTACAGAAAAGTTGGACCCGAGCCTGGCCCTGACTGAAAGTGATTTTTCATTTAGTTACCACTTGCGTTTCCAGTACCAGTTCCAAGCGAGGTCAGTAACATTTGATCTTTACTACAATGATGTCTGATTGAAGTACTGGTGTCTGGAGGGAGAATATGTAACGGGGGAGGTACTGAAACGGAAACAAAATAAACCATCAACTAATGTTTTGCTGCCTGACTTATTTTGCCTGTGTTACATGAAGTCAAAAAGACTTGCCATTTTGTATGAATTTTTGTATTGGTGACTATGCTACAAGAGAGTCACCTAAATATCAGTATAAACAAAGGACTTCAAAGAAAAATGTCCAAACTGAGGTTTTCCTTTCATGTATCACTGGAAAACAGAATTATAGTTAATGAAAAAACAATCCTGATGATCTAATTTCCTGATGCTTGAATGTTTATAAAAATTTGAGTGACTTGAAAGATGCTGCGGACATCAATTAGTTCAGCAATGAGGGCCATTTAATCACGCCACACCTAGGTCAAGGAGAATTAAGACAATGAAGGCTGTGTGCCATTAATAATCTTTATTATTATCACAAGTAGGTTTACATTAACACTGTAATGAAGTTACTGTGAAAATCTCCTCGTCGCCACACTCCGGCACCTGTTCGGTTGCACAGAGGGAGAATTCAGAATGTCCAATTCACCTAACAAGCACGTCTTTTGGGACTTGTGGGAGGAAACCGGAGCACCCGGAGGAAACCCACGCAGACACGGGGAGAACGTGCAGACTCTGCACAGACAGTGACCCAGCAGGGAATCGAACCAGAGACCCTGGCGCTGTGAAGAAACAGTGCTAACCACTGTGCTATCATGGGGACTGTGTGGTTTTAAATCAAATTCTATTCTTGTTCTTGCGACTTTTGTTTTTTATATTGTACTCGCAGTGACTGAAACTCTTCTCAATGTGGCCCATGACTGGGTTGGAGGATGAGTTTTAAATAAATAAACCTTTGATCAACGTGTTAGGCCTTATTCGTCGAGGACCAGAAGTAAGCCATTCAGCTGCAGAGCCTATTTCACCGTTGAATTAGGCCAATGGTTGTATTTATTGTGTTTCTCATTGCATCCTTTCTGAAATAGTGGATTGGAATTTCCAATTTTCTAGGCCAAAGGCCAATTTCCAATCCCTGTGAGCTTTGGCCAATTGTAAGTATTCCTCACCTATTTCTTTTAATCGGCCATTAAATTACCATGGGAACAATCCGAGCCTCATCATTTTTAGACTTTTCTTGCAGACAGCGTGTAAAAAACAAATCTGTGATGAGCCAGCTCTGAAAAAAGCTCCAGAATCTGACCTGCATTTCAGCCAAGTAACCTAATGTTGGACTCTCAAGAGAAATACCGAGCCAGGGGGCGGTGATGGGGAGGATTGGCAGGAGGGAGTATTGGCTTTGTAACAAATTTAATTGAAATGGTTTCAGACAAGAAATTGTTACTTCAGACTGGCATCCCTCCCATCGTCACCTGATTCAAACTTTACCTGGAACCTGGTCAAACAGATCACATTTATTGCTGCTGTAATCCATAACATGTCCAAACATCGCAGATTAACGAATGGTGCGCTATGACATTACCTAAGATGCACTTAACTACAACTATTGAATTGCATCTGAATAACATCTAGTTCTGTTTTGCTGCAAGTAGATTAGTTCTGTTGGGAATCTCCAGAAAGATCAAGACATCACAAGCAGACAGATCGTGTGTACCACAACAGGCTAATCTGATTTTAACCGTGGTCCTCATTAGCATCCTACTTGCTAAATTCCCAACCAGAACAGTCAGGAAGGTACGGGAAGCAGCTTGCAGGTTGGAGGCAGTGACGGAGGACCAGAGGGAATGGTCTCCAGCTATAAGGTAAGTGGATAGTCAAGAGTGACGGTGGAGGCGGTTTAGGCTGGAGAATCATGGGTACCCAAGAACAGGCCCTCAAGCCTGTTCCGCCATTCATTGAGATCGTAGTGTTTTGTTATCCTCTTGACGTAGCATAAACTGCTTCCTTGATGTACACTCTGACAAAGGAAGGTTCAGACTTGGAGATAGCTTTAACACATTTATTAAACTGTTAACAATTCTCCTCCTTGGATTCAACTCTCCTGTTACCTCTGTGTGTATCGTGAATGCCCATTGGTCATGTCCGAGCTTACTGACCTATTAGTTGAATGACTGTGTGTCATGTCTCTAGTGCTCCCTCTGGTGTCTATCTAGCCTATGTATATTTACATTAAACCCTTGTATATTTACAGTGATGCATATCACCACATCCCCCTTTTTTCGTGTTACATACTTTCTGTACAGTGTTAAAGAAAATTGAACAAAAACAGGTAAATAAGTGATGTTCTGTACAAGTTATGATAACAATGATCATTAAACAATAAGTCCAAATCATATGTATGAGTCCAAAATTCATTAATTAGTATGGTTGAGTGTCTTTCTTCTTTGGTTGGTGAGGTGGTGATGTTGATGGTGGCATTGCTTTGTAAACGCCATCAGTGTCCCTGTGAATAAGGAACCAAGAAGTGGTCAAATCACTTTGTTGTCTGTTTTGGAGTCTTTTTTTCCTTCCGTGCTTGTGGTAGCGATGTATGCAATCTGTGACGTCCTGCCATGGTACGTCATTGTACTGAGCTGGGCAGTAACAGGGTCCCTCATGGGCAGAGTTGTACCATGCCGTACCAGTCGTAGTTCCCTTGATGTTGTTTTTGTCATGCTTGTTGTCGACGTTGTTGCCTTTGGTACGCTTCTTGTTATTGTCTTTGATGTTGTTGTTGTGGTGGTTGGTTTTGTTGCCGTGTTCGCTGTGCTCAAGGACCACACTCATTGTATAATACGAGTCCTTCATACAGTTACTCGTGTAAGCGTGCTTTGTGGCATCTGCTGTTTCCTTGAGCGTGCCGTCACTGAGGTTGCTTGAGGTCCGGCTTACTTGAGTCAGCTTTGGCTTGTCGATGCTCCCCGTCAGGAGTCTGGTCTGTTTCAGCTGCATCTTTTCAGGTTTCTTGATGCTCCACGTCCGGAGTCATTTAATTCAGGAATGCATTTGCTTGTGGAGAGGCTCGAGCGAATGAGGTTTGAAGGAACGTGGTGTCACCGGAGTCACCAATAGTCTCACTGTGATTGTCGAGTGCCTCTGTACACACTAGTTGAGGCCTGTCACGTTGCACATCTGGTATGGGAAGTGGGATGTCGTCATCACTAGTCGCATATACAGTGGGTAGTGCCTCAGCGTGTTCTTGTCGTTCACTTGAGCTGGGTAGACTGTCAGAGTCTTCCTCTTGTTCACTAGAGCATGGTAGACTTTCATAGTTTTCTTGCTGTGCACTTGAGCATGGCAGACTGTCATAGTCTTTCTGTTGTTCACTTGAGCATGGCAGACCTGCATCGTCTGCTGCTGGTTGCTCAGAGGATGTTGCTAGACCCTCATGGTCTTGTTCATGCAAGGACTGCGCTTCGGAGTCTTGCGTTGCTTCTATCGTGGAGGCTGTCCATGAGCTCGCTGTGGAGGCTTGTGTCACTCGAGTCACTTCTTGTTCTGCAAGGACTGCGCTCTGGAGTCTTGCATTGCTTCTATCGTGGAGTCTGTCCACGAGCTTGCTGTTGAGTCTTCCATCGCTTCCTGTGTAGAGGCTGGGACCCTTTGTGGTGCGTGGATCACTCTGTGTGTGGCAGCAGGCCGCTGGCTGTGGGCTTGTACCGCTCACTGTCTCTTGGTGTCAGGCCGCAGCATAATCCTGCACTCACGAGTCAGGATGTCAGATATGCTGGGCTGAAGATTCCCCAATCCGAAGAATTCGTCATCGGGTCGTCAATGTACAACACGTATAGTTGCGGTTCGGATTTGGTCCTGGGGTAGCCACCTCCCAAGGTGAAATCTTCATCTGAGTCATTGTCTTCTAGGACCATATCATCACGTTTTGCGTCGGAGCTGGCATTGGGCTTGCGATGTCCAAAGAAGAATTCAAGGCCTGAGTCATAGCCTTCAAGGACTGTATCATCTCTTTGGGCGGTGCTAACTGCTTGTTGCAGGGTTCTGCGGAGATTACTTTCAGCTACTGGTCGAATTTCAGGCATTGTGCTGTCGTTCCAGGTGAAAGAATCGGGTTTAACGGCTTTAAAAAAAAATTCCGTGTTTTGGGACATTTCCCCTTTAAGTGGGCGTGGTCCGGGTCCTCTGACATCACGAAGCGTATAACGTAGGTCGTAGGAAGCGATTGCAGATGCGCATATCGCGGTTCCTTTACTGGGGGCCTTTTGCGCAAGCAGACCTTCCCATTCTGTGTGCTTCTCGTGCACCTTTACCAAGATGGCTGCAATTCAAAACTGCAGATTTCTTCAACGGAAAGCCTACCTTCGCCTCATAGTGAGCTTTGGCCCCTCTTGTACTGTTTTTTCTTGTATGTTCCTTGCAGAATTCTTGGAATTTGTCCAGGACTGCCTGGAAGTCGCTCTTGTTTTGCCTCTCTGAGTATTTGAAGTTCTGGAAGATTTCAGCTGCTTCTGGACCCGTGAAGGTAAGTAGAAGCTTTATTTTTTTCTGCACCGGCCACGCCATCTAGGTCGGAATCTACCAGGTAGATCTCAAATCTCTGCCTGAACCAATGCCAGTTTTCACTGAGATTGCCTTGGTACCTGAGCTGCTGTGGAACCGGAATCTCGAACATCATCTTGCCTGGCTGCTGTTGCTGGTTGTCACTGTTTGCTGAGTTGTAACTATATGGATTTAACAGTCACTCCTGGGTACCATGTTTTGTTTTGCTCTTGATGTAGCATAAGCTGCTTCCTTGATGTACACTTTGATAAAGGAAGGTTCAGACTTGGAGATAGCTTTAACACATTTATTAAACTGTTAACAATTTTCCTACTTTGATTCCACTCTCCTGTTAATCCTGCTATAGCTACTCAGACTGACGAACCAGTCTGCTACAATCCACGTGGTGGGTGTGATGTGTTTCAAATCAACCCTGTGTACTCACTGAGTGTCTCCACTGGAACGAGGAAGATCATGTGTGCTGTGTCCTTTTATATGGGTTGGTGTAATGCCCTCCTGTGGTAGTGTCACCTCTGTGTGTATCGTGAATGTCCATTGGTCGTGTCCTAGCTTACTGACCTTTGGGTTGAATGTTTGTGTGTCATATCTCTGGTGCTCCCTCTAGTATCTATCTAGTCTACGTGTATTTATATTAATCCCTTGTGTATTTACAGTGATGCATATCACCACACGTAGGACATCTTAGTATCCTGGCCGAGCAAAAATCTATTGATCATAGACAAAAATTAGTAATTGGGTTTTCATCTACTGCTTTCTTTATGGAAGAAAGATCCACACTTCTGACATCCTTTTTGTGCAGAAGTGTTTCCTAACCTCTCTCCTAACCTCTCTCTCTCCGGCAAGGACGGACACCTCAGCACTTCGCTTTACCTCACAATGCTCCACTTCTCCAGCTTCCAACTTAAACACATTATAGAAGCCATCCCCTATGGACATGCCCTCCATATACACAGGATCGCTGCAGGAAAGGATATCCCAAAGCCTGGTACATTGGGGAGACCATGCAGACTCTGCAACAACGAATGAACGGACATCGCGTGACAATCGCCAGGCAGGAATGTTCCCTTCCAGTCGGGGAACACTTCAACAGTCAAGGGCATTCAGCCTCTGATCTCCGGGTAAGCGTTCTCCAAGGCGGCCTTCAGGGCGCGCGACAACGCAGAATCGCCGAGCAGAAACTTATAGCCCAGTTCCACACACATGAGTACAGCCTCAACCGGGACCTGGGATTCATGTCGCATTACATCCACCCCCCACCACCTGGCCTGGACTTGTGAAATCCTACCAACTGTCCTGACTTGAGACAATTCCCACCTCTTTAACATGCAGTTACCCCTCTCTCCAGTTGCTCCATCTGGACCTGTCGGCTTAATTACCTGCAAAGACTCGCATTCATCGTGTTGCATCTTTGACTCTGCCTATGGTGGGATTCTCTCAGTCGGGGCCGGGCCGCAGAATCGCTGCAACGGGCGAGAGTCACGCCACCCCGACTCTGCGACGTGATTCTCCGCTGACCCCGGTGTGCTCGGCGCGGCGCCAGCCACGGGCCGCACTATGGTGCCCCCCCCCCCAGCGAGCCCCCCCAGCGAGCCCGAGATGGGCCAAGCGGCTGTACCAGAAAAACCGAGTCCCGCCGGCGCCGTTCTAACCTGGTCTTATCCGGCAGGACCTCGGCATGGAAGGGTCAGGGGCCGGCCTGTGGAATGGGCAAGGGGGGGTCCGATCCTGAGGGGAACCTCCACTGTGGCCTGACTTACGATCGGGGCCCACCGATCTACAGGCCAGCCTCTCGGGTCTGGGGGCTTCCTTTCTTCCGCGCTGACTCCTGTAGCCCTACGCCATGTTGCGTCGGGGCTGGTGCGAAGAAGGGAGTCACTGCGCATGCGCGCATTGGCGCCGGTGCCACTGTGTATGCGCGGACTCCGCGGCGCCCAGTTGACGCCGGGATCTGCAGCTGGAGTGGCAATGGTTACTCCTGTAGGGGCCAGAATTGCTGATCCTGAAGCCATGTTGACGCTGTCGAGAAACGCAACGGCGTTTATGATGGCGTCTACACTTAGCCTCAGGATTAGAGAATCCCGCCATATATATGTTTCTGGAACCCATCTCTTCATTCACCTGAGGAAGGAGCAGTTCTCCGAAAGCTAGTGATTCGAAACAACCTGTTGGACTTTAACCTGGTGTTGTAAGATTTCTTACTGTGCTCACCCCAGTCCATCTCCACATCATCTCTCCTAAATGGTCTGCTTCCAATTTCAGGGACCATGGGCCGTATTCTCCCCTACCCGACGGGGCGGGGGGAACCGGCGTACCGGAGTGGCGCCAACCACTCCGGCGTCGGCCTCCCCAAAATTCTCCACACCTTTAAGGGCTAGGCCCGCTCCGGAGGGGTTGACGCCGCGCCAACCGGCCTTTGGCACCCTGCCGGCCGGCGCGAATGGCCTTTCCGCCCTGCCAGCCGGCATGAACGTTGAGCCGAAAGGCCTTCGGCGGCCGGCGTGAGGCCACGCATGCGCCGCAGCGTCAGCAGCCGCTGACGTCATCCCGGCGCATGCGCGGTAGGGGGGTCTCTTCTGCCTCCGCCATGGTACAGGCCGTGGCAACGGCGGCAGAAAAAGAGTGCCCCCACAGCACAGGCCTGCCCGCCGATCGGTGTGCCCCGATCGCGGGCCAGGCCACCGTGGGGGCACCCCCGGAGTCCGATCGACCCGCGCCCCGCCCAGGACCCCGGGCCCCACGCGTGCCGCCTGCTCCCGCCGGCACCAGAGGTGCTCCAATTCCCGCCGGCGGGAGAGGCCTGTCAGCGGCGGGACTTTGGCCCATCGCGGGCCAGAGAATCGCCGCAGGGTGCCCGCTGACCGGCGCGGCGGGATTCCCGCCCCCGCTGATTCCCGGGTGGCGGAGTATTCCGACCACGGCGGGGGCAGGATCTATGCAGGCCCCAGGCGATTCTCTGACCCTGCGGGGGGTCGGAGAATACCGCCTCATGTTCCCTTAGACTCCACAACATAATGCAAAAAAAATTTCTCTATCTCATCAATTTCTTTCAAAAAAACTAAAAGCCTTGATCGAATTTCCCCATAACCTTTTTATATGCCACAAAATATAAATCTAGTTTACAGAATCACTCCCTCGTAATCCTGAACATTCTGATAAATCTGCACTGTACTCCTTTCGGCACCGATGCACTCTAAGGTACAATGCCTAGAATTGTGCCGGAACCCCAGGTGTGGTTTAACTAGGACTTTCTACAGTTGTGGCAAAAACTTTCCTCCCCCTCATATTCTATATTACTGGTTGGGGCTGGTTTAGCTCAGTTGGTTCAGCAGCTGGTTTGTGATTGAGTGAGGCCAACAGCGCGAATTCAATTCCTGTACCGATGGAAGTTATTCATGAAGGCCCCGCCTTCTCAATCTTGCTCCTCGCCTGAGGTGAGGTGATCCTTAGGTTAAATCACCATCAGTCAGCTCTCCCCCCTCAAAGGGGAAAGCAGCCTATGGTCATCTGGGACTATGGCAACTTTTATTTAAGGGGATAATCCCAGAGCATGGGAAACACGGATTTGTTTGTGAGACTATGAGGAGAAAAAAAGAATTAATTTACCTCAAAACTCTTCAGTCCTTAGCTGCTGTTCCCAGTAGATTTGGTTTTGCATGGAAGTCTCCACTGCTCGCACCTTTGCTTGAAACAATAGAACAGGCCCTCATTAAGGCTTCGGAGGGCGATCCGCAGATTTAACTCGTGCTCTGCAGACTTTGGTTGGGTGTCTCACTAGCTAACATGCAGGATCGGGGTGGGGAAGGAGTCAGTAAGTTCACCCTTTTTAAAGGCTCCACCGGTAAATAGTTTTGATCCATTTGGGAAGAGTTAAAAGAGGCAGTGATCTCAGTTGGTTAGATTGCTGGAGTATGACGCCAACAGTGCAGGTTCAATCCTCATACTGGCTGGTGTTATTCATTGGAGCCTGCTTCCTTTCCTTGCCTCATGTTCGTAGAGTGGTACTCCTAAAACTCGACAATCAAACGTCTGCCTCTAATAGGGAACCTGTCCCTTTAGGATTATTGTGAATAAGATTAAGGTTAACTTTATTCCCTGTCAAAAGCAGAAGCCCTATTTGTTTTTTATTAATTCATAACCTATGGACATCGCTAACAAGACTGGCATTTATTGCCCACTACAATTGTCCCTGAGAAGGTGGTGGTGAGCCATCTTCATAAAGTACTATAGTTTATAATAACGTAGTTAATTATTTATCGCAATGTTTTCATGCAATTGAATGGGCGGTTGGGCTATTTCAAGAGGACAATTAAGGGTCAACAACATTGCTGCAGGTCTGGACTCGTATATAAAGAGGAGTGGGTAATGATGGAAGGTTTCTGTTGTAATATGCTTTAAGGGACAGCAGCATGATGTCACCAGAAGGGAAGTTTGTCATCTGATCCAGCCTCAGTTTCACTTTGGCCTGTGAGCAGAACACAGCACACACAGCTCTGTTCCTGATGTCTTCAAGCTTGCTATCCATCTGTTCCCATGTACCTGGTTCAAATAAATAAACTCACAATATGTCAACACAATCCCTTGTTAATTCATAACCTATGGACATCGCTAACAAGACTGGCATTTATTGCCCACTACAGTTGTCCCTGATTGGCCTGGATTTTCCATGCCTGATCAGGACGGGCGTGTTTGGTGGCAAGATTGGAAAATCTCATGAGAAGTTTTCCCGGCGACGTAAATCGAGAAAGTGATTGTCCTCTCCCCTTGATAATGGCAGGCTGCATCTCCTGCCATCGAATGTTGTTTCATTTGAATACATTTGGGTCTCAGTATCGTGGCCACACACTGGAATCACCCTCCCCACCCCCCACATACGTTCTCTGAAGAGGATCGTATCATGGAAACATAGGATATAAGAGCAGGAGTAAGCCATTCAGCCCCTCGAAGCTGCTCTGCCATTCATCACACCCATGGCTGATCATCCAACTCAATAGCTTGTTCTCAGGCTCCTGGAGAGATGGTGGGAGCAGGTACAATAGAGGCATTTAAGGGGCATCTAGACAAATATATGAATAGGGTGGGAATGGAAGAATAATCACTCCGTAAGTGAATACGATTTTAGTTTAGGCAGGCATTATGGTCGTCGCAGGCTTGGAGGGCCGAAGGGCCTGTTCCTGTGCTGTATTGTTCTTTGTTCTTCTTTGTTTTATGAAGTAATTTCTCCTCATCTCAGTCCTAAATGATTTAGATGGATAGAAAACTGATTGGAAGACAGGAAACAAAGAGTAGGAATAAACGGGTCTTTTTCAGAATGACAGGCAGTGACTGGTGACGTACTATAGGGATCAGTACTGGGACCCTATCTATTCACAATATATATAGTAATCATTTAGATGAGGGAACTAAATGTAATATCTCCAAATTTACAAATGACACAAAGCTGGGTGGGAGGGTGAGCTGTGAGGAGGATGCAGAGATGCTTCAGTGTGATTTAGACAGGCTGCGTTAGTGGCAAATGCATGGCAGATGCAGTATAATGTGAATAAATGTGAGGTTATCCACTTTGGTAGGAAAAACAGGAAGGCAGATATTGTCAGAATTACTATAAAATTAGAGAGGGAAATGTGCAATGAGACATGCGTCTTCATGCACTAATCACTGAAGGTAAGCACGTAGGTTGGAAAGAAGACAAATGATATGTTGGTCTTCATAGCGAGAGGATTCAAGAGCAGGAGCAGGAATGTCTTGCTGCAATTATACAGGGTCTTGGTGAGACCACGCCTGGAATATTGTGTGCAGTTTTGGTCTTCTTATCTGTGGAAGGATGTTCTTTCTGTAGAAGGAGTGCAGGGAAGGTGTCCCAGACTGATTCCTGGGATGGCAGTACTGACATATGAGGAGAGATTGAGTCAGTTAGGATTATAATCATTGGAGTTCAGAAAAATGAGGGGGAACTCAGAGAAACCTATAAAATTCTAACACGACTAGACAAAGAAGATGCAGGAAAGATGTTGCTGATGGTGGGGGATGTCCAAAACCAGGGGTCACTGGACTAGTAATCCAGCCACCCAGGGTAATGCTCTGGGGGCCAGGTTCGGATCCCACTGTGGCAGATGGTGAAATTTGAATTCAATAAAAATCTGGAATTAAAAGTCTCATGGTGACCATGGAACCATTGTCGATTGTTGTAAAATCCCATCAGGTTTGCCAATGTCCTTTAGGGAAGGAAATCTGCTGTCCCCACCTAGTTGACTCTTTAAAAACAACGCCACTCAGTTCGAGGGTAATTAGGGAAGAGCAACAAATGCCGGCCTTGCCTATGACGCCCATATCCCATGAGAGAATAAAGACGCTGACCATTGGCTCCCATGATGGATTTGTCACCTTGCTTTCTGGGTGGGGATAGAGGACACTGCAGTGGGCCTCCACTGCATCTAATAGGGGCTGGTTTAGCTCACTCAGCTAAATCGCTGGCTTTAAAGCAGATCAAGCAGGCCAGCAGCACGGTTCGATTCCCGTACCAGCCTCCCCGGACAGGCGCCGGAATGTGGCGACTAGGGGCTTTTCACAGTAACTTCATTGAAGCCTACTCGCGACAATAAGCGATTTTCATTTCATAATAGGCGTTCAAGGGAAGCATGCTAAATTTGGGAGAGGCATGTATTTTAGCTTTGGCAGCCATCAGTTCCCAGCGGCTTCCTGTGCTTTGAGGACTATGAGGTCTGTGCAGGGGTGGCCTTTAAATATGACGCCTGGATTACTGAAGCACTGAGGTCATGGCGGGATGTGTGAATCAGAGACCGATGAGAAATCCGTGTAAACAAAGTGCCGCACAATATGGTGGAAAACACCACCACTGGCCTCAGTACGTCAGATGTCACTTTACCCGCCCAAAATCAGACTTTGACGATTTCTGTTCTGATTCTGCCCCATTGGTTCTGGTGGTCTACTATCCATCATGTTCCTTGACATCAAAACAACTTGAAGTGCATTCTTTAAAGTGAACAAAGGACATCCCAATTTTTAAAAAATCTTAATTTGATGCGTGAAGGAATCAAATCTGCATTTAGTTGTATTGGTTTTAAAATCTGTCATCACTCCTTCCTTTTGTGTGTTACTGGATTGTTAGTTAAAGATTGCCAGCATTCATGTTTAATAAAGTTTAGTTTCCAATGGATCAAAGATTAAAATACAGTAAAAGTAATCACAGAGAGCGAGAGCAAGGAAGTAAACATGATACATCCTATACTAATCTCCGAAGGTTTTTGAAGTTGCCGGTAATTGCCATAAAGATAAAGAAGCCAGATTGTGCTTTCACTGTCCTTGAAGCCGATTCGCCTATCTGGAGTACGCTTTCCCACTTCCACTCAATTGACAGAAACAATGATGGACTTCAGAGCAACTAATAACAGAAGTTCTTTGGCGAAGGTTTGATTGGTCGATCAATCAAAGGAGATAATTCCTCTCACTTCAGCCAGACTAATCCCTGATTAAAAACTACTAAAGGCTTTCCCTGCAGTGACGGAAGGAAATCTTTGCTCCAGCTCTCTGGACTCATGTCAGTTTCTTTCCGGAAACACTTGCCGAGGAGTACGATCGAAGATGCGGCTTTAGAATCAGGCTCATCAGCCACGTAAGGACCCACAGAACCCATGACCAGTAACACACAGAATTTCTCATGTGGACAATCGTACTCATTAGCGAGTGATCACCAAGGTAGATATTCCAGATTTATCAGTTGAATTTAAATTCCCTCTGGATGTAATGTCCAGTAATCTTACCAGAACAACACCATCTCCCGCCTGACATAACATCAAATCCAACTGGAATATATGACATATATTACATAGAATTTACAGTGCAGAAGGAGGCCATTCGGCCCATCGAGTCTGCACCGGCTCTTGGAAAGAGCACCCTACCCAAGCCCACACCTCCACCCTATCCCCATTACCCAGTAACGCCACCCAACACTAAGGGCAATTTTGGACACTAAGGGCAATTTATCATGGCCAATCCACCTAACCCGCACATCTTTGGACTGTGGGAGGAAACCGGAGCACCCGGAGGAAACTCACGCACACACGGGGAGGATGTGCAGACTCCGCACAGACAGTGACCCAAGCCGGAATCGAACCTGGGACCCTGGAGCTGTGAAGCGATTGTGCTAACCACAATGCTACCGTGCTACCTTGTATTGTATATACAATACAAATGAATATAATTTTTTAGATTTCGAGGAAATATTTCACTTTGTGTAAAATCCAGATAACTTACTGACTTAATACCATTCATAACCAAAATATTGCATTTGGTATAATTTGCACACAGTCACATTGCTTAATTTATATTTGTCTGCCCTTCGAGACAGATAACCTTGCTTTAATACACAAGGGGCTGGATTCTCCGCAGTCCCACGCCAAAATTGCGTTCGACGCGGGGGCGGAGAATCCAGTTTAGTGCCTAAATCGGGCCTGGCGCCAGTCCGGTGATTCTCCGGGACCCGAGAATCAGCGTGATCGGAAGTACTCCGCCCCGCTGGGGGCCCATTGACAGAGGCTCGCCCAGCGATCCTCCACTCCCGACTGGCCGAGTTACCAATGACCTGGAACTAACCACCTATCACCGGTTGGGATGCTCGCGTGGTGGCTGCGGACTCAGTCCACGACCGCCCTGGGGGGGGGGGGGGGGGGGGGATCGGACACCGGGGGCGGGGGGGGGGCATATAGGGCGCCGGGGGACAGATTGGCACGGCTAGATCTTCGGGTGCAAGGCCGATGCGGGGGCCGCATTTTTAATCATACAGAACATACAGTGCAGAAGGAGGCCATTCGGCCCATCGAGTCTGCACTGACCCACTCAAGCCCTCACTTCCACCCTATCCCTTAACCCAATAACCCCTTCTAAACGTTTTGGTCACTAAGGACAATTTATCATGGCCAATCCACCTAACCTGCACGTCTTTCGACTGTGTGAGGAAACCGGAGCACCCGGAGGAAACCCACGCAGCACGGGGAGAATGTGCAGACTCCGCACAGACAGTGACCCAAGCCGGGAATCGAACCTGGGACCCTGGCGCTGTGAAGCCACAGTGCTAGCCACATGTGCTACCCTGCTGCCCAAGAAGTTACCAACAATCACAGAAAATAAATTGTGTGGGGTTCTCTTCTGGGGCAGGGCGAGTGGAATTTAAGCACCAGCCTGTGAACTCTGTGTGAATGTTTGAAACCTCTGCAATTGTGTCACTATAATGGTATATTTGAAGTTATTAGTCTTCACAAATAAAACTCATGGGACACCATGTACTGTTTTGAAAAAAAGGGAATGCCATCCTCATGGATGCCCTCTCAGGCAGATCCAGCAGTGCATGGGCCCGGTGCCCAGCGGGGCAGAATGCTACCTCCTGACGTCAGTGCGCTATCCCAGTACCATCTCGTCCTGATGTCAACACACTTTCCAGTACTGCCTCCTCCTGACGTCAGTGCGCTATCCCAGTACCATCTTGCCCCAACGTCAGCACACTTTCCAGTACCGCCTCCTCCTGACGTCAGTGCGCTATCCCAGTACCATCTTGCCCCAACGTCAGCACACTTTCCAGTACCGCCTCCTCCTGACGTCAGTGCGCTATCCCAGTACCATCTTGCCCCAACGTCAGCACACTTTCCAGTACCTCCTCCTCCTGACGTCAGTGCGCTATCCCAGTACCATCTCGTCCTGATGTCAGCGTGCTGTCCCGGACAAAATGGTTTGAAAAATACTGGAGTAGAGTAATAAAAGTCTTCAGCACAGAAAAGGCCCTTCAGCCCTTCAGTCTGACAAATCAAGTTCTTTACCCGTCAGTCTGGCCTCAATAAAACTCGAGTGGGATTTGTAGGTATAGTATTATTTATTTTAAAACAACTTGCAAACTGACCCGCTCTATAGAGATTCAGAACACATGCAGTCTTCTGAAGCCCCAGAACCACCCTGCACGAGGTAACATCATGCAGGGTGATGGAGGCACCCTCCACATCATGGCCTCCAAGAAGAGAAATAACTATTTGTAGAGATGCAGGGTGTTTTCAAACACTGTTTTCAGTGAAGGCTGCTGAGTCACTGCCCAGAGGTAAGACGGACAACCCAGAAAAGCACATGTTTAAAGGTTCCTACAGTAAAAATCACCTGCCACGTAAACATGTCAGGGTTGTGTTCCGCTTACCCATAGAGGGAGTGGACCTGTTGTTGGGAAATGACTTGATGAGTACCAGGTACTACGCGCAGAAGGTCAAAAGTAGTCCACATCAACCGGAATTCTCCAGCCGTTGGGATTCTCTTTTCCCGCTGGCTCCACACAACCGCCCACGGGTTTCCTGGTGCCATGTGGTGGCTTCAATGGGAACATAAGAACTAGGAGCAGGAGTAGGCCATCTGGCCCCTCGAGCCTGCTCCGCCATTCAATGAGATCATGGCTGATCTTTTGTGGACTCAGCTCCACTTTCCGGCCCGAACACCATAACCCTTAATCCCTTTATTCTTCAAAAAACTATCTATCTTTATCTTAAAAACATTTAATGAAGGAGCCTCAACTGCTTCACTGGGTAAGGAATTCCATAGATTCACAACCCTTTGGGTGAAGAAGTTCCTCCTACAGTCAGTCCTAAATCTACTTCCCCTTATTTTGAGGCTGTGCCCCCTAGTTCTGCTTTCACCCGCCAGTGGAAACAACCTGCCCGCATCTATCCTATCTATTCCCTTCATAATTTTATGTGTTTCTATAAGATCCCCCCTCATCCTTCTCAATTCTAATGAGTACAGTCCCAGTCTACTCAACCTCTCCTCATAATCCAACCCCTTCAGCGCTGGGATTAACCTAGTGAATCTCCTCTGCACATCCTCCAGCGCCAGTACATCCTTTCTCAGGTAAGGAGACCAAAACTGAACACAATACTCCAGGTATGGCCGCACTAACACCTTATACAATTGCAGCATATCCTCCCTAGTCTTAAACTCCATCCCTCTAGCAATGAAGGACAAAATTCCATTTGCCTTCTTAATCACCTGTTGCCTGTAAACCAACTTTCTGTGACTCATGCACTAGCACACCCAGGTCTCTCTGCACAGCCACATGTTTTAATATTTTATCACTTAAATAATAATCCCTTTTGCTGTTATTCCTACCAAAATGGATAACCTCACATTTGTCAACATTGTATTCCATCTGCCGGACTCTTGCCCATTCACTTAACCTATCCAAATCCCTCTGCAGACTTCCGGTATCCTCTGCACTTTTCGCTTTAGCACTCATCTTAGTGTCATCTGCAAACTTGGACACATTGCACTTGGTCCCCAACTCCAAATCATCAATGTAAATTGTGAACAATTGTGGGCTCAACACAGAGCCCTGAGGGACACCACTAGCTACTGATTGCCAACCAGAGAAACACCCATTAAACCCCACATTTTGCTTCCTATTAATTAACCAATCCTCTATCCATGCTACTACTTTACCCTTAATGCCATTCATCTTTATCTTATGCAGCAACCTTTTGTGTGGCACCTTGTCAAAGGCTTTCTGTAAATCCAGATATACCACATCCATTGGCTCCCCGTTATCTACTGCACTGGCAATGTCCTCAAAAAATTCCACTAAATTAGTTAGGCATTGAATCCCATTGACAAGGGGTGGAAAGAGAGACTCCCACTGTTAGGAAACGGAGCTCTGTTGAGAAACACGCAGCTGAAAGACTGGAGTCTCCCGCCTTTGCTGGGGAAACTGGAAAGATTCTCTTCAGCTGCAGTGAGGAGAAGAAATCCCAACACCCGACATGGGCCAGAAGAGCCAATAAGGGTTAGGGAAATGGAAGATAAAGCAGATGACTTTCCAGAGGCCAACAGAGGGCCTACCGAGGCTCAAGATGGAAGCCATTGAATCTAAAGAAGCCAAAACCAGTCCAGTAGTGTTTACCGACTCCTATGGAATTTTTAAAAATGAAGGGGATGCACTAGGGGTCTGATGAGCAAACATCGTTTTTCAGGATTTAAATAGGGACAGAAACCATTCCCAACCCAGATAATGAGAGATTGCCGCAGGACAGTACAGCAGAAGCTGACCAGCCACCTGTAAGAAGTAATGTTCCACACGACATGGGCCTACTTTGGAGACAAATCCAACACCAGACTAACAAAGAAGGAGAAGCCAATATTCCTTAAGTAGTTGTGAAGCCACTAGGGAAGTAAAAATGGAGCCAATGTAGGAATATCCACTGAACCATCACAGGAGCAGGTTCAAAACTTCAATGGACCTGAATCCAGCCCTTCAATTTCCAAGGTAACTGTTGGTAAGGTGTAGAGGGAGATGTCCAACACCTCACAATGGTTTCAAAACAATACACCCCACGTCATCAAGCTGGAAATCAGAATGAGCTACGAACCAGAAGCTAAATCGTTAGAATCCTGCATTATGGGAGTTAACTACGAAAGAGTGAAGAGCCCAACAGAAAACCAAACAAAACAGTCAGAGGAATTTACATGTTGCAAGCTTCAAAACAGAATCCAGCCTTGTGAAACCTGATTCCTCACAAGAAGCCAGCACGGAAGTTGAACTTCCACCAACTGCGAAATACATTGTGAATTACATGTCAGTTACAGTTACAATTGCTTACTGATATTAATGAACATTCACCAGATGAAATGAAAATCGCTTATTGTCACGAGTAGGCTTCAAATGAAGTTACTGTGAAAAGCCCCTAGTCGCCACATTCCGGCACCTGTTCAGGGAGGCTGGTACGGGAATTGTAGCCGTGCTGCTGGTCTGCCTTGGTCTGCTTTAACAGCCAACTATTTAGCCCAGTGTGCTAAGATAAAACATGACTGGGAATTGCAAGAAAAAGAGAATGCGGCTGAGAAACTGTGTCACTACAGGTATGCCAATGTCAGAATATATGAAGACGTGAATGTGTACATCTTTGTTTTGCTTTGCAAGGAAGCCATGTTAGAGAAAATGCCACCAGGATTATTATTTTTTTCGATGTTAAGGATAGGTGTCATGTCCCAATATCTGCTGAACTTCAAACTAATTTTTACATTGAAGAACTAATCACAAAAGGTTACAAAAATATGGCCGCCTAAGGATCGTGTGACTTATTTTATGGACTGAAACTACTCCCTTGTATCAGGAGGGACAAAAGTCCAGACTTCACCTAAAAAACTACAGACCTGCCATGAAAGAGATTGAGATAATTATTTTGTCTTCACCTGTATCTAATCTTTGTATGTGTGCTAGTGTGTGAGAGATGAGTGAATTTGCATTTTAAACATCTGTGGTTTGGTGTGTGACACTAAAAAATTCTCTTTATTTTAAAACTGACAAAATGCTTGCTGTTAAATAATTTAATTGGGTTCTACTCCGATATCTTACATACACGCATCTCTTACATACGAACATATTAATCATGGGCAAAAAGAATGAACATAGAAATTCTATCCATGACATCTATAATGAGTCTAATTTTTCTGGGCACAGTAAGAAGTCTTACAACACCAGGTTAAAGTCCAACAGGTTTATTTTGAATCACTAGCTTTCGGAGCACTGCTACTTCCTCGGGTGAGTGAAGAGGTGGGTTCCACAACCACATACATAGACAAAGTCAATGATGCAAGATAATACTTTGAATGCGAGTCCTTGCAGGCAATTAAGTCTTCACAGGTCCAGACGGAGTGACTGGAGAGAGGGGTAATCACAGGTTAAAGAGATGTGAATTGTCTCAAGCCAGAACAGTTGGTAGGATTTTGCAAGCCCACGGCAGATGGAAGGCGGGGGGGGGGGGGGGGGGGGGGGGTGGGGGGGGGGGGGGTTCAGTGAATGTAATGAGACATGATTCCAAGGCCCCGGTTGAGGCCGTACTCATGTGTGCAGAACTTGGCTATCAGTTTCTGCTCGGCGATTCTGCGTCATGAAGGAATCTATCTCTTCACTCAACTCATGAAGGAGCTGTGCTCCGAAAGCTAGTGATTCAAAACAAACCTGTTGGACTTTAACCTGGTGTAAGACTTCTTACGGAACCCACCCCAGTCCAACGCCAGCATCCATCATAATTTTCCTGGAGCAGGGCCTCTAATAGGATCTACCGTTGATTAGATTTGCCCTTGTATGTTAGGGTTTCTAACTGTTTTGCATGGACATTGACTGAAAGTGTGAGCTGATAATGTTACAATGAGAAAAACAAGGCACCTGGAGCCTGAGTGAACTAAAGGGGGATCTTCTTAACCAATCAGGTTGAAGGATTGTCAAATAAACAACGCGAAGACTGAGACAAGAGTGTAAATTAGAGTGGGTGGGTGTCAAAATCAGATACTAGGAGAGAAATAAAGAGTGGAAAGAAGGCCTGGAGTTGGGATCCTACTGTTCAACCAGCAGTGAGGTTCGCGGAGGGTGGAGGCGAGAATATATGGCTAGTAAAAAGCTGTTTCCTGGTGGCCAGAACAACGTGGCGTACACATGCCAGGACTTACACCACTAAGAGCCGGTGTTCCAAAGTACCCTTCTGGATTTTGAGATACCTTCCCCTTTAACATCAGCATGGTTCTCAACAATTATTGTATGCCTGCAGTCCCTGGGTGTAGTTCCAGAATTTTGACCCAGCAACAGTGAGGGAACAGGATGGGGAGTGGCTTAGAGGGGAAGCTCCAGGTCGTGGTCTTCCCAGGTATCTAATGTCCTTGTCCTTCTAGATGGGAGCAGTCGTGGACTTGTCAGGAAGATTGCAAAGTGAGTTCCTGCAGTGCATCCTGTAGATGGTACACACAGCTGCCATTGTTTGTCGGTGATGGAGGGTGTGAATATTTGTGGAAGGGGGAACAATCAAGCGGACTGCTTTGTCCTGGATGGTGTTGAGCTTCTTGAGTGTTGTTGGAGCTGCACTCAACCAGGCAAATGGAGAGTATTTCATCAACTCCTGACTTGTGCCTTGTACATGGTGGACATGCTTTGAGGAGTCAGGAGGTGAGTTACTCTCCTAGCCTCTGACCTGTTCTTGTAGCCACAGTATCTATATGGCTGGTCCAGTTCAGTTTTGGGTCAGTAGTTATCCCAGAATGTTGCTGATGGGGATTTAGCGATGATAATGCCACTGAATGTCAAGGGGCAAGTATTAGACTCTATTTTGTTGCAGATAGTCATTGCCTGGTACTTGTGTGGTGCAAATGTGACTTGCCACTTGTCAGCCCAAGCCTGGATATTGTCCAGGTCTTGCTGCATTTAGACATGGACTGTTTCAGTGTCTGAGGAATCGCGAATGGTGCTGAACATTGTGCTGTTGTCCGCAAATACCCCCACTTCTGATCTTATGATGAAGGAAAGGTCATTGATGAAACAGAGGAAGATGTTTAGGCCTAGAACACTACCCCGAGGAACTCCTGCATCAATATCCCTGTACTGAGATGATTGGCCTGCAACCACCAAGACCATCTTCCTTTGTGCCGGGTATGATTCCAACCAATGGAAGGTTTTCCCCTGATTCCCATTGACTCCAGTTTAAATGATGCCTTGATGTCGAGGACAGTCACTCACACCTCATCTCTGGCATTCAGCTCTTTTGTCCACGTTTGAACCAAGGCTGTAATGAGATCAGCAGCTCAGTGAACCTGGCGGAACCCAAACTGAGCTAAGAAAGTGCCGCTTGATAGTGCTGTTGTGGTGCCATGCAAAAGATGGATTGCTGTTAGTCCTCAAAAGTCTTTCAGCAGCATCTTCCAGGCCCACAAGCCCCAACAGCTAGAGGTCAAGGACAACAGAGACCTGGCAGCAGTAACATCTGTAGTTGCTATCTGTGTGAAAATTTGTGCCTCCAGTGTGGCTGGATCCACAGTCATCTGTCTGCCAGCAGCCCATTTGGATGCAGTGTGGCTGGATCAGTGACCCACGGTCATCTGTCTGCCAGCAGCCCATTTGGATGCAGTGTGGCTGGATCAGTGACCCACGGTCATCTGTCTGCCAGCAGCCCATTTGGATGCAGTGTGGCTGGATCAGTGACCCACGGTCATCTGTCTGCCAGCAGCCCATTTGGATGCAGTGTGGCTGGATCAGTGACCCACGGTTATCTGTCTGCCAGCAGCCCATTTGGATGCAGTGTGGCTGGATCAGTGACCCACGGTCATCTGTCTGCCAGCAGCCCATTTGGATGCAGTGTGGCTGGATCAGTGACCCACGGTCATCTGTCTGCCAGCAGCCCATTTGGATGCAGTGTGGCTGGATCAGTGACCCACGGTCATCTGTCTGCCAGCAGCCCATTTGGACTGAGTGGGGCTGGATCAGTGACCCACGGTTATCTGTCTGCCAGCAGCCCATTTGGATGCAGTGTGGCTGGATCAGTGACCCACGGTCATCTGTCTGCCAGCAGCCCATTTGGACTGCAGTGGGACTATGAGGCAGCATCCCAGCACCTTGCCAAAGTGCTTTTGTGCATGAGCAACATGGATGGGTGTCTTACCAGTAATAGGACTATGTGCCTGACCCATCAGTAAGGTGAGTATGGGGACACGGTTCATTTGTCTTGGAAACATGGGTGAGGTCATTCATTCTTTTCCCTCACTGTAAGGCAGTCCACCAGTCAATTGGATTTGTACTCACCACTCTGGCAACCTCCTCCTATGTAGGTGTGGTAAGACAGGTGAACTCTTTATACCACCTCTCGGAAAAAGGACACTCACCATGTCCCCGACTGCTTGAAGAAGTGTGTCCAGCGAGGCATCACTGAACCCAGTGACTGGTGCCTGTTGACTCATGCCTGCCACATCCAGGCCCGAATTCCAACATGCAATGAATGAGCAGCTGTCTGGACATGTTTTAAATATGGCGCCCAGATTAATTAATTGGTGCAGAATCACTCGATTCAGTGAGTTTTCCCACTAGATTCCGCGACAGGAGTCCCTCCGACTTTTCACCCCTGCCACAGAATTTAGGCCCAAGCAGTATATCCTGGCCTCTATGAAGAGAAAGGAAAGAAGAAGCAGAAAGGAAAAGTAAAAGTAAGATTTTACAATGTTGGAGGCATTGCAACATGGTGCAGCTACAGTTTGAAAATCATGGACCTGGAGGTCGTCTCGGGATCCCAACGCCTGTGGGGCAAGTTGAAATTTTCAAAGGGCTGGTGGGCTGAGGGAAGCTGCTCACATTCAAATAACAGCACATCGGCTTCCATTAGGAGCATGTTAGTGGGCTAAGGGGGACAAGGGTAGGATTCTCAAAGGTCAAATCAGCAAATCCAAAGAGTCTGGTGTACGTTCGTGCCCAGGGATCGGATGTACGTGGGGACATTAGAAAGTTTATTTCTATTTGTGGAAAACAGAGGTTTGATGGGCCACTTAGTGCGCATGGCTGCTCTCCTTTGTGTTCCAGCTCCAGGTCATTTAAGAAGACGCCTATTCTATTCGGCATGGCGCAATCATGGCTGCCACAAGCCTTTGCTGCTGGTGTCTTTACCTTGTGTGTCCCGATTACTAGTCCAGTGGCAATACCACTATGTCACCACCTCCACTTACCACCAGGGGCCCTGGTGGGTCAGGAGGGGGATGTCGCTCAGTGTGGGTGAGTAGGTCAGGATTGGAGGATTGGAGAGAGGGGCTGGAGCTCCCAGGTCTCAAAGAAGAGGGCGCCCCAAATTTGAAACAGCCCCACCCCACCTTCCTGCCTGAGATCAAGACTTTTTCTATTTGGCACGCTCATACAACTAGTAGCTGCCAGCCTAGAAATTGAGGCTGATTGGGAATATGCCTTTGAGGGCCTTAATTGGAACATAGCAATTAGGATCAGAAACCCTAACCCTAACCCTAACCCTAACCCTTAGTGTTGGGTGGGGTTACTGGGTTATTGGGATAGGGTGGAGGTGTTAACCTTGGGTAGGATGCTCTTTCCAAGAGCCGGTGCAGACTCGATGGGCCGAATGGCCTCCTTCTGCACTGTAAATTCTATGAATTCTATAAGATCATTCAGCCCCTTGAGCCTGCTCCGATATTTAATCAGATCATGCCTGATCTCTTCCTGGTCTCAAATCCACCTTCCTACCTTTTGTTTTGTTCATTCATGGGACATGGGTGCCGCTGGCAGGGTCAGCATTTATTGCCCATCCTAATTGCCCTTGAGGGGGCAGTTAGAAGTCAACCACATTGCTGTGGGCCTGGAGTCATATGTAGGCCCGACCAGGTAAGGATGGCAGATTTCCTTCCCTAAACCTTAGTGAACCAGATGGGTTTCATGGTCATCATTAAACTTTTAATTCCAGATTTCTATTAAATTCAAATTTC
This sequence comes from Scyliorhinus canicula, assembly GCF_902713615.1. NCBI lineage: Eukaryota > Metazoa > Chordata > Chondrichthyes > Carcharhiniformes > Scyliorhinidae > Scyliorhinus > Scyliorhinus canicula. Next base: position 21,607,196 of record NC_052155.1, read on the forward strand.
ACCACCTGCAGGGGTGGGATTCGAACCCACGTCCTCAGAGTGTTATCCTGGGTGTCAGGTTTACTAGTCCAGTGATAACACCATTATGTCAACTGTTCCCCATAACCCTTTAGCCCATTTTAAAAATCAGAAATGTATCTGTCTCCTTCTTGAAACCATTCAATGACTCGGACTCCACCGCACGTTCGGACTGCGACTACACAAATTCACCACCCTCTGCCGAAGTAGTTCATCCTCATCTCAGTTCTAAATCTACCGCCTCTCAATCTTTATCTGTGACCTCTCGTTCAAGATTGCCTCACAGAGGGGAACATTTAGGCTGGATTTCCGCTGTCAGGATTCTCCGTTGCGCCGGTAGCGCATCCACGCTCGGAGATTTCCTCACAGCGTGGAGCTGCCCACAACGGACGGAGAATCCAGCTGCCGGCGAGGGTGCACTGCACCAGAAAACCACCCTTGGTCTATGTTTACTTTATCAATCCATTTTTAGTATTTTATACACCTCAATCAGATCTCCTTTCATCCTTCTAAACTCCAGAGAGTATAAGCCCAAATCTTTTAATCCCGGCTCATACATTAACCCTTTCATCCCCGGAATCAATCTGGTGAACCTCCTCTGAACTGCCTCCAATGCCACCACATCCTTCCTCAAATAAGGAGATCAAAACTGGATACAATACTCCAGATGAGGTCTCACCAACACCCTATATGGGATATGAGCGGGCTTCCCGTCTTAGGCCCTGCCCATCCCGCCGTAAAATTGCATCTGGGTCGCGCAGGCAGGATCTCAGCGGGAATTCCATCGTTCCAGTTTTATGCTCCAACCCCCTGACCTCAGAACATGTCGAGGGGGGAGCACAAAATTCTGACCCAATGTTTCCAGCGAGGTAAATCTGCTGTTTTATACTCTTACATTTTTAGCTGATAACCCGTTCAGCCAACATGTAATAGACTCCAAGCTGCTTTAGTTACATTCATCCCATTTTCTATAGTTAAACGTTAATCTTCCCAGAGCTGGAAAAAATTACCTGTGAAGTATTAAGATGAACTCTACAACAATTCTCAAGTTGAGTTTTGGGAGGGTAAGCTTGCAAATTGATTGATGCATTTTCCACTTTTCATTACAAAAGTATTCATTGGCTGTAAAGGATTTTCTTTTTATTCGTTCATGTAATGTGGGAGACGTTGGCAATGCCAGCATTTGTTGCCCATCCCTAATTGCCCTCGGACTGAGTGGTTTGTGAGGCCATTTCAGGCCCGTTAAGTGTCAACCACATTGCTGTGGGGATATTAATGAACCAGTTGGGTTTTTGTGATAAATGTTTCATGGTTATCATTTTACTTTTAATTCCAGATTTTTTAAATGTAATTCAGACTTCAACATCTGCCATGATGGGATTCGAACCCAGGTTCCCAGAACATTAGCCTGGGTGCCTGGCGACAATACCAATTCGTCATTGCCTCCCCCATAAGTTCAGATAACCTAACGTCAAGAATGGCACTGCATAAATCTAAAACCTTTTTTAAATTTTATGATTTATTTTGGCACATTTATGATTTATGATTGAGACAGCTGTGTTACTAAAAATAAAATCTAACAGGTAGGTCCCAGACCTAAAATGTTAAATTTATCTTCCTTTTGCCAAATTCTGTCTGACCAGCTAGGTTTGTCCAGCATTTTCTCTCTGTATTTCCAGCACAACTGTTGAATTCAATATTTGTAAAAGGATTGGTTATATCGTATTTTTTCTAAAAAAGAATTCTTCTCTCAATTGTTTTCCATTCTTCACCTGAAGAAGCTGATCCAGGTCATGAACAAACTCCAGCAGCCCCTTGCCAAGCCAAAATTATGATGCATTATATTTCAGCCGAGACAGTGGGTGGTTACCTGACAATGGCCTCCGCAGTCCAACTTGTTCTCACCCAATGTTCAGGTACTTACTGAATAGGAATCCAGAGCAGAAACCCTTGTCAATCTCTCCACCACCTAATCATAGGGGATGTTTGGCACAGGGCTAAATCGCTGGCTTTGAAAGCAGACCAAAGCAGGCCTGCAGCACGGTTCAATTCCCGTACCAGCCTCCCCAAACAGGTGCCGGAATGTGGCGACTAGGGGCTTTTCACAGTAACTTCATTTGAAGCCTACTTGTGACAATAAGCGATTTTCATTTCATTCACGGGTGTGCAGAAGCCATTGATAGTATCCCAAGAATCCTTGTAGTTGAGACCAGCTAACCCAGAATAGGTTGGGAAAGACCGATATTCCTCAAAGGTCACACACAGCTCCGTTAATACAAATACCATTACTTAACCAATGAATTAGCATTGATGTGAGGAGAGCAGCAGCCCCATTGTTTATTGATGTACTTTGTCTACTGTGTACGTTCCCTTGGCCGCAGAAAAGAACTATTCACTGTTACTCGGTACCTGTGACAATCAATGCATCAAAAGACTAGCAAAATATCAAAATGAAGAATGGCACCAACACCACCTCACTTCAGAGGGGATGTCTGCATTGTCCCTGTAGTTTTATAGAAACTCTTATTTTCTTTCCCCTGCACGCTTCTGGAAAGCTTTATAAATGACTTCAGTTTTGAGGTTTTTGCTTTTTACTCTGAGGAGTCACACATGGGTTTTTGAAAACATTTTTCATGTATACATGCGTAGAATTTGTTTACAATGTTGCCAGGAATCGACCCTCACCAAAATCTGGAATGATTCATTTCTTATTTTATCTTGATCATTAACAGATGATGCACATTTATATATCAATCCCAAAATACTACATGGTAATTTAGGGTTTGCTTTACAAAGATGTCATTTTGCTAGATGCCTTTGCTTTCAATTAGCTTATGGAAGAATATATATTGTGCCAAATGTTTCCTCTTTCATATGTCATGCCAATATTCATATTTTCAATTGGGAAGGGAGTTTACTCTCTTCCTGTTCTTTGACTTCTTTTCTGTTGTTATATCCAACCAGAAGGTGAGGGATCAACAGAATTGGGAACACCTGCCGTCTTTTAATATTGAAAATACAGGAGAAAGTGCCAAGACTGAAGGCAGAAGACTTTATAATATTAATAATAATAATCTTTACTGGTGTCACAAGTAGACTTACAATGAAGTTACTGTGAACATTCCCTAGTCTCTCCTGTTCGGATACACTGAGGGGCAATTCAGAATGTCCAAGTCACCTAGAATCAGAGGTCCTTGGAAAGAGCACCCTACTTAAGCCCACACCTCCAACCTATCCCTGCAACCCAGTAACCCCACCCCACCCCACCTTTTTGGACAGTAAGGGCAATTTAGCATGGCCAATCCATCTAATCTGCACAACTTTGGACTGTGGTAGGAAACCGGAGCACCCGGAGGAAACCCACGCGCACACGGGGAGAGTGTGCAGACTCCGTACAGACAGTGAACCAAGCTGGGAATGGAACCCGGCTCCCTGGTGCTGTGAAGCAACTGTGCTAACCACTGTGCTTGCTTACTGAGCAGACGAAGGTCATTCAGCCTGTCATGTCTGTGCTACCTCTCCTTAAGGGCTACTCAGCATGTGCCACTCCCTTTCCTTTCCCCCATAGCCCTGCAAATGATGAGGTGCTCTCAGTTCGACTCCTAAATCAGCCATGAGCACAAACAAAATACATTGCAGCCCAGAAACAAAATACAGCACGTTTGGGAAATCTGAAAGCAGAACAAAAAAGGTGGGAAAAAGTCAACAGGTCAGGCAGAGAAATACATATTTAGCATTTCATCAAAACAAAATATATCACACTGTGACTTACACATGGTTTTTAAATTACTATAACCAACAACAGCTAAAGCATTAATTTAACATCACGCAAAATGAAATGATTGAAAAGGAGTTAGGTGATAGTATGGGCAACGTGGATCATGAGATTTACTCCATATGAAATTAAATGAAAATCGTTTTTTGTCACGAGTAGGCTTCAATGACGTTATTGTGAAAAGCCGCTAGTCGCCACATTCCGGTGCCTGTTCGATGAGGCTGGTACGGGAATTGAACCCGCACTGCTGGCCTTGGTCTGCTTTATAAGACAGCTATTTAGCCGACAGGGGATTGGAAAGATTCAGACAATATCAGGCAAATTTAGGACTAATGTCAAGTAGTTCTGCGTATAAAGAATGGTCAACACAAAGTGTCACAGAGACAAAAATCTAAAATTATTTAGGGAACTGTGTGATAAACTAAACCTTTCTGGGTGAATGAATAGAAATAGACTCGGTAGAATTCCTCCTCCATATTAGGCTTGTTTCCACAATAACTGGACATTTACATAAGGAATTGAAAAATATGTGTATGTATTTCAGTCCCAGAATCACCTGTTAATTAGGATATTAGGATAACCTGGTTTGACTCTGCCAAATTTCTGCCAAGCTCTTAAATGGAGGCTTGTTAGATCCTGACATCATTCATCTTGCCTTGCTCAAAGAGTGCTTCCTATCAGCTAATCAGAGAATAATGGTCGCCAAGGAGCCGTGGAGAAATTGCTTCAGCCATCTCCAACCACCCAGCAGGACAAAGAAGGATGGAAACTTTTATTAAGCTGCCAACAATGTTTTTTTAAGTCACAACATGTTGGATGTTGATCACATTACACAAATGGTCTGGTTTTAACTCCATCAAAACTCAATCACTTGATCATTGAGCTTGACAACATATTAATGTTCTGAAATGTACCTTTAACTCAAAGTGAGAAGAGAACGTAGGATAAGAACCATTAAGAGTGTGGGAGGGGGCAAGTTTTAACACCTTTCCGTGGGATCTCACAGAAAAGAAGCAACTGCTGTTTGAGACATGGAGGAAAATATGCTACTACTGTGGAGAAGAAGGGTGAATTGTTTTTGTTGTTAATGACCGAGCCGGATTCTTGTGAGAGTTCAGTTTCTGCTTAAAAGAAAGGGAACATAACAGACCGGGTCCTTGAAGATTTGAGGAATGGAGAGTTGCCAAGATCCACCCTACTGCTGAAAATCCTATCTAGGAAATCTCAGGCTGCGGAACACTTGCTGAAGGGCATTGGAAGTTTTACCCAGTTTTACCCTGCCAGGGAAAAGTGAACCTCTGCTGGAGAGTTGGGAATAATTGTGGGAATGTTCCTGTAATGCTCTATATCTGCCAGAAATGCAGCACACAGTGAAAGGGTATCTTGAGACATATTTCAGTTGTGTTATCAAAGAAGGAGCATGTTCTTTAGTTTAATATATTAGTTGCCCATTCATTAATAATTGATTTTTTATTGATTTCAGTTTGTTTGCTTTAGTAAAAGTCTTAAAAAGTGAAATCTTGTCCATTGGTTTACTTCCATGGGTAATTTGTGAAATTAATCTCTAAGTTATTTTATGGAACAATCAGCAGTTCTTCACTGGAGTTATATTACATTTAATTACATGCTTTCCAATGACTAGATATGTCTTGAATCTCAAACTTCAGGACCAAACCTCAAGCTGACAAGTAACATCTCATCACTACTCTGTGTATTTTCACATCTGGCTTGCCACAGTCTAAAATCATATACAGACTAACGCTGAAAATAGAAAAGACAAATGCAATGTCTGAGATAAATAGGTAATTATTTGTATTTAATAACTAAATGCATATCTCTGGTGCATAAAGAGAACATACCTTTGAACTGGATGGCTTATGATAATTGAATAAAGGAGGCCATTCAGCCCATCGGGTCTGCACTGGCCCTTGGAAAGAACACCCTACCCAAGCCCATGCCTCCACCCTATCCCCGTAACCCCACATAACCCCACCTAACACTAAGTAATCATTTGGATCCAAGTTATTTTTACTAAAAGCTTCATAGATCCATAGAATAACTACCGTGCAGAAGGAGGCCATTCAGCCCATCAAGTCTGCATCCCGAGGGCAGTGGCGGACTGGCCAGGGTGTCAGCTTGCCCGATGGCAAGTGGGCCCCTGATGAAGTGGGCCCCCTATATCAAATAAAAATGCAATAAAGAAACAAACACAGACAACTGTTTTAGTAATGAAAAGGAATAAGAAAAAAAAGAGAACAGGACACAAATAAGCAGTGCATGAAAAGGAACGAAGCAGGGGTGGTAGTGGAAGGATGTGGAATAGGAGGGCCCGGGTCGGGCATAATTAAGGAAATTCCATGTTTTCAGCAAGAGTGTGTAAATTTAAAGATAAAGTTACAATTTGTGATTTGAGATGGTCGGCAACTTCAAAGGATATCAAGCAGTAGTCTTGGTTCAGCCGGTACATCGGTCTGGGGCCCGGAGAGCCAAGAAAGGGGCCCGTGAATCTCTGAAGGGCCCTTAAAAATTATAATTAATTAGATAAATAAATCTCCAACTTCTTTCCTGAGATTTGTATTCTAACTTAATAAAATATAATTGTTTTTAAAAAGAGTAATACCAAATAAAAATGCAATAAAGAAACAAACAAATAATCACTCAGTGTATGAAGGAACGAAGCAGTGTTAAACGGATGTGAAAAGGAGCGGAGGGGGGGGGAGGGGGGCTGGTTCACCCAGGTCGGATATAGTTGGAAATCCACGTTTTCAGCAAGAGTGTGTGAATTTAAAGATAAAGTTACAGTCCGTGATTTGAGATGGTCGCCAACTTGAAAGGATATCAAGCAGTACATAGGGTCGTGAGGTCACTGAAAAGGAGAAGCGGTACCTTTGACCGTGAATCCTGAGGTCAAAGATATTGAAGTGATAAGCCATGATCGGTAAACTCAAAGGGTTGCGACTTGTAACACTACACTGGTATCAAACTGGACATGTTAACTTTGATCGTGGGACCATTCTTAATGTCTTACTATAGTCGGACCAAACTTCTAAGTTTCAACAGTCATCTCAGTTACTTGCTGGTGTGAACACTGGACAGTGGATTGTCTCCTCTTCTGAAGCTGCATAGACCACAGTAGTATTGACTAATGAACATAGCCTATTGAAGTGTAAGTAAATTATTTTATATTTTTTATCAAGTAGGGGTTTATCTGGCGTTCCTTCAAGTTATTCTTGCAATCATCAATATTCATTTTTCCCAATGTGGGCTATTTTTAATTAAGTTTTTATTTCAGGAATATTGCCCCTACCAGCATGGAAAAGAAAAAGCATAAATCTGGGTCACTAAAATGCAAAGAACAAAAAAAGCAGAAAGGAAGGAATCAGCCAAACAATGCAGGCCTATTACAGAGTTTATAATACCACAAGCACAATCCACATCAATATCCAGTTCTGCAACAAATAATCAAGAAGCAAGAAATAATGCTCATGGTGATGATGCAATGACATGCGAGATACAAGAACAGAGAAGAGCTACTTTGAATGTAGAGACAAATACAAGTGCATCCATTACTAATCAACCCAGGCCCAATATTTCTTCTGGCTTCCTTGTTCCGGTATCTGTACAGCCTGTAGTTGCAACATCTGAACACATAGCTTCAACTAGTGACAGGGAATCAAATATTCCTTCAAGCATAAATGACTTGGTTTCTGAAGCACATCCTGTAAATGAACCTACGCAAGAAAATGAAAGATCAATTACTGGAATCTTCCAATATCCATCACGAGCAAAGCTAAAACAGTTTTTTGCTGAACATCCACTTCAGCCACTTGATGATCTGCCATTTGATGCTCATTTGTATGAGAGGAATATTATGAATGACTCAGTCCCAAGAAAATGGCTAACATATAACAAAGAAAATAGATGCTTATATTGTTCATACTGCTTAGCCTTTGAGTTTCCAAACACTTGTAATCCATCACCCTTTGTACGTGGCTTTAGTGACTACATGAATCGACAACAACACATGTCAGAAATGCTCAGCAATATATCAGTGTGGTTAATGATGGCACCTTAGATAAATTTTTTGCAGCATCACTAATTAAAAGGAAAGAAGAAGTATTGAAGCAGAGAAGTATTGTCATGAGGATTATAGACAGCATAAAGATGTTAGGCAAGCAAGCACTTCCTTTTCGAGGTCACAGAAATAATTCGGCCTACACTCTAGATAATGAGGCTCTGAATCATGGCAATTTTTTAGCTACAGTGCAGTTGATGGCAAAATATGACCCCATTATGGCAGCTCACGTTTCTGCAGTGCCAAACAAGTCTAAACAAAGAATCAAACAATTAGAGCAGGGGTGGGCAAACTTTTCCATGCAAGGGCCACATTCAGAAATTCACAATTCACAAAGGGCCGCATAGTATATTAAATAAAATAATTACTTCACCCGGTTATGATTCTGGGCGCCTCATATAGAACATAGAACAGTACAGCACAGAACAGGCCCTTCGGCCCTCGACGTTGTGCTGAGCAATGATCACCCTACTCAAGTCAACGTATCCACCCTATACCAGTAAGTAACCCAACAGCCCCCCCCATTAACCTTAAAAAAATTTTTTAAAAAAAATAAAAAAAAAATTTTTTTTTTTAAATAATTTTTTTTTTTAATGACTTGGTGGGCCGCAGAAATACCTTTGGCGCGCCGCATGCGGCCCGCGGGCCGTAGTTTGCCCACCCCTGAATTAGAGCAACAAGGAAAGGCTCAAAGTAAAGGCCGTGGTAGACTTGTTACATACCTGAGTAAAACAACTATAAACATGTTAATCAAAATTATGAAGAATATGATACAAGAAAGAATTAGTCATGAAGTTTCTCAAGCAAAATATTATTCTATTTAGGTTGATTCAACACAAGATAATTCATCCATCGATCAGTTTAGCATTATTATTCGGTATGTGCTTAAAGGTATTATCTGTGAGCGACTACTTTCAGTTGTGCCAAGTAATGATGGTACAGGACAGGGACTTTTTGATCTATTGATTGAAACATTACAGCATCTTAAAACTGACCCCCAAAAATGTTTATCTGATAGCACAGATGGCGCTGCAAGCTACCATGGTCAGTATAATGGTTTACAAAGTAAAATTGCTGATGTGGCTGATCAACATGTTCATATATGGTGCTTTGCCCATGTCTTGAATTTGGTGATAACTGAAACAACAAAATGTTGTGTGCCTGCAGTTTCTTTTTTTCATTTGCTCCAGAATATAGCAACTTTTGTGAAAGCATCATACAAGAGAATGGCTGTGTGGATAGAAGTTGTTGGAAAACATCTAGGGCAAGAAAAAATGAAACGATTAAAGCTAATTGGTGAGACCAGATGGTCAGGAAAATCCAATGCAGTAACAACTATATTTGGACGTTTTGATGATGCCGCTGCCAGTACTTTCGTAAATCTATTGACATGCTTATCAATGATAAGATTCAGAAAAGTTTGATGCAAAAACAAAACATGAAGCAAATGTTTTACTTCAAAGTCTTCTAAAGTTTGAAACCATATTGACAGCATTTACTTACTTGTATATATTTAAAACTACAACCCTGTTATCAAGGTATCTACAGACAAGTGGTTTAGATATGTTTACTGCATGGAGTTTGGTAGATTCAGCTACAACAAAGTTGAAGGAACAGACAAGAACATTTGATAAAGTTCACAGCAAGGCTTTGGAATTTGTAAATAAATGTAATGACAGGATTTCACAGATGAATATGGATGAAAATCAAACATTGGAAATTGATGCGTTGGAAACAGCATTGCCAGTTAAGAGGCAGAGGAAGAAGAAAAGAATGGCATATGAGCTTATTGATGATGAAAGAAATTCCTCAGATTCTCTAGCTGATTTTTCGAGAAAATGTGTTTAAACTAATAATGAATCGCATTGTCCAGTCACTAGAATCACGCTTTGTACAACACAAACAGTTGAATAAAGATTTGTCCTGCTTGGACCCAGCAAAGTTTAAAACTATTGCAGAGAAGGGCCTTGAAGATGAAGCATTGGAAGGTATTATTAAGCTGTTTCCACAAATCAGCAAAGATCAAGTAATATTGGAATTGTTTTCTTTTGCTTCAAACTTTGATGTATTAAAGCTATTGCTTAATGATGGTGAGAATATGAATTCCAGTTGCAACAATTGTAAAATTTGCAGCACTTGCCCATCGTGTGTACTAGAAATTCTGGCATCCAACAGACTTCATGACAAGGCATATGATAACCTTTATGAACTTTATAAAGTCATCTGCACACTACCAGTTACTCAAGTCCAATTTGAGAGGACATTTTCAAAGCTAAAGATCATAAAGACAAGGTTAAGAAATTTGCTGTCTGAGGAGAATTTGGAATCATACATGTTGCTATCCATTGAAAAGGAATTGTTAGATGAATTAGATGCAGAAACAATTATTGGCAGATTCGCACAATCACCAAGCGAACACAAATGATTGCTCTTAATATAGTGGACTGCATGCAATGCTCTATTGTGCTTTTGAACTATCTGTTAATGTGTAAATTGTGTAGTAAACTATTTAAAAATATCAACCAATTACTTAAAATTAAAAAAATAAACAAAAAATTCAATTATAACATTCTGTATTTACATTTGGTATCTACTGCCAGTAATATGTACAGTACATGTACACAGTAATTACTAAGAAATACACATTTTTTTCACAAAACTTTTAATTGTACCCTTTTTTCCATATGTATTTTTTTTTTAAATTATTTATTCGTTATGAAAATTAAATGATAGCATTGTAGTTGTGGGTGGGCCCCCTTTGTCTCCTGGCAACCAATATTTTTAGACCCAGTCCGCCACTGCCCGAGGGGGTGGATGGTCGGAGGGCAGGCCGATCCCAGGGACTAGCAGCCGTCCAGGCGGGATTTGGGCTTCTGGAATGGACAGTCCCATCTACAGTGGAGATGTAGTCGCAGAGCCAGGGACGACATGAGGGGTTGTGGGCGAGCACCCAATACCTGCAGGTACAGTTGGCGGAGTCCAACCACGTGCAGCAGCAGGAGGTGGCGACGACCATGCGTGCCACCCAGGCCAACACCGCAGGGGCGACAGTTGTGGTTATGGATCAGCATGTCCGAGGCCCGGGGAATTCTGTGCAAAGGCTGGCCGAGGCCCAGGACAGGGCTGCCCTATTACAAGCAACTATGTGCCAGAGCCACCTGGACATCGCAGCAGCGCTCCTGAGTGTCATCCAGTCACAGCAGGCCACGGCTGGGAACGTCAGCATTGCCCAGGCGCTGGCTGACATGGCGCAGCCACAGAAGGAGGGGGCCATGTCCCAGAGGAAGATGGCGCAGTCATTGGCTGATTCGAGAAGGTGGTGACACAGTTGCAGCATGATGTGGCGCAGTCCCAGACGGAAATGGTCCACTCTCTGTGCTCCATGGCCGTCAGTGTGTGGACCCTGGTCGAGACCACGGAGAATCTCAGGGGATAGTTCCTCTCGCACCCCCATCCCATGGAGTAGTCCGGGGGGGCCATCAGGCACCCCGAGGGAGGAAGAGTTGATGGGACCTGTGCCGGTGACTCCAGAGAGGGTGATGCTGGAACACCACTGCACCTCGGACTTTCCACCCCTCCCCTTCCATCCCTGGTGCATCTGGTGGGCAGCGGCAGAACAGGGTGGCACCATGCCACCCAGGACACCCGAGCAGCTGCTGGGCCCATCCAGGCCCGGTCAACCCAGAAGACGCCCGCCAACGGGGACCCAGGTTGCAGGACAGGAATCATTCCTGCTGGACAGTCTGGGGAACCACCTAAGCGTAGCATTAGGGCCAGTAAGATCAGAGAGTTAGGCACTTGTTGAGTTGGCATGGGTGCAGGGCACAGTTTGGTTATAGGGGCTAGGGCACAATCTGTAAATATTTGTTGACATGAAAACTGGTTACCACTGTTACAACCTGTCTCTGTGCTCTGTCAGGTGGGTATGAAGGGTGGACTTGCCTGAGCTGACCGGGGGGGGGGGGGGGGGGGGGGGGGGCAAAATCCGCATACGTTGTGGGTGGCCCAGGCTCCACCCCCCCCCCCCCCCCCCCCCCTCACCACCATCAACCCAGGGATTTGATGGGACCGTGTGATGGAATGGCCAGCTCGAATGCAGGGATTAGCCAGGTGGATGGTGGGAAGTCCTACCCTGGGCAGGAGTCAGACGTTAACAGACATTACGGAACAACAGGGCTCATCGCAGAGTGGGTTATCATCCACCAACCCATGGGCCAGACCCAGTGTTATTGCAACCCCATAGTGCGGCAGGTATGTATCACGGAGGGAGCTGTGGGTATGGGAGAGGGGGGGAGGGGGGGCATATTTAATTGAACCATTAAGCTGAGTAAAATATGCTTTCGCCAGATTTTCCTGGTGCCTGGGACCTAATGGCCACATCTGGAAGACCTCACCAGGGCAGCTTTTAATACAGGTTACCACAAACATGGACCAGTTGTAACAGCACTTGTGAGGGGGGGGGGGGGGGCAGGCCATTAGAAACCCCCAGGTGGTTGGTTGCAGAGCAGGGTGGTACCCTGGCACTCCTGCTGGCACCCATGCACCGTGACATTTCCACCCAGCCACCTGGCACTTACAGGCTGGCAGGGGCACTGCCAGGGTGCCCAGGTGGCACTGTCAAACAGGCATGGGCATTGTCAGGGTGCCACACTAGCAGTCCTAAGGTGCCCGGGTGCCTAGGTGCCAGGTTGCCCATGCCAGGGGTCAGGCCCTTACTCATAAGAGCTGGGGTGAGAGGGGGAGGTCAGGAAGCCACGGAAAGGTCGTCAGTGCAGGAAATGACTAAAGCGCAGTTTCAAGGCCAAAAGAAAGTCAAAGTGCCGTTGAAAAGCAGGGTCTTTCTGGCCACTGTAGGCCCCTAGTTGAATCGCCCCCAGATCTTATGGGGCAATGAATATAAAGTTAGGTCAAAGATCAGCCATGGCCTTATTGAATGATAGAACAGGTTTGAGGGGCTAAATGTCCTACTCGTGTTTCTACGTTCCTGATGTGTTTCTTCTGTTCTCTTTGTCAAAGCAATTGAAAATAGTTTGCACTGCTCTGCTTTTTGCCCGTTGCCCTTGTATTCTCCTGGGCTTCAAATACTTACAAAACCATCGAAGATCATTGTTTGTAGAATATAACGGGAAGGCAAAAAGTGAGTGTGAGCCACAGACCATTGTGGGACTAATTTAATGGGCAGGATTCTTCTGCCCCGCCCACCGCAAGACCACCACAGGCGAGATGCCGGCAATGGAAAAATTCAGCTGGGCGAACACTGCCGGAGAATCCTGCCCAATGTGTTTTAATTTTATCGTGTAATATTTACATCAGGGAGAGGCAAAAATAAATTCATGCTTCAGATCCTGTTGTGGCTGGATTTTAAAATGTTTGAGGTTTTTAAAACGGATTTATTCTTCCATGGGATGTGGTGTCACTGGCTAGGCCAGGATTCATTCCCCATCTGTAAAGTCTCAGACGAGCGACCACTCGGAAGCGATGTCGAGAGAAAGGTTTGGTTTAGACCTGTCCCCTCATCTGGGTCGATCGTATTCAGGTGAGGCCACAGGGTTTCTGATATTTCAGATTCCTGGACCGCCTGTCGGGTTACACACCTACATTCGTAATTCCCATTCAGAAGGAGGAAGTATAAATATCAATCGTTGTGATGAGTTTGAAATTTAGCACACTCTACATTTGTCCCGATGGGATTAAAATGTGAAGCTTCAGCAACATCTCTCTCTTTCAGACTTTATTCACATTCTACAACCAGGAAACAGGGGCGGGATTCTCCGAACCCCCGCCGGGTCGGAGAATTGCCGGGGACCGGCGTCAATCCCGCCCCCGCCGTGTCCTGAATTCTCCGCCACCAGAGATTCGACGGGGGTGTGAATCGCGCCGGTCGGCGGGCCTCCCCCCCCCCCCCCCCCCCCCCCCCCCGGCGATTCTCCGGCCCGCGATGGGCCGAAGTCCCGCCGCTGTCAAGCTTCTCCCGCCAGCGGGAATCAAAACACCTACCTGACCGGTGGGAATGGCAGCATGGGCGGGCTCCGGGGTCCTGGGGGGGGGGCGCGGGGCGATTTGGCCCCGGGGGGTGCCCCCACAGTGGCCTGGCCCGCGATCGGGGCCCACTGATCGGCAGGTGGGCCTGTGCCATGGGGGCACTCTTTTCCTTCCGTCTTCGCCATAGTCTTCACCATGGCGGAGGCAGAAGTGACCCCCTCCCCTGCGCTTGCACGGGGATGACGTCAGCAGCTGCTGACACTCTGGCGCATGCACGGACTTACGCCGGCCGGCGAAGTCCTTTCGGCCCCATCTGGCGTGGTGCCAAAGGCCATCCACGCCAGCCGGCGGAGTATCAACCACTCCGGCATGGGCCTAGCCCCTCAATGTGAGGGCTTGGCCCCTAAAGGTGCAGAGACTTCCGGAGTGGTTCACGCCACTCCATCACGCCGGAACCCCCCCGCCCCGCCGGGTAGGGGAGAATCCCAGTCCAGTTTTCATTTATGTTGCTCAAGAAACATTGTCTTGGACTTTGGACAAACTCCCCACCCATCTCTTCCAATCACATCATCCTTTAATTGGAGCTGCATGGCTCAGTCATTGATTGGATAGACTGAATTGATAGCATTTAACATCACATTGGAAATAGATGGTTCACAATTGGCCATGTCAGGGGCTGGTTTAGCACAGGGCTAAATCGCTATCTTTTAAAGCAGACCAAGGCAGGCCAGCAGCACGGTTCAATTCCCGTACCAACCTCCCCGTACAGGCGCCAGAATGTGGCGACTAGGGGCTTTCACAGAAACTTCATTTGAAGCCTACTTGTGACAATAAGCGATTTTCATTTTCATTTCATTTCATTTCTTGAATCACTGTGGACCATGTAAAATCACAGTTCTGTTGGGACGGGAGTTCCAGGAGTTGGACCCATGACAGTGAAGGAACAGCGTATTAGTTGCAATTCCATACTCCCAGAATGTCTAGAGTCAACTCCATACTCCCAAAATGTCTAGAGTCAACTCCATACTCCCAGAATGCCTAGCATCAACTCCGTATTCCCAGAATGCCTAGAATCAACTCCATACTCCCAGAATGCCTAGCATCAACTCCGTACTCCCAGAATCAGACAGCGAGATCCGCGGGCCGCACGAGGCCCCTGGGGGGGGGGGGGGGGAGACCCGCGGTCGCTGCTTGGGACCGCAGCGACCGCTTTAGCTTGGCAAACGGCCACAAAGTGGCCCTTCTTCCCGCAGCCCTTGCAGGTTGCGGAACGGGCCAGGCACCACTGATGGGGGTGCCTTGCCTGGCCGCAGAAATAGCAGTGGGGCCCCGCGCGTTTTTCGGGGTGCCCTGCGGCGCAGGCCTGGGGGGGGGGTCCGTGTCCGTGGGGGTGAGAGAGGCCGAGTTCCACGCTGCCCAGGGGGTCGCCACGCGGTCGGGAGCGTACAAGCGAGCGTTACGATTCGCAACATCTAGGGAGGAGGCGAGGACCTGTGCCTCCGTGAGGCTTAAAGTTTCTCTCTCCAACAGTCTTTGGCGGATCTGCGAGGACTGCAAACCTGCAACGAAAGCGTCTCTGATCAGATGTTTGGTATGCTCAGCAGCAGACACCTGTGGGCAGCCGCAGTTCCTCCCCAGCACAAGGAGGGCCCGGTAAAATTCGTCCAGGGACTCACCAGCTATCTGCTGCCTCGTGGCTAGTAAGTACCGAGCGTAGACTTGGTTCACTGGCCGCATAAAATGTCCTTTGAGCAAGTCCAAAGCCGCGTCGTAGTCTGTCGTGCCCTCTATGAGCGTGTACACGGCGGTGCCAACGCACGAGTGCAGGATGTGCAATTTCTGTTCCCTCGTCGGGACGTTTTCCGCTGTGCTCAGGTAACTATTGAAGCAAGCCAGCCAATGCTTAAATGCGGCTGTTGCATTTGCTGTTTGAGGGCTGAGTCGAAGACACTTGATACGAAGATCCATCCTTTAATATCTTGCTAATTAAATTGATGCACAATCAATGGACACGAAACGTAGGTGAAGTCCGAAACAAAAGGCTTTAATTAGGAAGAAGTGAGCCCGGCAGCAGACGTACAGGAAATGGCTGGCTGCCGGGGAACACAGGTTCTTATACCCTGCCTTGTAGGCGGAGCTACCTTCCTCTTAGCCAATAGGGATAAGAGGCACACGATACCTGGGCCAATGGGCGGCGAGTCCTCTGCACCAATGGCAGCTCACACTCCCAGGTACCGTAATACCCCTAGTCATACTACCACACTTAGCCCCTACTATACTCCTTATACACACTGTGGCGAAATTGGTTCCAACTCCATCTACAAGTTTGCTGATGACACGACCATAGTGGGTCGGATCTCGAACAACGACGAGTCAGAATACAAGAGGAAGATAGAGAACCTAGTGGAGGGGTGCAGCGACAACAATCTCTCCCTCAATGCCAGCAAAACTAAAGAGCTGGTCATTGACTTCAGGAAGCAAAGTACTGTACACACCTCTGTCAGCAACAACAGGGCTGAGGTGGAGATGGTGAGCAGTTTAAAATTCCTAGGGGTGCACATCACCAAAAATCTGTCCTGGCACACTCACGTCAACGCTATCACCAAGAAAGCACAACAGCGCCTATACTTTCTCAGGAAACTAAGGAAATTTGGCATGTCCACACTGACTCTTACAAGATGAACTTTTACAGATGCACCATAGAAAGCATCCTATCGGGCTGCATCACAGCCTGGTATGGCAACTGCTCGGCGCAAGACCGCAAGAAACATCAGAGCCATGAACGCAGCCCAGTCCATCACACGAACTTGCCTCCCATCCATTGACTCTATCGACACCTCCCGCTGCCTGGGGAAAGCGGGCAGCATAATCAAGGATCCCTCCCACCCGGCTTACTCACTTTTCCAACTTCTTCCATCGGGCAGGAGATACAAAAGTCTGAGAACACGCAAGAACAGGTTCAAAAACAGCTTCATCCCCGCTGTTACCAGACTCTGAAACGACCCTCTTATGGACTGACCCGATACCGGTGTCTATGTATTTACATTGTGTACCTTGTGTTGCTCTATTATGTATTTTCTTTTTATTTTAATTTATTTTCATGTACTAAATGATCTGTTTGAGCTGCTCGCAGAAAAATACTTTTCACTGTGTCTCGATACACGTCACAATAAACAAATCCAATCCAATCAGGATGGTGTATGACTTAGAGGGAAACTTTAAGGTGGTGATTGTCCCATGTATCTTTTGCCCTTGTCCTTTTATTTGGTAGAGATCATGGACTTGGAAAGAGCCTTGATAAGTTGTTGCAGTGCATCTTGTGATGGTACACATTGCCACCATTGTGTGTCAGTGGTGGAAGGATTAGATGTTTATGGCTGGGTGCCAATCAAACAGGCTCCTTTGTCCGCCATGGTGTTTCTTGAGTGTTGTTGTAGTTGCACTCAACCAGGCAAGTGGATAGTATTCCATTGTAGGGTTTTAATTTGTCGTAAAGCAGAAGGAGATTTGAGAAAAATGAGAGAAATGAGAGGAAATACCAACTACTCGATTATAATTTTCTGTCTGAAGTCTGAGGGTGAATTACATTAAAGGAATTACAACTGGATTGCTGCCAATAAAACCTCCAGCCAAGTAGTTCAGCGAATTTCTGCAGAAGTTAACGACTATAAGGGTGTACAATCATTCAACATGCCTGAAATCCCTCTCTCTCTCCTTTTAACAGAGGTGTCAGCCTAATAAAAGTTCAATTAACTTCAGTTGACTGAAGTATTTTTTTGAACAAGCAGCTTTTTAGATAATTTCATTTTGAGGCTTAAATAAATATTCTTCTCAATATTTTAAAACCCTGCATTTTTCTCTTTTTAAATACGCTCCAGCCAAAACAGTGCCGTAACATTCCTGTTCGCTGCTTTCATAGTGTTCCTCAATTAACCTTCAGTAATATTTCCCCGAAAATGCTAATGGCTAACAGACTGACAAAAAGACCATTGGGCCCAGAAATCGCTCAAGCTCCTGACCCCTGGATTAACACTCAGCTAGTGGATAACAGCTCTAACTGTGTACACAAGGTCAGTGAGAGGGCGCCTGATTAACATTGACTCAGGGGGTGCCAGGACCAGAAGAAACTGCATTTATATAGCACCATTCACACCTTCAGCGTGTCCCATAAACTTTACGGTCAATGAAGTTCCTTTCTGAAATGTAGCTGCTGTTGGAACGTAGGTGAGATGGCAGCCAATTTGTGCACAGCAAGATCCCACGAACAGCGACTGAATCATAACCAGATGGTCCTTGATAGGTCCATTTAAAGGTCCAGTGTAAATGGTTAGTGAATGGGTGAATGTCAGTAAATGGGTACAGTGAGTAGATGGATGAGATAAGGGGTAAGTTAATGGGTAGGTTATCTATGAAGGCCCCGCATACTCAACCTTGCCCTCGCCTGAGGTGTGGTGACCCTCAGGTTAAATCACCACCAGTCAGCCCTTTTCCAAAGGGGTGAGCAGAATTCGACCACTCGGCCCATCGAGTCTGCTCCACCATTCAATCATGGCTCATATTTTTCTCATTCCCATTCTCCTGCCTTCTCCCCATAACCCCTGATCCCCTTACTAATCCCCTCCACAGCCTTCTGCGGCAAAGAGTTCCACAGATTCACCACCCTCTGGCTTAAGAAATTCCTCCTCAACTCAGTTTTAAAGGAGTGTCCAATTAGTCTGAGGCTGTGCCCTCAGTTCTAGTTTCTCCTACAAGTGGAAACATCCTCTCCACGTCCACTCTATCCAGGCCTCGCAGTATCCTGTAAGTTTCAATAAGATCCCCCCTCATCCTTCTAAACTCCAACGAGTACAGACCCAGGGTCCTCAACTGTTCCTCATACGACAAGCTCTTCATTCCAGGGATCCTTCTTCCAGATAATTAATGAATATTGTGAAAAGTTGTGGTCCCAGCACTGACCCCTGAGGCACACCACTAGTGTGCCACCAGCTGCCATCCTGAAAAAGACCCATTTATCCCCACTCTCTGCCTTCTGCCAGTCAGCCAATCCTCTATCCATGCCAAGATTTTACCCTTAACACCATGGGCTCTTAACTTATTTAAGTCTCCTATGCGACACCTTGTCAAAGATCTTCTGGAAATCTAAATAAATCACAACCACTGGTTCTCCTTTATCTAACTTCCTTGTTACCTTCTCATTTGCCAGACATGACCTCCATTGACGAAGTTGTGCTGACTCAGTCCTATTTTATCATGCACTTCCAAGTACTCCACGATCTTATCTTTAATAACAGACTCTAAAATCTTGCCATTGACCGAAGTCCGGCGCACCGGCCTATAATTTCCTGTTTTTTGCCTCCTCCCTTCTTAAAAGCCGTCTTACATTAGCTACTTTCCAGTCCTCTGGGACCCTTCCTGCCTCCAATGATTCCTGAAAGATCACTACCAATGTCGCCACAATCTCCTCAGCTATCTCCTTCAGAACACCGGTCCAGGTGATTTATCCACCTTCAGACCATATAGTTTCCCCAGAATCATCTTCTTAGTGATGGCCACTACACACACTGCTGCCCCCTGATTCTCCTGGAGCTCTGCCATCCCACTGGTGTCTTCCACTGTAAAGACTGATGCAAAGTAACTATTCAGTTCATCTGCCATTTCTTTGTTTCCGATTATTACTTCTCCAGCTTCATTTTCCAGTGGTCCAATGTTTATTTTTGCCTCTCTCTTACCTTTTATATATTGAAAAAAACTCTTCCTATCTTCTTTTATATTACTAGCTAGCTTACACTCATATTTCATCTTCTCTCCCCTTATTGATTTTCTAGTTGTCCTTTGCTCACTTTCAAAGGAGTCCCAATCCTCTGGCTTCCCGCGAATCTTCACCACTTTCTATGCTTTTGCTTTTATGCTGTCCTTGACATCCCTTGTCAACCATGGATGCCTCATCCTCCCCTTAGCATGTTTCCTCCTCCTTGGGCTGAATTTCTGCTGTGCCTCCTTCTGGTGAATGTATTTACCATAATATAGGTTGTCTGTATAGTACTGTGGCCTATGGCCAGGGAATGGTAATATGGGGCGGGATTCTCCGACCCCACGCAGGGTCCGAGAATTGCCGGGAAGCGGCGTTATTTCCGCTCCCGCAGGTTTTCGAATTCTCCCGCCGGTAAAAAACCGGCGTTGTGCAAATCCCGTCGGCAGCCTGTGAAAACAGCTGGCGCCGGCGGGATTTCATTTTATTTGCACTGACCTTAAATCTCCGGCCCGGATGGGCCGAAGTCCCGCCGACGTGGCCACGGGTCACGTCGGCGAAAATCACAGTTGATTTAAAACGGCGTCAACCATTGATGATGGTTGACGCCGTTCAGTGTCGGGGGTGGGTTGCGGCCATCGGGGGGGGGGGGGTGGGTTGCGGCCATCGGGGGGGGGTGGGTTGCGGCCATCGGGGGGGGGTGGGTCGCGGCCATCGGGGGGGGGGTGGGTTGCGGCCATCGGGGGGGGGTGGGTTGCGGCCATCGGGGGGGTGGGTTGCGGCCATCGGGGGGGTGGGTAGCGGCCATCGGGGGGGTGGGTTGCGGCCATCGGGGGAGTGGGTTGCGGCCATCGGGGGAGTGGGTTGCGGCCATCGGGGGGTTGCGGCCATCGGGGGAGTGGGTTGCGGCCATCGGGGGGGTGGGTTGCGGCCATCGGGGGGTTGCGGCCATCGGGCGGGGTGGGTTGCGGCCATCGGGGGGTTGCGGCCATCGGGGGGGTGGGTTGCGGCATCGGGGGGGTTTGGGGGCAGCGGCGGGCAGAGAGGGGGGGGGGGCGACGGATGCCCGGGGCCAACGCACCGTCGCCCCCCCCCCCTCTGAACGCCGCTGCCCCCTACCCTAACCACCCCCCCTCACCACCCCTACCTCCCTCCAACGCCCCTACCCCTCTCCCCACCACCCCTACCCCCCTCCCCACCACCCCTACCCCCCTCCAACGCCGCCCCCCATCTCTCGCAACGCCGCAACCCCCCCCCTCAACGCCACAACCCCCCCCCCCCCCCTCAACGCCGGGTCCCCCCCCCCCTCAACGCCGCAACCCCCCCCCCAACGCCGCAACCCCCCACCCTCAACGCCGCAACCCACACCCCGTCCCCCTCCCTCTGAAGGCCGGTACCCACACCCCCCCCCTCTCTCCTCCTCCCCCCCTTCCTTCCTCCTCCCCCCCTTCCTTCCTCCTCCCCCCCTTCCTTCCTCCTCCCCCCCTTCCTTCCTCCGTTAGTGGGGGGGGGGGTGCGGCGTTAGTGGGGGGTGGGTGCGGCGTTGGAGTGGGGTAGGGGTGGTGAAGGGGCAGCGACGTGCAGAGGAGGGGGACGACGGATGCCCGGGGCCAACGCACCGTCGCCCCCCCTCTGCACGCAGCTGCCCCTACCCCAACCCCCTCCCTTCACCACCCCTACCCCCTTCACCACCCCTACCCCCCTCCAACGCCGCACCCCCACACCCCCACTAACGCCGCACCCCCCCCCCACTAACAGAGGAAGGAAGGGGGGGGGGGGAGGAGGAGAGAGGGAGGGGGGGGAGGAGGAGAGAGGGAGGGGGGGGGAAGAGAGAGGGAGGGGGGGGGAAGAGAGAGGGAGGGGGGGGAAGAGAGAGGGAGGGGGGGGGAAGAGAGAGGGGGGGGGAAGAGAGAGGGAGGGGGGGGGAAGAGAGAGGGGGGGGGGAAGAGAGAGGGAGGGGGGGAGAGAGAGGGGGGGGAAGAGGGAGGGGGGGAAGAGAGAGGGAGGGGGGGAAGAGAGAGGGAGGGGGGGGGAAAGAGAGAGGGAGGGGGGGGGGTACCGGAATTGCGGGGGGGGAACCCGGCATTGAGGGGGGGGGGGGGGACCCGGCATTGAGGGGGGGGGGGGACCCGGCATGAGGGGGGGGGGACCCGGCCTTGAGGGGGGGGGGGGACCCGGCATTGAGGGGGGGGGCCCGGCATTTGAGGGGGGGGGGGCGGCATTGGGGGGGGGGGCCCGGCATTGAGGGGGGGAAGAGACCCGGCGTTGGAGGGGGGGAGGTGTGGTGGGGAGGGAGGTAGGGGTGGTGGGGAGGGAGGTAGGGGTGGTGGGGAGGGAGGTAGGGGTGGTGAGGGGGGGGGGGTGGTTAGGGTAGGGGGCAGCGGCTTACAGAGGGGGGGGGCGACGGTGCGTTGGCCCCGGGCATCCGTCGTCCCCCCTCTCTGCCCGCCGCTGCCCCCAAACGCCGGAAACACACCCCCCCCCCAAAATGCCGGAACACACCCCCCCCCAAATGCCGGAACACACCCCCCCCAAATGCCGGAACAACACCCCCCCCACCCCCCAAATGCCGGAACACACACCCCCCCCCCAAATGCCGGAACACCCCCCCCCTCCCCCCCAAATGCCGGAACACACTTCCCACCCCCAAATGCCGGAACACACACCCCCCCCCCCCAAATGCCGGAACACATACCCCCCCCCCCCAAATGCCGGAACACACACCCCCCCCCCCCCCCCAAAATGCCGGAACACACACACACCCCCCCCCCCCCCAAAATGCCGGAACACACACACACACACACACCCCCCCCAAATGCCGGAACACACACACACACACCCCCCCCCAAAATGCCGGGTCTGTCTCTCTCCTTATCCTCCAAAAAACGCCGGGTCTCACCACTTCCGCAGCTGGTGAAACTGACGCGTATCGCGTCAGTCAGCTGCTAGCCCCTCCGGGAACGGAGAATAGCGGCCTTAAAGAAGGCCCCGGCGCCGGAGTGATTAACACCGATTTTTTTCGCAGGCAACCCGCGTTACGAAGGGCTACGGAGAATCCCGCCCAAGATCTCCTTCCGTGTATTGTACTGGAACCCTGGTGGGCTCTGCCTCTGGCTCCGCCCCCATGGGGCGGTATATAGACCGGCCGCCTGTGGGTGGCGCTAATTGTTACAGCAGTCACAGGAAGGCAAGTTCTTGGATAATAAAGCCTATGTTCACTCGTTCTCATCGTCTTGTAGTGAATGATGGTACATCACTCCCGAATAACCCCCCAAAACCCCTGCCATTGCTGTTCCACTGTCTCCCCTGCTAGGCTCCCTTTCCAATCAACTCTGACCAGCTCCTCCCTCATGTCTTTGTTGTTACCCTTATTCAATTGTAATACCGTAATAAACTATTTAGTTTAAAGCCCTATTTACAGTGTGGTTATAGGATTCGCCAGGACTCTGGTCCCAGCATGATTCAGGTGAAGACCTTCCCATCGGAACAGGTTCCCTCTTCCCCAGTGCTGGTGCCAATATCCAATGAATTCAAACCCATTGCTCCCACACCAATCTTTGAGCCATGCATTTACCGCCTTAATCTTATTGACCCTGTGCAAATTAGCTCATGGCTCAGGTAGTAATCCAGAGATTATAACCTTTTTGGTTCTGCTTTTTAATTTAGTTCTTAGTGATTCATACTCCCTTATCAGAACCTGTTCCTGTTCTACATATGTCATTGTTACCTACCTATAACCACCCCCCCCCCCCCCCTTTCCCATGCATACCATCTTCTGTTGTCTCCCAGCATCCAAGAGTGGCCAATGGGAATGCTGCAGGCAGCGTTAGTGCCCTGGATATCTAGCTCACCGAATGTTGAGTCGTTAATCAAAATGGTCTAAATTCTTGCTGATGGGGTGGGAAATTTAATGGGGGAGCAAGATCCTGGTCTGTTGGAGGTTTAATGAGCATTCACGAGATGCCAAAGGGATGTACATCAACTGGAAAGCTGACCCACCACTAACCCATCAAGAAAGTCGGGAGAAGCATATTCTGACCTCTTTTCCCGATGTCAGGAAACTGATTATTTTTGATCTCATCATTACCTTGCCTGCAGGACTCCCGATGCTTGCATGAGGAGACAATTCCGTCCAAAGTATCCTGTATGAGGCAAGAAGGAGGAAAAAATTCACTCATCCAGTGTGTAAATTAATGTGCTGTTGGATATGTTCTCTTGCCAATTATTTTTATATGGAAGGAAGAACGTGTATTTGTATATTGCAGCTGGTTGTAAGGTCAGTGCTTTTCCCTGCTTAACTCTCTGGTACAACATAAGAACATAAGAACTAGGAGCAGGAATAGGCCATCTGGCCCCTCGAGCCTGCTCCACCATTCAATGAGATCATGGCTGATCTTTTGTGGACTCAGCTCCACTTTCCGGCCCGAACACCATAACCCTTAATCCCTTTATTCTTCAAAAAACTATCTATCTTTACCTTAAAAACATGTAATGAAGGAGCCTCAACTGCTTCACTGGGCAAGGAATTCCATAGATTCACAACCCTTTGGGTGAAGAAGTTCCTCCTAAACTCAGTCCTAAATCTACTTCCCCTTATTTTGAGGCTATGTCCCATAGTTCTGCTTTCACCCGCCAGTGGAAACAACCTGCCCGCATCTATCCTATCTATTCCCTTCATAATTTTTTATGTTTCTATAAGATCCCCCCTCATCCTTCTAAATTCCAACGAGTACAGTCCCAGTCTACTCAACCTCTCCTCATAATCCAACCCCTTCAGCTCTGGGATTAACCTAGTGAATCTCCAACGGAGGTAATCAGGAGGACGGCAGCTCGCATGGAGGTTTGGGGTGGGAAATAGTGAGTCAGTGGTGAAGGGTGGGGGTTGTGGAGCAGGGTCAGGGGCATAAAGGAGTGGATGAAGGACGCAGGAGAAAACAGAGGGTGGAGTCAGGAAAATGGAACAGTGAAGAGGAAAAGGCTTGGATTCCTGCTGTGCTGGGTGTTGGTGGGGACAGTCAGTTTACGTTTGAAAGGACTGTCAATACTGTCCAAATATAGGTCCAGCTCAGGCTGTTGACTGACAGAGTCCTTAAAGGGCTCACCTGTTGAGTTAACCTACATCATTTCAGTTATCCCACCTGTGAGTCATCATGGGCAATCTTCTTTACAATAGTAATAGTTATTTTTATCAGTGTCACAAGTAGGCTTACATTAACACTGCAATGAAGTTACTGTGAAAAGCCACTAGTCGCCACTTTCTGACGCCTGTTCGGATATACAGAGCGAGAATTCAGAATGTCCAATTCACCTCACAGCACGTTGTGATGCAATATGTAGATATCCAACTAGGAAAGGTTCAGTAGTGGATCTGGTATTGAGGACTGAGCCTGGACAGGTGGTTGAGGTTTCAGTGGGGGAACATTTTGGGAGTAGGGACCACAATTCCGTAAGTTTTAGGTAAGTTTAGACAGGGATGAGGTAACTATCGTGTTAAGGTGCTAAACTGGGGAAAGGCAAATTACGATAACATTAGACAGGAATTGAAGAATTTGGATTGGGTGCGGCTGTTGGATAATGAATCAACATTGGACATGTGGGAGTCTTTCAAGTAACAGTTGATTAGGATTCAGGAACATCACGTTCCTGAAAGAACAAAGGATAAGTACGGGAAGTTTAGGAAGCCTTGGATAATGAGGGTTATTGTGAAACTCGTCAAAAAGAAAAGGAGACTTTTGTACGGTCTAGAAAGGTAGGGACAGTCAAAAACCTTGAGGAGTATAAAGAAAGTAGGAAGGTACTGAAACGGGAAATTAGGAGGGCTAGGAGGAGTCATGAAAAGTCTTTAGCAAGTAGGATTAAGGTGAATCCCAAAGCTTTTTATTCATATGTAAAAAGCAAAAGGTTGGCCAGGGAAAGGATTGGACCATTTAAGGACAGTGGGGGGAATCTATGTGTTGAGCCAGTGGAAATGGATGAGGTATTAAATGAGTATTTTGCATCAGTGTTCACCAAAGAAAGGGACTTTGTGGAAGATGATTCTTGGGTAGGGTGTGTGAACAGTCCTGATCATGTGAACATGGAAAAGGAGGACGTATTGGGTATTTTGAAAGATATTAGGGTACATAAGTCTCCTGGGCCGGATGGGATTTACCCCAGAATACTGAGGGAAGCAAGGAAGGAAATTTCTGGGGCTTTGACTGACAACTTTGTATCCTCATTGGCTACAGATGAGATCCCAGAGGACTGGAGAATTGCTAATGTGGTACCGCTGTTTAAGAAAGGTAGCAGGGATAATCATGGAAACTATAAACCGGTGAGCCTCACGTTGGTAGCAGGTAAATTCTCAGGGACAGGATTTATACCAATTTGAATAAAAAATGGACTCATAAGCAATAGACAGCATGGTTTTGTGAAGGGGAGGTTGTGCCTCACTAACTTGATCGAGTTTTTGAGGATGTGACAAAAATGATTGATGAGGGGAGGGCAGTGGATGTTGTTTATATGGACTTCAGTAAAGCCTTAGATGAGGTACCTCATGGCAGGCTGGTGCAAAAGGTGATGTCACAAGGGATCAGAGGTGAGGTGGTAAGTTGGATACAGAACTGGCTCGGTCACAGAAGGCAAAGGGTAGCAGTAGAAGGGTGTTTTTCTGATTGGAAGGTTGTGACTAGTGGTGTTCCACAGGGATCGGTGCTTGGGCCACTGTTGTTTGTGGTGTACATAAACGATTTCGAGAAAAATATAGCTGACCTGATTAGTAAGTTTACGGATGACACCAAGGTTGGTGGAGTGGCAGATAGTGCTGAGGATTGTCAGAAGATACAGCAGGACATAGATAGGTTGGAGACTTGGGCAGAGAAATGGCAAATGGAGTTTAATCCGTCCAAATATGAGGGAATGCATTTTGGTAGGTCTAACAGAGGGGAAATATACCGTAAATGGCAAAACTCGTAGGAATATTGAAAGTCAGAGAGATCTGGGCGTACATGTCCACAGGACTTTGAAAGTGGCAACACTAATGGACAAGGTAGTCAAGAAAGCATACGGAATGCTTGCCTTCATTGGATGGGGCATCGAGTATAAAAACTGACAAGTCATGCTGCAGTTGTGTAGAACCTTGGTACGGCTGCACTTGGAATATTGCGCACAGTTCTGGTCACCACACTACCAGAAGGCTGTGGAGGCGTTGGAGAGAGTGCAGAGGAGGTTTACCAGGATGTTGTCTAGTCTGGAGGGTGTTAGCTATATGGAGAGGCTGAATAGACTCGGACTGTTTTCATTAAAAAGATGGAGGTTGAGGGGTGACCCAATAGATATCTACAAGATTATGAGGGGCATGGATAGAATGGATGGGCAGGAACTCTTTCTCAGGGTGGAGGGGTCAGTCACGAGGGGGCATAGGTTTAAGGTCCATAGGGCAAAGTTGAGAGAATATGTGCGAGGTAGTTTTTTTTACACAGAGGGTGGTGAGTGCCTGGAACGCATTGCCAGGGAAGGGTGTGGAAGCAGATACATTAACAGCGTTCAAAAGGCATCTTGACAAACACGTGGATCGGGATAGATATCGAGGGATACGGCACAAGGAAGTGCTGAGGGTTTTGACAAAGGTTGGTATCAGGCTTGGAGGGCCGAAGGGCCTGTTCCTGTGCTGTATTGGTGTTTGTTCTTTGTTTTGTAGTACATCTTTCGGGATTTGTGATAGGAAACTGGAGCACCCGGAGGAACCCCACGCAGACACGGGGTGAACGTGCAGACTCCGCACAGACAGAGACCCAAGCCAGGAATCGAACTTGGGACCCTGGCGCCAAGAAGTGACAGTGCTAACCACTGTGCTACCATACCGCTCATGCATAAAAGAGGGCCAGCTGAACCTGCACCTTCAGCCATGCCCCACAGGGTGGTGAGTGCAACACTGGGCACTCACACGGACATTCAGTCAAGAGTGAACAAAAAAACACAACATTGTTGCTTCTCCAGTGAAGGAAATGTCCCTAACACCCCTGTAACCATCAATGCATGTCAACCTGAGGCGTGCCAGTACAGTTCGCTCTCTGATTGCGCTGGTGTCAACAACTAACAGTGATGCGGCATGAATAAAGTGAAAGCAATGCACTGTGAAATATTTACAAGTGAAACTCAATTTTCAAAAACACCCATGCCACCTGTGTACTCAAGTCCCATCTTCATTGCAATGTGGTTGTCAGGAAAGTTATGTCCCTGATGAAGTTTCCCTCTTTGTTCAGGAGGCTCTTTTATAACCCACGTGTAAGTGCAGCATTGTCAGCTGACCGCTGGTTCCACCAATGAAAAGCTTCCCCTGCAGCTGAATCCTCTGCTGCTGCTGTTTGTGCCACCAGCTCTTTCAGTTTTAATTATAATCACACGGAAAATCGGGACAAGCAAGAGAGCGGGAATGACACACACTTCCAGCTTCACAGTCGTAAACAGCATGCCTCTGACTGGCCATAGAGCCAGTATTATCATCTTGGCACTGGGTAACTTTGGTCATAAGATTCATTCTTGATAAATGCATTCTTTCATTTCAGTCAATTTTATACGCGCATGCAAACTTCAAAAGAACGGAGTCACTTGAAGTGTACATTCTCTAACAGTCCTTATTTTCACTGTGAATAAGGACAAAGAATTGATCTGCATCTATTCAGTGCCTCACCACATTGTTTAAAAATATCCCAACATTTTTCATAGACCATGAATTACGCTGAAGTGCAGTGACCGTGTGTGTTTAGAATCAAAGGAGGCAATTTTAATTTGATCAATCAGTGTTTCCACTTTAACATGGGATTGGTGGACTTATTGTCCCATTAACACTGATGTACTAATCACTCCTCTTTTTAAAAGGATCTAAAACTGGAGGCCAAATGCCCACCTGTTTCAGGCAGTCGGCCCGAGGTGAATGTTGAGTAATGAGGAGGGATTAATTCATGACCTCTTAGTAAGGATCCTCTAGGGAAGAGTGATCATAGCATAATGGAATTTCAAATTCAGTTTGAGGGCGAAAAACTGGAGTCCCACACTAATATTCTGGAGTTAAATAAAGGTAGTACATCAGCATGAGGACATTTCGCCCTAGTGGACTGGGCAAAAAGACTCAAAAAGACTTATTGAGCAGCGGCAGTTGTTTAAGGAAATATTCAATCTTTTTCAACAAAAACATATTCCAGGAATAAGCAAAGAAATTAAAAATAACATAAAGACATAAAATGAAGGCATACCACATTGAAAAGGGCAGTCGCAGACTGGAAGATTGAATATTATGACAAAAACTAACACAAAACATAACGATGGATAGCAAAGGCATCTGTAAGTATATAAAAGAGTAGCCTTGATGTGGAGATGCCGCCGATGGACTGGGGTGAGCACAGTAAGAAGTCTTACAACACCAGGTTAAAGTCCAATAGGTTTATTTGGAGTCACAGCTTTAGGAGCACTGCTCCTTCATCAGGTGAATGAAATGCTGTTGTAGAAGAAATGAGTATATCCCAATAGTAACAAATAGTAACAGGTACTTCAGAGGTAATAGAAAGGGAATAATCATCATCAATAGGGAAAAACTATTGGGATGAAGGCAGACAAGTCCCCAGGGCCGATGGATTTCATCCTAGAGTCGTAAAGGAAGTGGCAGTGGAGATAGTGGTTCCATTGGTTATAATATTCCAAAATTCCCTGGATACGGGAAAGGTTCCAGTGGATTGGAAAAATACTAATTATTCAAAAAGAGGGGGAAGGTAGAAAATAGGATATTTTAAAACCAGTTTGTTTAACATCTGTCATTTGGAAATTGTCAGAATTCATTATGAAGGAAGTAGTAACAGGACATTTGGGTTTCCCATTGAATCCAACCCCCCCCCCCCCCCCCCCCCCCCCCCGCGCTCCGCCCCCACCACAGGTTTCCACAGATGGCGGTTTGCGGTCAACAGGGAAGATACAGCTAGCGAGAACGGGTAGAAAATTCCCCCCCCCCCCCCCCCCCCCCCCCCCAACATAGTCTTCTCCAGCACGAGAGCTCTGACAGGATGCTCGGCATTGGAATACCCTTGGCCAGCAGTATCTCCTCCGATGCTCCGCCATCTGTGGACTTGCTCCCAGAAGAGCAACAGGCCCAACTTCCCCTCCACTGCAGGGCGCTGTTCCTCTCATGGGGCCCCACCCAATAGCCTCGCAGTCGGTCCTAGTGTTGACCCTGTGGATTTACCTGCTCCCACTTTCCAGCTGCCACTCTGGAAGGGCAATCCCTCAGCGGTGATATCGCCACATGCCCAGCATGGGGGCCAGGTGAAGCACTGCCTGCAAACCAGACCCCTTTATAGCTGGAGTCTCATAGACCTGAAGGACTTCGAAGGCAGGCGAGTGACCCCTCCCCCGAGATGCTGAGATGGGACCACGGCCCCCTCCCCCCTCGGCCCCCGAGTTGAATCTATCCGGGTCCTCTCCACTTCTTGCACTTACACCCTGGATTGTAATGGCGATCTTCGGAGAGGAGGGCGGCAGGATCTCGTTTTTATACAACTGTTGTAAATTGCGCCGGCGTGACATCACGGCGGCGACCGATAAAGTCCTGGAGGGAGGGCTCACAAATAATTTTATAATCTATTAAAATAAGGTCCCACCCTTCCGTGGTGGATTTCTGATCACACCACTGGTGGAGATGGGTGGGGGGGGGGGGGGGCTGGAAAAGTGGAAATCGTGACCTTGACGGAGAGAATCGCGTTTTCCAATTCTCACTGAATTTTCCCCCTGCGTCGCCGTTCTCACTGACGATAAACATGGGCTCAAGATCGCCACCCCCCCCCATCCATTTTCAACAACACTCACATTCAAATTATGTTGGTGAGAATGGAACCGACTAATATCCTGCTTAGCAGCAATCCTCCAGTCGAACTTAATCTGCTGCTTACCCTGACTCACTGATCAGCAAGTGTAAACGGTGAGCAGATTGACCTCACTTCAGAGATCAGTCTGAGCAAATTCAATTCATTCCCCAGAGTGAAGGTATTGATTTAGATTCAAGTCAAGTGGCCTAACCAATACTTCCTCCGTGAACCGTTGCTGAATATTAAACCACTCCCTACGGTCTTGGTGTAAACAAGATAGACCAACAGGATAGACTATCCTAGTTACATATCTTCATAATAAATAAAGTAAATTACTACAGGATGTTAGTTGATCTTAACTCTATATCCATTATAAGTAACTGCATGTGTTTCTGGATTGATTTTCATACAACCTTGGGCTTACTCCAAGTTTTATAAATGCTCTGATTTCAACCAACTTCCATGTGACTTAACACTTTACTTATCTGAAGAACACTATCTAGTCGTGGCCCCGATCCAGCTAAAAGACTTAAATCTCAAATTAAACGAATTCATTAAATGAAATACCAATTTCATCGAGGAAGCCACTTTTGGAAGGAACTCTGTTCAATGTACTTCCAATTGCCAGTCACTTTAAGAACCTTTAGCCGCGAGATTCTTGTTTTCGCTGATCTATGATTCTGAAACTGTTTACAAAGTTGTTTATTTTCAGAATTTTTTTGAAATCAGTTGTTGACAGCAGTTTTTGAGGATTGTACATTTTTCACGGGGATGCTCCTGTTCCAAGTAAACAATGGATGTCAGCCTCGCTGGGTGAAACTCTCAATTTGTGACGAGCAGTTTTGTGCCACGGTCTCACATTAAACACTGGAGGGTGATGTGGCCATCAATTCACGTGAAACAGAGAGTAGATGTAAACTGTGGCTTTAATGGACTAGAACAGTGCCTGCCTGCGACTGCTCTGCTACTGAGAGCTGCCTACAGGGCTACTGCTCTTTATACCTCCCCTCAAGGGGAGGAACCAGGGGCGGAGTCCACACAGGCCCCAACATGGTGCATTCCAGGAAATATCTTACAATGGTCCGTAGGTGGAGATACAGCGTGATACAGTGACATACATGGTGAATGGTTAATGCAATACGTTCACCACATTCACCCCCTGTTAAAAAAATTGAAGTCCGGCGGGGGTGAAGGGTTCACAAGTTCAGCCTGTCCGGAGCCCGGATCGTGCGCTGTGATCGCCGAAGCTCTGGTATCGCAGCTGGCCCGGGTGTCGAACTCATCCGTGCGGGCATGGGTAGTGAAGTCGCCGGTACGGGCACAGACGCGGACTCCGGCAGCGTGTCTTCTGGAGCTTCATTCCTATGAGTCGGTGAAGGGGGAATGCAGGGCGGGAGGGGGTGCGGGTGCCATGTAGGGGCAGGGGCGTTGGTCAGCGTAGGTTGGGTGGGGTACGTTGGGGTGGCGGTGGTAGTGGAACCTGCGGGTGCCAGGTCTCGGAGGGAAACCGTATCCTGTCAGCCGTCGGGGTGTTCTATGTATGCGTACTGGGGGTTGGTGTGAAGGAGCTGGACCCTCTCGACCAGGGGGTTGGACTTATGGCTCCTGACATGTTTGCGGAGTAAGACGGGCCCCGGTGTCTTCAGCCAGGACAGAAGCGAGGCCCCAGAGGTGGATTTCCTGGGGAAAGCAAACAGGCGGTCATGAGGGGTCCCATTTGTGGCTGTGCAAAGAAGGGACCTAATAGAGTGGAGTGAGTCGGGGAGGACCACCTGCCAGTGGGAAACTGGGAGATTCCCAGACCGTAGGGCCAGGAGGATGGCCTTCCAGACCGTCGCGTTCTCCCTCTTCACCTGCCCGTTTCCCTGGGGGTTATAGCTGGTAGTCCTGCTCGAGGCGATGCCCTAACCGAGCAGGTATTGACGCAGCTTGTCGCTCATGAACGACGCGCCCTGGTCACTGTGAACGTACGTGGGGAAACCGAACAGGGTGAATACACTATGTAGGGCTTTAATGATGGTGGCGGCGGTCATGTCGGGGCAGGGGATTGCAAAGGGGAAGCGGGAGAATTCGTCAATGATGTTGAGTAAATATGTGTTGCAGTTGGTAGAGGGGAGGGGCCCTTTGAAATCAATACTGAGATGCTCATAGGGCTGGGATGCCTTTACCAGGTGGGCCTTATCCGGTCGATAGAAGTGCGGCTTACACTCCGCGCAGATTGGGCAGTTCCTGGTCATGGCTCTGACCTCCTCGGTGGAGTAGGGAAGGTTGCGGGCCTTGATATAATGGACAAACCGGGTGACCCTCGGGTGGCAGAGGTCATCGTGGATAGCCCGTAGTCGGTGCATGTGCCGCAGGACAGGGCATCTGGGGGCTCGTTGAGCTTCCGAGGACGATATACTATATCGGAATTATAGGTGGAAAGTTCGATCCTCCACCTCAAGATCTTATCATTCTTGGTCTTGACCCTCTGCGTATTATCATACATGAAGGCTACCGATCGTTGGTCGATGATGAGAGTAAACCTCCTACCAGCGAGGTAGTGCCTCCAGTGCCGCACAGCTTCCACGATGGCTTGGGCTTCTTTTTCGACCGAGGAGTGTCGAATTTCGGAAGCGTTGAGGGTACGTGAAAAAAATGCAACTGGCCTGCCCGCCTGGTTAAGGGTGGCGGCGAGGGCGACCTCTGACGCGTCGCTCTCCACCTGGAAGGGGACGGACTCATCCACTGCGCGCACTGTGGCTTTGGCAAGATGCGCGTTGGTGCAGCTGAAGGCCTGGCGGGCCTCAGCCACATTCGGAAATGGTGGCCTTGATTAGTGGGCGGGCTTTGTCCGCATAGTTGGGGACCCACTGGGCGTAATAGGAAAAGAATCCGAGGCGCCTTTTCAGGGCGTTGGGGCAGTAGGGGAGGGGGCACATACGGTTGGAGTTGGGTCCTAGAACTCCGTTTTCCACGACTTAGCCGAGGATGGCGAGTCTGGTCGTGCGAAAAATGCATTTCTCCTTATAGGTGAGGTTAATGGTTTGGGCGGTTTGGAGAAATCTCTGGAGGTTGGCATCGTGGTTCTGCTGATCATGGCCGCAGATGGTGACGTTGTCCAAGTACGGAAATGTGGCCCGCAGTCCGCACTGGTCCACCATTCGGAAGACCGAGACCCCATTTGTGACGCCAAAGGGGACCTGGAGGAAGTGGAAGAGATGACCGTCTGCCTCAAAGGCCATTTAGTGGCGGTCCTCCGGGCGGATTGGGAGCTGGTGGTATGCGGACTTCAGATCCACCGTGGCGAACACCCGGTAGTGTGGGATCTGGTTAACCATGTCTGCGATCCGGGGAAGGGGGTACCCATCGAGGTGCGTATACCGGTTTATGGTTTGGCTGTAATCTACAACCATCCGGTTCTTTGCCTCGGTCCTGACGACCACGACCATGATTCCCTCCCGTAAGAGTCGCTGGACCTCGGACCAGATAAAAGTCCAGTCCTGTATGCTATACCGCCTGCTTCTGGTGGCGACTGGCTTACAGTCGGCGGTGAGATTTGTGAAGAGCGGGGGAGGGTCAACTTTTAGGGTCGCGAGGATACATACGGTGAGTGGGGGTAGGGGCCCGCTGAACTTCAGAGTTAGGCTCCTGAGGTTACACTGGAAATCCAGTCCCAACAGGAGAGGAGCGCAGAGGTCGGGGAGTACATATAACTTAAAATCGGCGTATTCGGCGCCCTGTATTGCAAGGGTTGTGGGAGTGCACCCTCAGATCGGCACCGAGTGCGACCCGGAAGCGAGGGAGATGGTTTGATGTGCCGGGAAGATTGGGAGCGAGCAGCGTCTTACCATGTCTGGATAAATGAAGCTCTCTGTGCTTCCGGAGTCAAACAGGCAAGGCGTTTCGTGTCCATTTACCCGGACGGTCATTATGGAGCTCCGGAGGTGTTTGGGTCGCAACTGGTCAAGGGTGACCGCGCTGAGTTGCGGGTAGCCGGCGTGGTCGGAGGTCCTGGGTTGGTCCCAAGATGGCTGCCCCCATCGGTCGCACACGTTGTGCGGACTTGAAGATGGCTGCCCCCATCGGTCGCACACGTTGTGCGGACTTGAAGATGGCTGTCCCCACGGACAACACGAGGCCGATGACGCTTCCAGGGGGGGCGGAGCCAGCAGTCACGCTGCCACACTGCGGGGTCTGCGGGCCTGTGAGTCGAGAGTCGGGCCTGCGATTTTGAAGATTTGGACCTGACCAGGCAAACCTTAGCGAAATGTCCCTTTTTACCACAGTCATTGCAGTTCGCATTCCGGGCCGGTCAGCGCCCCCCCCCCCCCCCCTCCCCACCACTCCCCCAGGATCCTGGAGCCAGCCCACGCCGCCTGCTCCCGCCGGTAAGGTAGGTGGTTTGATCCACACCGGCGGGGGAGGGTTGACAGCGGCGGGGCAATCCGGCTCCGGGGGGTGCCCCCACGGTGGCCTGGCCCGTGATAGGGGCCCACCGATCGGCGGGCGGGCCTGTGCCGTGGGGGCACTCTTTCCCTTCCGCCTTTGCCATGGTCTTTACCATGGCGGAAGTGACCCCCTCCCCTGCGCATGAGCAGGGATGACGTCAGCAGCTGCTGACGCTCCGGCGCATCCGCGGACTTCTGCCGGCCGGCGAAGTCCTTTTGGCCCCGGCTAGCGTGGCACCAAAGGCCGCCCACGCCAGCCGGTGGAACGCCAACCTCTCCGGCGCGAGCCTAGCCCCTCAATGTGAAGGCTTGGCCCCTAAAGGTGCGGAGACTTCCACACCTTTGGGGAGGCCCGACGACGGAGTGGTTCACGCCACTCCATCCCGCCGGGCCCCCCGCCCTGCCGGGTAGGGGAGAATCCCGGCCCTGGTTGGTTAATCAACATCAGTTTTGGATTTAAATCCAGGTCCTGGAAGTGAACAGTCAGTGTTCTGATGTAAATGCTCAACCACCTATTCTCTTCAACAACTGCCACACCCTCAAACGAAGCTCTATTCAAGTATGATCACCGTTACAAATCCACACTGGCTCTGCCAGATTAGCCCATACCTTTCTCAAAGTAAACCTTTTGTCCATTTGGTTTTTGCACATAGAAACATAGAAGATAAAAGCAGGAGGAGGCCATTCGGCCCTTCGTGGCTGATCATCAAGTTCAATACCCTGATCCCAC
The DNA here is from genome assembly GCF_902713615.1 of Scyliorhinus canicula. Taxonomy (NCBI): domain Eukaryota; kingdom Metazoa; phylum Chordata; class Chondrichthyes; order Carcharhiniformes; family Scyliorhinidae; genus Scyliorhinus; species Scyliorhinus canicula. The sequence goes on from NC_052155.1 coordinate 21,642,787, forward strand.
CTTCCCTCCAATATCCCTTGATCCCTTTCGCCCCAAGAGCTATATCTAATTCCTTCTTGAAATTACACAACATTTTGGCCTCAACTACTTTCTGTGGTAGCATATTCCAAAATTTCTCCTCACCTCAGTCCTAAAAGGTTTACCTCTTATCCCCAAACTATGACTCCTAGTCTGGACTCACCCACCACTGGAATATTCATTCTGAATCTACCCTGTCTAATCCTGTTTAGAATTTTGTAAGTTTCTATGAGATCCCTTCTCACTCTTCTAAACTCCAATGAATATAATCCTAACCGATTTAGTCTCTCCTCATATGTCAGTCCCGCCATCCCAGGAATCAGCCTGGTAAACCTTCGCTGCACTCCCTCCATAGCAAGAACATCCTTCCTCAGATAAGGACAGCAAAACTGCACACAATGCTCCAGATGTGGCCACACCAATGCCTTGTACAATTGCAGTAAAACATCTCTATTCCTAGAATCAAATCCTCTCGCTATGAAGGCCAACATACCATTTGCCTTCTTTACTGCTTGCTGTACCTGCACACTTAGATTCCAGCTGTTTCCCGATGACATATTTTAAGCTAACTGGTCTAGTTTCCTGCTTTCTGTTTCCATCTTTTTTTAAATTTAGAGTATCCAATTATTTTTTTTTCCAATTAAGGGGCAATTTAGTGTGGCCAATTCAACTACCCTGCACATCCTTTTGGTTTGTGGGGGTGAGACCCACACAGACATGGAGAGAATGTGCAAATTCCACACGGGCGATGGGAGAATTTCGCCCCTCGCCTCCTGAACCCCCCCCCCAAAGCCTGTCCACCATCTACAAGGCAAAAGTCAGGCGTGTAATGGAATACTGTCTACTTGCCTGGATGAGTGCAGCTCCAACAACACTCAAGAAGCTCAACACCATTCAGGACAAAGTAGCCCACTGGATTGCTCCTCCTTCCACAAACATTCAATGTCTCTACCACCGACATACAGTGGCAGCTATGGTGTGTACCACCTACAAGATGCACTGCAGTTAACTCGACAAGGTTTCTTCGGCAGCACCTTCCAAACTCACAACCACTGCCATCTAGAAGGGCGATAGCAGCAGATACCTATGAACCCCACCATCTGGAAGTTCCCCTCCAAGTCACTCACCACCCTGACTTGGAAATATATCGTCGTTCCTTCACTGTCGCTGGGACAACATCCTGGAATTCCCTCCCTAACAGCACAGTGGGTATACCTACACCTCAGGTACTGCAGCGGTTCGCGAAGGCAACTCACCACAACCGTCTGAAGGGCAACTAGGGATGGGCAATAAATGCTGGCCAAACCAGCGATGCCCACATCCTGTAAATTCATTTTTTTTTAAAGACACTTCAGGTGCAGCTCCAGCAATTAGAGCCCGTCTTAAAATTCTTCCTGTTTGTATAAATTGACAGATGTTTCTCCGGACTCAATCCTCCCCTTTGCCAATGATGGCAGCCTGCCCCCTTCTTCCAACTGAGCACTGATGAAGCCTTTGTACAATTGTGAAAATTGCAATGTTCTTTGGTGAGCTTTTAAAAAAAAAATTTTGAGTACCCAATTCATTTTTTCCAATTAAGGGGCAATTTAGCATGGCCAATCCACCTACCATGCACATCTTTGGGTTGTGGGGACGAAACCCACGCAGACACGGGGAGAATGTGAAAACTCCACACGGACAGTAACCCAGAGCCGGGATCGAACCTGGGACCTCAGCGCCGTGAGACTGCAGTGCTAACCCACTGCGCCACCATGCTGCCCTCTGATGGTGAGCTTTGATTGGGGGTCAGGGCCATTTAAGCTGTTGCACCTGACACCCTTAACACCTAGCATTTCGCAGAAACCTCCCGTGTCGATCAGATGCTGTGATCTTGTTTCTTGCTGCTTGCTCTCCAAGGGGAAAGGTGAGGGAGGAATGGACTAAAAGCCAAATTCCCCCGATGGAAAACTTATTTCGTTTTATTATTGCAGCAAAACAGATCTATGAGCATAAGCCTGCGCCTTCAAGAGAGTTTGCAGAAGTGCTTGTGTGCACAGTGGCTTTCTATCAGCTGATGTCATCCTCGGTGTATATAGGCATGAGAACAGAATCTATTGCATCCACCACTTGGAATACGGTGTTAGGTGTAGCAGCTGAAATTGAGTTGATTTTGAAAGGTGTAAGAGAGCCGCCTGCTTTAAGAAACAGCAGAGAACAATTTCAACTTCAATCTGCAATTTTGTACAGGACGTTGACTGCTGGGTGAGTCCGTACGACTTTGAATATTCAGGCACCCGCTCCTATAGAAATGAAGGCAGATTTGATGACAAATTGCACATTATTCCAGTTTCAATGACAGAACTATGAAATTGCCAGAGAGTTAAACAGGAAACCTGAACAAATAAGTGTTGAAACTCTATCATCCATGCTGAGGAACGAGTGTTACGAGTTATGTTACACCCATTAATGTGACAAATCCCTCAAACCAGGAACCAAACTGTACCTCCTCCAATGCAGGCATATGGCCTGAATTTTCACTCCAAAATCAGGTGTAGAGTCGGGTACATTTATAGCTCTGTAGCTGGCGTGAATGTCAGTCCTGACAGTCAAATTTTGGCTCAGGGAGGGAGGGGTGATCCCAAAGAACAATAAAATAGAAATACAACAGGGGGGGGCAAAGAACAATAAAACAGAAAGCACACCTGCATGGCCCTCATATCCTCCATGCCAACTGATGACCCTCCACCCACCCCCATGTCCTCTCATATCCTCCATGCCAACCTATGTGGTTCTATCCATCCCAATGGTCCTTTATGGCCCCGTACCAACTCAATCCACCTCATGTCTCCAATCTACAATTCCTTATAAAAACAGACATATTCATAACCCCACTTCAAAGGCTTTGTAAGAAATTGGAGCCATCGATCAAAAAATGAACAGACACCCCACTGTGATAATTGTAGGTTGTGAAATCAGTCACGCAGCACTAATCCTATAATTCTGGCCCTCAGGTTTATGTCCACTTTTTACACATACTCATGACTAATTTAAACAATCCCAAAGAGCTCCTGGCCTTTTGAAAATGTCACCTTGCCTCTCCATTGGGATCCCTGGACCTATCCAAAATGGTACCCTACAGCTTTAGACCTTCTGCTGAAGGACCTTCTCAACCTTGTCCCTCACCTGAGGAGTGGTGATTCTCAGGTTAAATCCTCACTAGTCAACTCTCTCCCTCAAAGCCTATGATCCTCTGGGACAATGCCAACTTTACTTTACTTACCACAGGGATCTGTGCTGGGTCCTCTATTATTTGTCATTTATATAAACAACAGAGATGACTATGTGGGGGTTAGGATCAATAAGTTTGCAGATGACAGAAAGATTGGCCGGGTTGTTAACAGTGAGGTTGAGTGTCTTGGGTTACAAGACGATATAGGCGGGATGGTCAAATAGGCAGTTAAGAGGCAGATGGAATTTAACCCTGAAAAGTGTGAGGAGATATACTTTGAAAGAACTAATGAGGCAAGGAAGTATCAAATGGATGGTCTGACACTGGGAAGTTCTGAGGAACAACGGAATCTTGCTGTGTTCATCCATAGATCTCTGAAGGCAGAAGGGCAGGTTAATCCGGTGGTGAAAAAGGCATATGGGACATTTGCTTTTATCAATCGGACCATCGATTACAAAAGCAGGGAAGTCATGTTGGAGTTGTATAGAACTTTGGTGAGGCCACAGCTGGAGTACTGTGTGCAATTCTGGTTGCCATATTATAGGAAAGATGTGATTGTACTGGACGGGGTGCAGGGGTGATTCACCAGGGATGTTGCCTGGGATGGAACATTTAAGTTGTGAAGAGAGGTTGATAGGAATGGCTTGTTTTCTTTGGAGCAGAGAAGACTAAGGGGTGACCTGATCGAGCTGTACAAGATTATGAGGGGCATGGACAGGGTGGATAGGGAACAGCTGTTCCCCTCAGTTGAAGGATCAATCATGAGGGGATACAAGTACAAGGTGAGGAAAGGCTTTTTTACCAGAGGGTGGTGAGGGTCTGTAATGCACTGCCTGGGAGGGTGGTAGAGGCAGGTTGCCTGACATCCTTTAAAAAGTACCTGGATGAGCACTTGGCACGTCATAACATTCAAGGCTTTGCATCAAGTGCTGGCAAATGGGATTAGGTCGGCAGGTCAGATGTTTTTAATGTGTCGGTACAGACTCAATGGGCCGAAGGGCCTCTTCTGCATTGTGTGTTTCTGTGATATAATTAAAGATCCCGGAATATGGTCAACCCGCTTTGGGAAGCTTACCTACATCTGTCTAGTTTAATTGTTTCAATTTAAAACCTCAGTGAATTTGTGTATTTTAGGTTAAATTCCAGAAATCTCTTCTTTGTTTGCTGTTTTTGAAGAATCTTTGACCTGGCTCCAGATTCAAAGCAACAAGGAATACCTGATGATAGCCTCGAGGTCAGAGCCACCCATTTTATTTCAATTAGGTTTGAGCCTTTGCTCAAAGTGTTTTAGGATATGTTTGGCTTGTGTGGTCTAAAAGTGATTAAATAACTGCTGAGCTTTAGATTAGAAGTAACAGAATAATATAAACAAGAATGTAAGGTCACGACACCAGGATAGGGAGAAAGCCTAAATTTTCTGAAACTTCTAATGGCTCTTACTGAGCGACAGCCTTTGATAAAATCCTGCCACCGACACTTAATACTTATTGTAACTAGAATATGTTTTTTGACGAGTGTGCAGCTGTCCTTTGCTGATAGCAACATGACAGAGGAGTCAGTTGAAGAATGGTTTGAATTTCATTTCATCCTCGAAGTGAGAGTGATGGACAGTGGGAAAGTGTTAAGGAGAGCTCGAGCTGACACTGTCCTCCCTTTTCCAACGTATATCCACCAGTGACTCTTCATTTTCCTGGCATTTTATCATTTGCTTTGAAGCCATGAGAAAAGGAACACATGTTGGCACCATGTCACAGAGCTGTGAGGCCCCACTTTATACCTGGAGTTCTTAATTATTTAAATTCTCAGGAGCAGGCACAGATGCAGGGGAGTTCCTATGATTCGAATTCATCAAGGAACAGGTAATACTGTTACCCACTGAGTAAAGGCAAAGGAAACCTCCCAATTGGGCCACAACGCAACACAATTGGGGCAGCATGGTGGCACAGTGGTTGGCACTGCTGCCTCACAGCGCCAGGGACCCGGGTTTGATTCCAACCTCGGGTGACTGTCTGTATGGAGTTTGCATTTTCTCCCCATGTCTGTGTGAGTTTCCTCTCACAGTCCAAAGTATCCAGGTTAAGTGGATTGGTCTTGCTAAATTTCTCCTCCGTGTGCAACGATTAGATGGGGGTACGGGGATAGGACGAGGTGAGGGCTAGGGTAGGGTGCTCTTTCAAAGAGGGTAGTGCACACACGGTGAGTTGATTGGCCTCCTTCTGCACTGTAGGGTTTCTATGAACATCTTCTTGGTGAATTCAAGAACAGCATTGACAGGGGCTAGGGAGCAACAATTCCCACCAACCTCCAAAAGGAAGATGATACAGCGACTGCAGCCATTCTGATTACACTAGACGTTTGTGTTAACGTACAATTGAACTATATGCCAGGGCTGACACAATTTTTGGTGCAACAACATTAATCTGTTGCCGATGGTGTACGTTGAAGTAATTCAGTACTGAGGTTGGATAGATGGGAAGGGGGCAGACAGAGGGGTAGTGCAGTGAACTAAATGGCAACTCTTGTAGATTTATGGCCAAGCTTGGAACTCAACCCGCACTGATGAAAACAAACGGCCATGATTTGCGCTCGGCGGTGAACTAACAACACCAGCCCATGTTGAAAGGGAAAATCTGAGAAGAACAAGAATTTGCATTTATGTAGCACCTGGAACATAATATAACAGCCCAAAGTGCAATATCAAACAAAATATGATACCAACTCACATAAAGTGATATTATCGTATCAAAATCATTGATCACAAAAGTAGGTTTTAAGGAGCGTCTTAAAGTACCAAGGCGAGGTAGAGAGACGGAGAGGCTGAAGGATGGAATTATAAATGGAGCTGGGTCAAGATGCCAGGGAGTTACTGGTGAGGCGGCATGAGAATCAACACTGAGACATTACCTGTTCACTACGTAAATAAATGATTTGGGGCTGGGACAGGAATGGAACCATCGAAGTTTCTGATTAACACCATGTTGAGGACGGGAGTGTTCAAATCACTGGGAATCAGTGAACCCAATGCAAAGAGATCTGGATAGGTAGGCCAATCAATGACAAATGACATTTAATGCAGAATAACGCAAGATTATAAGTCCACGAAAGAGAAATTAAAAATGACTGAAAAGAGTTAAATGGTTGTAGACTACAGGGCTTGACACAGGAGAGGGAGCAGAGAATATTAATGGATTATTCACTGGAATCAACTATATAACTTACCAGTGTTAAGGAAAGTTAGTCAGATCTTGTTCTGATGAAAGGCCTTAATTCTGGTTTCCTCTCTCCGCAGATGCTGCCAGGCATCTGCATTCTCTAGAGTTTTGAAGAATGTTAGGTGACCTCATTGAAGTGCACAAAATCCTTGCAGAGCTCGACAGGGTAGATGCAGGAAGGACGCATCTCCAGGTTGGAGGCTTTAGAACCAGGGGACCGTCTCAGAATAAGGAACAGGCCATTTACCATTGAGATGAGGAGGAATTTCTTCACTCAGAGGGTGCTGAATCTTTGGAATTCTCCCCCCCAGAGGGCTGTGGAGGCTCAGCTACAGAGTATATTGAAAGCAGAGGTCGCTAGATTTCTAGATACCAATAACATCAAGGGATATGGGGATTGTAATGAACTCCAATTGGCTTTATTGGTTGGCCAATTGGAATATGAGCTCCCTCAATGATAGCTCATTGAGGGGGCCCATATAATCACCTGTGTAGGCTTTGTGAGGCAGTCTTAAGTTGACTGGACTGCTAGCAGCACGGTTTGCAGCTGCTCCTGTAATATCGTTATTGTAAATAAATATTGGTGTGGTGACGGAACTCCTGCCTCCCGTGGATTACTACAGTGGCGACGAGGTAAACTACGAATTTTGCGGAGACCAGCTGCCGCACTCGGAGGGTAAGCCTTGCCATTTTAAAAATGCCGTTTTTTGGGAGGTTAGAGGCATTCGACCCGGTTATTGAGGACAGGTCCCAGTATGTGGAGAGAATGTGTTACTTCTTCCGGGCAAATGATATACTGAAGGACGAAAGGAGACGGCTTATCCTGCTGTCGGCGTGCGTACCCTCCGCTTTCGCCATTATACGTAGTCTGACTTATCCCGATGCGCCGGACACGAAAACTTTCCAAGAAGTAACGGAATTGGTGAAAGAGCACTACGACCCAAAACCACCCCTCATTTTGCGTAGGAACAGATTCTACACAGCGAAGCGGGAAGACAGGGAGTCAGTCACGAATTTCTTGACCCGCCTGAGAAGTCAAAATGTGAGTTCGGCCCGACGCTAAATGAAATGCTTCGGGACCGGTTAGTGTGTGGTATAAACGACCTCACAATACAGAAACGCCTGTTGGCGGAAACGGAGCTAGACTGCAGGCAGGCGTTACAGCTCGCACTGTCCCTAGAAAAGGCAGCAAGTGGGGCGCAGGAACTACAGGGCACGCCAATGGAGGTAGATACCTGTGAGAGGGACTACCACAACGGGTCCTGCTACCAGATAGCCGCTCTCAGGAAAAACCTGAGGAATAGAGGGAAAAAGGAAAACCCCAGAACTGCCCCCAAGTCTGCCAGGACTAACTGGAGACAGAGGGAAGTACCGGCTGAGGCTCCCCCAACAGAGAAGGACCGTTTCTGGCACCTTTTGCATTAAGGAAGAAAGTAGATGACGAAATAGAAAGGTTACGGCGCGACGGCATTATCAGACCAGTACAATTCTCGGAATGGGCAGCGCCGGTGGTACCAATTTTGAAGCCAGATGGCTCGATACGTCTCTGTGGAGATTTCAAACAGACAGTAAAAAAATACGCACTGCTGGACAAATACCCAATCCCGAAAATAGACGACCTATATGCCAAATTGGCAGGTGGGCTTTTGTTCACGAAACTAGACATAGTTCAACGCCTACCTGCAGTTAAAACTGGACAAGGGCTCCCAGAAGTTCACTACGATCAACACCCTGAAGGGCCTTTTTCGTTATACTAGGCTACCTTTTGGAGTGTCATCAGCCTGCGCTATATTCCAGCGTACGATGGAAAATATTCTGCAGGGACTACCGCAGGTGGCGATTTATTTGGACGATGTCTTAATCACGGGTTGGACAAACAGGGAACACTTAAGGAACCTGGAGGAAGTGCTCAGGCGTTTCGCAAAGGCAGGCGACGGCTAAAAAGGGAAAAAATTGTTTTTCTGGCCCCACAAGTGACGTACCTGGGATATAAAGTAGACGAGTCAGGCTTACATCCATTAGAAAACAGAGTAAGGGCAATAAAAGAAGCCCCAGCTCCCGCCACGGTCCAGGAGTTACGATCATTTCTAGGGTTGGTAACCTATTATGGAAAATTTATTGAAAATAGGGCGTCCATCCTAGAACCCCTCCACCTGCTGCCAAAACCGAGCATTTAGGGACATTAAGGAACAGCTGTCATCCAAAAATGTCCTAGAGCATTATGACCCAAGGAAGGAGTTGGTGGTCACTTGTGATGCATCCCCCTACGGGGTAGGAGCCGTCTTAGCCTATTGAGGAAGGAATGGGGAAGAACGGCCAATAGCTATGCTTCGAGGACCTTGGCAATGGCTGAGAGGAAGTACGCCCAAATCGAGAAGGAAGGACTGGTAGTGATAATCGAAGTTAAAAAATTTCACCAGTATCTGTACGGGCGGAAATTCACCATAGTTACGGACCATAAGCCGTTATTAGGGTTATTAAAAGAAGACAAGTCAATACCCCCGATTGCATCAGCTAGAATCCAACGCTGGGCGTTGCTACTGGCGGCATATAGATACGTTCTGGAGCACAGACCGGGAACGCGAGTAGCACATGCAGATGCTTTGAACAGACTTCCCCTCCCGGACACTCCGCCACAAATACCAAAAGTAGAGGAGACAGTAATGACTCTAAATTTTTTGTACACCCTACCAGTAGACGCACAACATATTCGGTTGTGGACGCAAAAAGACCCAGTTTTAACTAAGATGAAGCATTTACTGCTAACAGGGGAACTGGAAAGACCAGTGGAGCCCCAGATGCACCCATACTGGAGCAGAGGGGACCAAATAACCGTAGAAGACGGTATCCTATTATGGGGAGCCCGGGTAATCGTCCCAGCTCAGGGCCGTCAGGCAATCTTAACTGAGTTACATCACGGACACCCAGGGGTGTCTAAAATGAAGATGCTAGCTCGAAGCTACGTTTGGTGGCCAGGTTTGGACACAGACATAGCAGCCTTGGTACGTCGGTGCCAGGAGTGCCAACAGGGGCAAAGAGTGCCACCAGCGGCGCCATTGTACCCATGGGAATGGCCAGGCAGACCGTGGACCCGCCTGCATATTGACCACGCCGGCCTTTTCATGGGCTCAATGTTTTTGGTGATAGTGGATGCCCACTCCAAATGGTTGGACGTCCACCGGGTAAACACGGCAAGCACAGCATCGACAAACAAAAAGCTCAGGGCCTCGTTTGCAACATATGGACTTCCGGAGGTATTGGTGTCGGACAACGGAACGGCATTCACAAGTGGGGAATTTGGAAAATTCCTGAAGGAAAACGGAGTCCGTCACATCAAAACGGCTCCTTACCATCCAGCGACCAACGGCCCGGCAGAGAGAGCGGTCCAGACACTTAAAGCGGGACTTAAGAAGCAGCCGGCAGCGTCAATAGACACAAAGCTCTCCCACTGGCTGTTTGATTACAGGACCACACCGCATTCCACAACGGGCATACCGCCAGCTGAACTCTTAATGGGAAGGTGGCTGCGAACGAGGCTGAGTCTCCTTTTCCCAAATTTAACGGGGAAAGTGGAGAAACATCAGGAGGCCCAACGCAGGGGGCATGATAATAGTCGGCAGCAGAGACATTTCCAGGTGGGGGCACCGGTTTGGGTCAAGAATTATGGGAATGGACCAACGTGGGTCAAAGGCACGGTAGAGTCCCAAACAGGGCCCATATCCTATGAGGTTTCAATAGGAGGTAAGGTGCTGAAGAAACACCTAGACCAAATAAGGACAGCGGAACCACACCAGGAGGCAGGCGAAGCAGGACCGCCTCAAGCTGGGATAGCCCAGACGGAAAGGATACCCACACCCCAGCCCCGAGCAATTTCTCCAGATCCAGTCATCGGAGTCGGAGATGGACACGCTCGACGAGGCCGCCACGACACCTCTCCCCGAGGAGGAGGAAGAACAACTTCCAAGGAGGTCGCCAAGGAAAAGACGGGCACCTATAAGGTACACCCCGCCCACTTCGGAGAACGACCCGGCGGATGACACAGAGGTGACAGACCCAGACATGAGGAGCAGGAAGAAGCTCAGAGGAATGCCAGCTGGCAGGAATTCCTCGGACCTTGGGGGGGAGGGGTGTAATGAACTCCAATTGGCTTTATTGGTTGGCCAATTGGAGTATGAGCTCCCTCAATGAGAGCTCTTTGAGGGGGCCCATATAATCACCTGTGTAGGCTTTGTGAGCCAGTCTTAAGTTGACTGGACTGCTAGCAGCACTGTTTGTAGCTGCTCCTGTAATATCGTTATTGTAAATAAATATTGGTGTGGTGACGGAACTCCTGCCTCCCGTGGATTACTACAGGGATGGTGAGGGAAGATGACGCTGAGGTAGAAGATCAGCCATGATCTAGTTAAATGATGGAGCAGGTTTGAGGGCCAAATGGCCTACTCCTGTTCCTAAGTTCCTGTGTCACACATGCCCCCCTATGACACGTTTTGACACTTCGATGTCCATTGACCCACTTTCATTGACAAATACATGACTTTCTATCCCATCTTCCAAGTCATTAATAATAATGGGCCAATGGTTGAGGTCCTTGCAGGACACCAATAGTAACATCCTCGACCCATTACCCTTACTCTCTCTCTCCTGCCACTCATCCATTCGCAAACAAGACCATCAATTCTACGTACATCAACCACCGTTAACAGTCTCTTATGAAAGATTTTACCAAATGTCTTCTGGAAGTTCATATAAATAATGATCATAGACTTTCCCCTCTCTACTATTGTCTTCTGTGCAAAAGCGCTTGAATACAATTTGTCAGATTCACCCTTTACAAATCCAGGCTGGCTTCTCTAATCAATGTTAACATTTTAAGATATTCAGTCAGCCTATCCTTGATTATGAGTTCTGGTACTATCCCAACAACTAAAATTCAGCTAACTGACCCATAATTCCCTGCCTTACCTCTCTCACAATTCTTAAACAACCAGGCGACAAGTAATTTTCTAATCTAAAGTAACTTTAGACCCAATTGACAGAATGTTGGAATATTATGGTTGAAGCATCTGCAATGATCTCATCTACATCCTTGCCAACCCTAATATGGAAACCATTTGGTTCTGAGGATTTGTCATTCCTTTTGCACCATTATTTTCTTCATTGTTGCTATTTTGATTATGTTTATTTTGTTGAGTCTCTGACCTGGATTCAATGTTAGGGGACAAGATCCAACATGTGGACCTCAAGCATCCTATCTAGCTGCATCACAGCCTGGTATGGCAACCACTCAGCCCAAGGCCGTAAGATACTACAGAGAGTCATGAACACAGCCCAGTCCATTACGCGAACCCGCCTCCCATCCATTGACTCTGTCTACACCTCCCGCTGCCTTGGAAAAGCGGATAGCATAATCAAAGACCCTTCCCACCCGGCTTATTCACTCTTTCAACTTCTTCCATCGGGCAGGAGATACAAAAGTCTAAGAACACACACTAACAGATTCAAAAACAGCTTCTTCCCCACTGTCACCAGACTCCTAAACAACCCTCTAATGGACTGAACTGATCTCTGCATGCATCATCCCTACTGAGTAGTACTACACTCCTGTATGCTTCACCCGATGCCTGTGTCTATATATTTACATTGCGTATTTATGTTTGCCCTGTAGTTTTTTTTTCATGTGCGGAACAATCTGTCTGGACTGTATGCAGAACAATACTTTTCACTGTACCTCGGTACAAGTGACATTAAATCAACTCCAGTCCAATCCAATCCAAACTTCTCCTGTTGTATGGATTCAATTTCAGAAGAATGAAAGTGCTGAATGTGTAGAATGGGTTACAGAGAAGTTCAGGAACAAATTAGATTCAAGGCATTATGCGTTTAAGAGCTATTGGTTTTTGAGATCAATGACTGACTGCAGGATATTTTCCGGTCCATGTACTTTACTGTATTTGGGTCTATCCTCAGATAAAATCCAGAAATGTCATCAGTGCTGCTGCAACGCTGCCCCTGGAGCTTCTCAGAAGTTGGTCAGAAACACTATTTATAAGGGTCAACAATTCTTATGCTCACACGTTGCTCAACAGAAACAGAGGATAAGCCTGAGAATGTGTTATCATGTCCAGAACTTTGTTGTAGAAATGATCTGTCCATCAATATGTGAATAGTTCCTCATATCGGTGCCATTCTCCGTCCTGGAGCTGCAGCTGTGCACGACCTCCTATACGGTCAATGACACCGCAACCAATTCCTGGCATCCACATATTCCACTGGTGCTCAAGATGTAGTTGAACATCTTTGATATCCGGCATGTTTAACTCATGGTGAAGGTGCCAGTTACATGCAGCATTCACCACACCAGCAAACACAAGCATCAGCATCAATGAAAGCATTTCTTCAACGGTGTTAATAATGTCCATTTGGAACAATGTTGCGCACCAACTCCAGCACCGCCTTCTTGCCTCAAACTGGATTGCCTTCTGAACTCATGCCGGTGTCCCAGGACCCAGATACCTTGGAAAAAAAATGTCCTTCCCTCCGGCTACAGAAAAGGAAGGAAACAGCAACAGCAGCCTCCAGGCATCTACACCGTCAGCAGGAGCAAGCAGCAAACTCAACCTGCAGCTGTGAAGTGCTCTCCTAACGAACAAGACTAATTTGTCATTCACAATAGCGTTCAGCTGTGAAGCTAGAGGCTGCTCACAGTCAAAGGGTGTGAAATTGACTTTCAGCATTGATGGCACAGCAAGGCTCTGTCCTGGAAGTGTTTGGTAGGACAGACAGGCTACAGCTTGCCCCTGTAATGGGTCTCCACAATATTTAAAGATGGCTTGAAGGCCTCACAGACGCAAACGAGCCCCCCCCCCGCCCCGGGGGGATGCCCGACCTGGAACGCATCAGCCCCCCGAACAAGCCCAACCCTTGCTTTTTTTAATATAAATTTAGAGTACCCAATTAATTTTTTCCAATTAAGGGGCAATTTAGTGTGGCCAATTCACCTACCCTCTGCACATCTTTGGATTGTGGAGGTTAAATCCACGCAAACACGGGGAGAATGTATAAACGCCACACGGACAGTGACCCAGAGCCGGGATCGAACCTGGGACCTCGGTGCCGTGAGGCAGCAATGCTAACCACCATGCTGCCACCAATCCCAACCCTTGTGATTTCTCACTGGGGAGTTGCTTAATTCTCCTGAGGCCGCTGCTTTTGACTTCAATCTTGCGAATGAGATGGAAATGAATGCAAATGAGGGTTAATACGCTCATTATTTTGGGTCGTGACCCAGAACTAGCCATCGGGTGTGGGCCGCTGATGGTTTTGCCTTTTCCCACTATTTCACCACCGCGCCCAGATCCGCACCAGGTGCAAGCCGATGGTTAAACCTAACCTATTGACCCTCATCAGATGTTAGGTCCACAAGCAATGTACTGGGCTGTCATATCAAGATGTAAGCACTAAAACAATTGTGAAACGGCAGGATTGATTTCAGCTGATTTTGTTTTTTGTCTAAGATTGCAGACCTTATGATAAATACTAACTGACTACAATATTCCCAATATTTTCCAAAATTTACAAATGCAGGTTGCTCAAGTAGCAAATACGTGATACCAAAGCTTTACCCTGAGGTAAAAAAAATTGCTTCTTTAAATTGTTTCCGAATTTTATTGCGCTTGTCAAGACATAAAAAGTTAATAAGATCAGAAAATTGGTGTTCAGCATTTCCACTTTTATTCTTCTTGACTCGTTTGACTATCAACTGTCTATGGAATCTGTAAAATGTACGGCAGTTATCTATTTGTTGAAAAAGCTGTCTCTGGAGTCATTATTTCTACAGCATTTGTACGATGAAAGAAATACATTGTGAAAGTAAATTGTTACTGTCATGAAGGAATGTCCGGATTACAAAAGAGTAGAGCTGCGCTGATAAGAGGAATAAGCAGCTCCTCAACCAAGCTCCAAGTTCATCAATCAGCCATATCACCTCTGTTTCACTACACCTTTACTGAATGTTACCTCACAGTCAATTGAATTGGAATGAATTTAGCCCTTGGTCATTTTTGTTTTCATTGACCTGATTGAAGAGATGCAGGGGGTCGGGGATTAAGAGCAACCCCTCCATGAACTCTTCAGGGATCACATTTATGTTTATTTCGGTAAATTAATTGAGAAATTAGAGAGTGCATTAGGAAGGTTTTTTTTTCATTTGCTCATGGGATGTGGGTGTCGCTCGTTGGCTGGGCCAGCATTTACTGCCCATTCCTGAGGGCGTTTAAGAGTCAACCGCATTTCTGTGGATCTGGAGTCACGTGAAAATGAAAATGAAATGAAAATCGCTTATTGTCACAAGTAGGCTTCAATGAAGTTACTGTGAAAACCCCTAGTCGCCACATTCCGGCGCCTGTCCGGGGAGGCTGGTACGGGAATCGAACCGTGCTGCTGGCCTGCTTGGTCTGCTTTAAAAGCCAGCGATTTAGTCCAGTGAGCTAAACCAGCCCCTTGTAGGCCAGACCGGTAAGGGCGGCAGATTTCCTTCCCTAAAGGGCAATTGTAGGGAAACACGGTAGCACAGTGATTAGCACTGTTGCTTCACAACAGCATGGACCTGGGTTCGATTCCTGGCTTGGGTCACTCTCTGTGCGGAGTCTGCACATTCTTCCCCGTGTCTGTATGGGTTTCCTCCAGGTGCTCCGGTTTCCTCCCACAAGTCCCGAAAGACATGCTTGTTAGATGAATTGGACAATCTGAATTCTCCCTCAGTGTACCCGAACAGGCGGCCAAGTGTGGCGATGAGGGGATTTTCACACTAACTTAATTGCAGTGTTAATGAACTTCACAGTGGGGAGAGAGCATTCACCTGCTCCAACTGTGGGAAGGGATTCACTCAATCATCCATGCTCAAGAAACACCAGAGAATTCACAAATGATAGGTTGAGGCGCAGGTTGTTTTCAAGAAATTAACTGTTCAGAAGTGGGAAGGTAACAAGTTAAAAAGATTTTTAAAAACTTTCAATTAAAAGTAGGTCACCATCAAGACGGGAAGATGAAACATATCTGTCAGCTGGGCTACTTTATAAAGTCTTTTTATTCAAACGTTACAACGGGTTGGCTCCAATGGGAAGGCTTTTCAACCTGTTGTGTCTGCGCCGGTCAAAAACAACCACCAAACTGTTGTAATCCCATTTCCCAGCACTTGGCCCATTGTCATGTGAGAGTACCTTTAAGAAATGGGTGTTTAAGAAATGTACCTTTTAAGAAATGAATGTTTATTAGTGATGTCAGAGTGTGGGTGGAGCTGGACTGTCTGACAGCTTTTTACTTTTGTTTTAGGCTGTTTGCTGCAGGGTGTGTTTTAGTTTCGTTTTCAGTGTTGGAGCTGAAGCCAGACAGAGCAGGTGCACTATTGATCTCTCTGCCATGAAAATACTATCTCTTGATCATTTGGTGAATTCAGAATTATAAATGTTTTCAGAAGTGAATGTAAACATAGAACATAGAACAGTACAGCACAGAACAGGCCCTTCGGCCCTCAATGTTGTGCCGAGCAATGATCACCCTACTCAAACCCACGGATCCACCCTATACCCGTAACCCAACAACCCCCCCCCCCCCCTTAACCTTACTTTTTTTTAGGACACTACGGGCAATTTAGCATGGCCAATCCACCTAACCCGCACATCTTTGGACTGTGGGAGGAAACCGGAGGAAACCCACGCACACACGGGGAGGACGTGCAGACTCCGCACAGACAGTGACCCAGCCGGGAATCGAGCCTGGGACCCTGGAGCTGTGAAGCATTTATGCTAACCACCATGCTACCATGCTGCCCTTCTTCTGGATGTTGTTTGGGAAGTTATTTAGGATTACTTAGTGTTGTATTCTTTGGGGGTTGTATTTAAATTGATGGTTGCTAAGATGTTCACTGTTTGTTTTAAAGGGTTAACTTGAGTTCATAGAATAGACATTGTTTCGCTTTAAAAAATACTTTTCCATTTCTGTTGTACCACACCTGTAGAGTGGGCCGTGTGCTCCCCATACCACAATGTATTAAAAATTGTGGGTCAGGTGAACTCCATGATACACTTTGGGGTTCTCACACCCCTGGCCCATAACACCATAGCCTTGGCATCACAAGTGCATATCTTTGGCACAATCACAGCGCCAGGGACCCAGGTTCGATTCCCGGCTTGGGTCACTGTCTGTGCGAAGTCTGCATGTTCGCCCTGTGTATGTGTGGGTTTCCTCCGGGTGCTCCGGTTTCCTCCCACAAGTCCTGAAAGACATGCTGTTAAGTAATTTGGACATTCTGAATTCTCCGTCAGTGTATCTGAACAGGCGCCGGTGTGTGGCGACTAGGGGCTTTTCACCGTAACTTCATTGCAATGTTAATGTAAACCTACTTGTGACAATAAAGATTATTATTATATTATTATTAATGTAAGCCTATTTGTGACACTAATAAAGATTGTTATTAGTGAATCAGATGGGATTTAATTCTGGTTTATGGTCATCATTAGACTTTTAATTCTAGGCATTTACTGAATTCAAATGGTGGAGTCGAACTCGGCTCCCCAGAGCATGACCCTGGGTCTCTGGTTTACTAGTCCAGCGACAATACCACTTCGCCACTGCTCCCTAAGTGGGGGGGGGGGGGGGGGGGGGGGGGGGGAGAAAGAGGGGGAGCAGGGCAGCAAGGTGGTGCAGTGGTTAGCACTGATGCCTCGCGGCGCCGAGGTCCCAGGTTCGATCCCGGCACTGTCCGTGTGGAGTTTGCACATTCGCCCCGTGTTTGTGTGGGTTTCGCCCCACAACCCAAAGATGTGCAGGGTAGGTGGATTGGCCATGCTAAATTGCCCCTCAATTGGACAAAAAATTAATTGGGTGCACTAAATCTTTTAAGAAAAAAGAAAAAGAAAAGCAACAAATAAAAGGAAGGTGTGGGCAAGGTAACACAGGAAAAATGTATTCTGTCAAAGCCTGCAGTAGGGAAATGAGCTTTAAACTCCCCCTTACATGCTAGGCCAGGTAATTAACAGTGTAAGCATTCTGTTACCATGGCGAAAATTGTTGATGACCAATAAACCTCTTCAGCCCAAAGAGAAAACAAATATAAGAATGGAGTTTCGCTCCTTCGCTTTCTGAATTGTTCTAAGCGATTTTAAAACAACATTTTTTAAAATTATTTTCCTTTAGGTTTCTTTTCACTATTTTAATCAATCCAATTTTTATCTTTCTGGATACGAGTTGACATTGAATTCACATTTTTTCTCAGTCTGCTTTTCATTTATTTATCAGCTTTTCAATCTCATTGACAAAGGTGTTACACTATTTGCCTCAAAGTTCCAGGTACCCTGGCTGAGAATCTCCAACCCCGCGCCGGGTCAGAGAATCGCCAGGGGGCACGGGAATTACGCCACGCTGCCCCGACGCCGGCTCATCGATTCTCCGCCGCCGATTCTCGGGTGCCCGCAAGATTGCCGTCGCACCGGTCAGGGGCCATTGAAAGCGGCCCCCCAGCAATTTTCCAGGCCTTGACGGGCCGAGTGCCCGCCGGGTACGGCCGAATCCCACCGGCATGGGTTATGTATGTTCCCACCGGCGGGACCTCAGAATTCTGTCTGCGAGGGCCATTCTGGTGGGGGCCGGGGGGAGGGGGGGGGGGGGGGGAGAGGGGGTGTCCGACCCCAGGGGGGCCTCCACGGTGGCTTATATGGCTGCAGCAAAAGTTGACCTTTGTGGATTTTAAAATAGAACGTAAGTTTGTAACAATGGGCAAAATTCTCCGCCACGCACCACCGCCAGCGGAGATACCGATGAGGTCCAGAATCCAGAGTCGCCCTAATCCATTTCCAATATTCCAGCCCTTGCTGGCATCAGGGTTTGCGCCCCGCATCAACGGGAAGTTGAAAATGGGCCATTAAGACCCATTTGCATCCACTTAATGGACCAGGCACCATTTCTCTGGGCCCTTGTGATTCTCCGATCCTCTGGGTCGGGAATAATGTGGGCAAGAATCACTACTGGTCTTGACAAGCATGGCCCTGATGGGTGGACCTCACGTTAGACCAAGGGATTGACTCTTTAAGGGAATTGTGCCCAAAGTTCACCCTCCCCACCCTACAACGCAAGACCTGCCCACCTGACGCCCCACCAGACCCCCTCTGCCACCCCCTTTACCAGAGACCCCCTAAATAAAGAGACCCCCGAGACTCCCTAAACAAAGTGACCACCCCTGAGACCCCTTAATAAAGAGACCCCGCCCCCCGCCCCAAGGGGGCTGGTTAGCACAGTGGGCTAAACAGCTAGCTTGTAATGCAGAACAATGCCATCAGCGTGGATTCAATTCCCGTACCGGCCTCCCCGAACAGGCGCCGGAATGTGGCGACTAGGGGCTTTTCACAATAACTTCACTGAAGCCTACTTGTGACAATAAACAATTATTATTTTTATTAAGTCTTACACTGTGGGGTGGCGGGAGTAGTCCTCAGATGGATTCTGAACGCAACCCCTTTAAAAGATTGGGAATCGCTTTGGGGCACAAACTGGGTGCAATTCAGCTCCGGCAGGAGAACATAGTCTGCCAAATGGAAAATTTGCCCCAATGTATATTATTTTAATATTGCTTTCATTTTTGTCCTTCTTCGTTTGATGAACCATGTGGTACCAGTTCTGCAAGAATCAAGTAACAGACCATGGCACGGTTTTAATTCGCCAGAATGCACAATTCCTTCTAACAGATCCTCTGATAATTTCCACTTTTGAAGTGCCATTATTGAACAAGTCACTGTGATCAAACATGAAACTATTTCCCTCCCAAGTGGTTTCAAAAGGAATCTTTAGGAATTTTAGGGGAACTCTAACAGCAGCCAATTTCAATTGTTCTTTGGCCTTTACAAGACATTCCTTCTTTTCAGTATATTTTACTCAATTTGCTAGCAGCAATCTGACACTTACGTTCTATGCTTCAGCTTATTAGTTTTTTCCAGCTGTTGGTTATGCACTGATGTAATTTTGTTTATATTATTATGTTAGTTAGAATTCAGGAGTAGTTCTCCTGCCTCTGGGTTTATGGGTCCAGATTCCAGCACAAAATGTAGGCTGGCTCTCCAGTGCAGCAGAGTGTAATTCCCACGGTCAAATCTGGGTCCTAAACCCCACACCATGTTGGCATCGGTCAGCCAGCACAATTTTGGAAGGATTGGCCAATCTATGGCCAGATGGTTTGCTCGCCATCCAATTAATAATGATAAGCGGGGTCCGGACAGCCAATAGGAGGCCTTCCTGCAGCCTGCCATGTCAGGTAAGTGAGAGAGAGGGGGCACTTCCATCTTGAGGAGTGGCTTCTGAGCACTGATACTCCAGTCTGCCAACAGGAGGCTGCGTTCCCTGTCACAAGGGGTGAGGTATGGGGATGAGGGATGGAGTACATCTACTGCAAAATTCCAGTCAACCTCTTATCTTAATTGGCCTCTTAAATGAGTTAATAAGCTGCCCGTCGCTAGTGTTGGAAGATTCTTGGCACGATCTTCTGGTTGTTCACACCAGCGGGATTTTCCGGGAGTCCTGCACACTCCATCAGGGGTTTCCCAGAGTTATGGGGGGGTGGGGGGAGATTCAATGGGAAATTCCATTGACAGCATCGGGAACAGGAAATCCCCCCACCAGCCAATGGTGGGCTGTCTCTCACTGCTGAGAAACACACCATGGGGAGGCCAGGGAATCTCGGCCTCTGTGTCAGCCCACTTCCGTTTCAAACCCCATACTGGCATTACAATCCTGTCCTTTGAGTCACATTGGTTGTGACCAATGGGCTGTTTAGCACACAGCTAAATTGCTGGCTTTGAAAGCAGACCAAGCAGGCCAGCAGCACGGTTCGATTCCCGTAACAGCCTCCCCGAACAGGCGCCGGAATGTGGCGACTAGGGGCTTTTCACAGTAACTTCATTTGAAGCCTACTCGTGACAATAAGCGATTTTCATTTCATTTCATTTCATTCATTGCTGTTAACAGAAATTATTGTAGGGCGAGATCTTCCGGTCTCGCTTCTGTCAATGGGACTTCCTATTGAATCCACCCCCACGCTGCCGGGAAAGCAGATCACACCCGAGTAGAATCTGTTGTGATTTTGCACTAAGTAGTTAAAGAGATGGCAGCAGCCTCTTTATGACAATACGATTTATTGCTAATAGAAGAGGGATTGCTAGTGAGAGGATATTTAAAACCAATATTTGAAATATATTTTAATTTATTTCAATAACTTTGGCCCTGGGCTAAGTTGATTTGTGTTTCAACCTATGATGGTTTATGAACCGCTATCACTTACACCCTTCAAGGAATGCTTTATTTGACAGACACACTACGGGTACAGAATAACAATCTCACTCAGCAGCAGTGGTGATGGAGAATGTAATCGTTATCAGTGCGCAGTATCAGAAATGATAGTTTCTATTCATTATCCCAACCCTTCAAATTCCAATCTGGTTTCTAGTAGAAATATAATGATATGCAATGATGACCGGGAGGTTTTGAGCAACAGTGTCAAACCAAGGGGGACAAACTTGATTACAATGGCAGTATTTAACTTTCTGGAGCTGACTTAACCAACTATATAACGACAGCCATTGAATGCGCATCCATGCCTTTGGGGCATTGGAAATGAAAGCTTTTCTTTCGAAACAAAGTGAAGTAACCTCAGAAGATCTGAGTGCTGATAGCTCTCCAGTTATAATGCACATCTGCAGCTATTTCAGTTGTCCAGCTCTATAAAATAATGGAAACATCTGGGGCGAAATTCTCCCCCCCCCACGACGGGTGGGAGAATAGCGGGAGGGCCTTCCCGACTTTTTTGACGCCCTCCCGCTATTCTCCCCCCCCCCGCCGAAATCCCGACACGAATCGCTGCCGCCGTTTTTTTACGGCCGGCAGCGATTCACAGCTGTTAGAAGGGCCGAAGTCCCAGCCCTTTACGACCTTTTTACGAACGGCAAACACACCTGGTCCTGCCATTCGTAAAAACGTCGTGACCACCTGGAAAAAAATAACCATGGCACCGATTGGCACGGCAGTACCACGGCCGTGCCAAGGGTGCCATGGGCCCGCGATCGGTGCCCACCGATCGCGGGCAGCGGGCCCGATGCCCGCGCACTATTTGTCCTTCCGCCGCCCCGCAGTATCAATACGCGGGGCGGCTGAGGGGCAACCCGGACCGCGCATGCGCGGGTTTCGCGCAAAAACGCGATGACGTCACCCGCGCATGCGCGGGTGGAGTCTTCCCACCTGCGCATGCGCGGCTGACGTCATATGACGCGTCAGCCGGCGCTAAATCCGACAAGCGGGCTTAACGATTTTCGTTAAGCCCGACTTGTCGGGGCCTCCGACGTCGGGCTGCTAGCCCCGACGGGGGACCAGAATCGGTCCCCCGTCGGGAAGGGGCGCGATGCCGTAAAACCCGCCCGGGTTTTACGGCAGTTTGACGATTTCTCCCGTTTTGGGAGAATTTCGCCCCCCGAGTTTTGAAGCAAGGGGAAGCATTGCATTTGGATTCAATAAAGAAACTTGAATTTTCTAGATTATTCTGTTCATTATCTATCTTTCACATATCATGTAACAGACAGAAGAAACCATCCCCACATTGGATTTTATTTATGGAAGCCGATCATACTGACAGCTTTCATGCAACTTTATCCCAACGTCAGGTTAGAAAGTGTTTCTCGGTGCATTTTACTCATAACATCTGCTGGTTACCTTCATCATTTCCTTGCGTTAAATGCAACCAGTCAATGGTTAACTGTCCATTGAATTACGATGTTTTATACGGCACTGGCTTGGACAACTGCAGTACTATAATATCTTACATCTGCTCAAACCACAAGTGAACCTCCCCTGGTGTTATACAAGGTAAATTCAAGCATAGATTTCATTTTAAGAATGGGAGAGCTGTACCACGCAATGCACAATGGGGGTTACATTTTGACAGGGACCTGCCACAACCTTCCACCAGAATTTTGTCAGAAGATCAATGAAGTTCCCACAGACATGCTATATTTTTTTAAAATTCATTTACGGGATGTGGCCATCGCTGGCTAGGCCGGTATCTGCTGCCTATCCCAGGATGCCCCTGAGACGATGGTGGCGAGCTGCTTTCTTGAACCACTGCAGTCCCTACGGTGTAGGTACACCCACAGTGCTGTTAGAGAGGGAGTTCCAGGATATTGACTGATGCACCATCAATTGCACGCGAGGCGAGTGATTTACCAATGTCAGGCTTTAATTAACTAGAACACAGCCTGGCGATCGTCTACAGTGGAAAAGGCCGATCGTCAGGCTTCTGAGCATTTATACCTCGTTGATAGAGGCGTGGTTAACTCAGCCTCTCGGCCAATCGGTCGAGAGGCACATGACCGACCAGGGCCAATGGTAAGCCGACGTTCTGGCCCAATGGCAGACGAGTATGCAGATCATATCATCACATTCACCCCTTACGGAGAAGGAAGGCGGGGGGGGGGGGTGTGAACGAGACCCGGGGTGGGGGGGGGGGAAGAACTGATGATATGAGTAGCCGTCGGGAGAATAATTTTCTCTCCGTACCCTTGTCGAATTTGGGGGCTTGCCACTGGCCCAGACATAACAATATTTACAAAAGGAAGTCCATGGGACCGTAGAACTCTAGATGGATTCGATCAGTCGTTTGGTGGTCCTTGACGTCCTGGCCGAGCGCCGTAGTGGAGGAGGAGTCGTCGGATCGGCTGATGGTCCTGCTGATGTCCTGGAGTCCGGGAGCGATAGACCTCGAGTAGTCTCCGTCACCTGAGCTGGCCGTGGAGACGCCATGGATGAGGGATGGGGAAGCTGAGTGGGGTGCTGGGGTGAAAAAGGGGAGGGGGGGGTCTGTGGTGGGGGGGGGCTGCACGCCGGCGGGTGCCAGGTCCCGGAGGGAGACCGTGTCCTGCCGACCGTCGGGGTACTCCACATACGCATACTGCGGGTTAGCGTGGAGTAACTGGACATGCTCCACCAACGGATCGGACTTGTGCACCCGCACATGCTTCCGGAGCAAGATGGGTCCGGGGGTGACCAGCCACGTCGGGAGAGGGGATCCAGAGGACGACTTCCTGGGGAAAACAAGAAGACGCTCATGAGGTGTCTGATTAGTTGCAGTACAGAGGAGTGAGCGGATAGAGTGCAGTGCATCGGGGAGCACCTCTTGCCATCGGGAAATAGGGAGATTTCTAGACCGGAGGGCTAGTAGTATGGTCTTCCAGATGGTACCATTCTCCCGCTCGACCTGTCCGTTACCCCGGGGGTTATAGCTGGTCGTCCTGCTAGAGGCGATGCCCCTGTCAAGCAGGAATTGACGCAGCTCGTCGCTCATAAAGGAGGACCCCCGATCGCTGTGAATGTACGCGGGGTAGCCGAACAGTGAGAAGATGGAGAGTAGGGCCTTAATGACGGTCGATGTGGTCATGTCGGGACAGGGAATGGCGAAGGGGAAGCGGGAGTGTTCGTCGATAACCGCCAGGAAGTAAATGTTGCGGTTGTTAGAGGGAAGGGGCCCCTTGAAGTCAATGCTGAGACGTTCAAAGGGGCGGGATGCTTTGATCAGGTGTGCGCGCTCGGGGCGGTAGAAGTGCGGTTTGCACTCGGCGCAGATGTGGCAGTCACGGGTTACTGTCCTGACTTCCTCGATAGAGTAGGGCAGGTTGCGGGCCTTAATGAAGTGGTGTAGGCGGGTCACCCCTGGATGGCAGAGGTCTGCGTGGAGGGAGCGGAGGCGGTCTATCTGCGTGCTGGCGCAGGTACCGCGGGACAGGGCATCAGGAGGCTCATTGAGCTTCCCAGGACGATACAAGATATCATAGTTGTACGTGGACAACTCGATCCGCCACCGTAAAATCTTGTCATTTTTGATCTTGCCCCTTTGTGCATTATCAAACATGAAGGCTACTGACCGTTGGTCTGTGAGGAGGGTAAACCTCCTGCCGGCCAAATAGTGCCTCCAATGTCGCACGGCTTCGACTATGGCCTGGGCTTCCTTTTCCACAGATGGGTGGCGGAGTTCGGAAGCCTGGAGAGTTCTGGAGAAGAAGGCCACGGGTCTGCCCGCTTGGTTCAGGGTGGCCGCCAGAGCTACTTCTGAAGCATCGCTCTCGACCTGGAAGGGGAGGGCCTCGTCGATGGCACGCATCGTGGCCTTTGCGATGTCCGCTTTGATGCGGCTAAAGGCCTGGCAGGCCTCCGTCGACGGCGGGAAGGTCGTGGTTTGCATGAGGGGACGGGCCTTGTCCGCGTAGTTGGGAACCCATTGGGCGTAGTATGCGAAGAACCCTAGGCAGCGTTTGAGGGATTTGGGGGTATTTGGGAGAGGGAGTTCCATCAGGGGGCGCATGCGTTCGGGGTCGGGGCCTATCACTCCGTTACGCACTACGTAGCCGAGGATGGCTAGGCGGTCGGTGCTAAACACGCATTTATCCTTATTGTACGTGAGGTTAAGGAGTTTTGCGGTTTGGAGGAATTTCTGGAGGTTGGCGTCATGGTCCTGCTGGTCGTGGCCGCAGATGGTGACATTATCAAGGTACGGGAAGGTAGCCTGTAATCCGTACTTGTCGACCATTCGGTCCATCTCCCTTTGGAAGACCGAGACCCCATTCGTGACGCCAAACGGAACCCTAAGGAAGTGGTAGAGGCGCCCGTCAGCCTCGAACGCGGTGTACAGTCGGTCACTCGCGCGGATGGGGAGCTGGTGGTAAGCGGACTTAAGGTCCACAGTTGAGAAGACCTTGTATCTCGCGATCTCGTTCACCATGGTAGAGATACGGGGGAGAGGATACGCGTCCAGTTGCGTAAACCGATTGATGGTTTGGCTATAATCGATGACCATCCGGTTTTTCTCCCCCGTCCGGACCACCAGCACTTGGGCTCGCCAGGGACTGTTGCTGGCCTCGATGACCCCTTCCGTCAGCAACCTCTGGACCTCGGACCTGATGAAGGATCGGTCCTGGGCGCTGTACCGTCTGCTCCGTGTGGCGACGGGTTTGCAATCGGGGGTGAGGTTAGCAAACAGGGAGGGAGGGTCTACTTTGAGGGACGCGAGGCTGCAGACAGTGAGGGGGGGTATAGGGCCGCCGAATTGAAAAGTCAAGCTCTGCAGGTTGCACTGGAAGTCCAGTCCTAGGAGTGCCGGTGCGCAAAGGTCAGGGAGGACAAGGAATTTATAATTTTTAAAAACCTTCCCTTGGACCGTGAGGTCCGCGATGCAGCACCCGGTGATGTGGACGGAGTGCGAACCTGAGGCTAAACCGATTTTGCGTGTTACGGGATGGACAGGGAGCGCGCAGCGTCTTACCGTGTCAGGGTGAACGAAGCTTTCCGTGCTCCCGGAGTCCAGCAGGCAGTCCGTCTTGTGGCCGTTGAGGTGGATCAGCGTAGTCGTTTTGGCGAGCGTGCGTGGATGAGACTGGTCGAGTTGAACGGCCGCGAGCCGTGGAGAAAATCCGTCGTCGCTGTCCGATTCCATGCTGGAGGGACCTTGCGTGGCAGATGTGGAAGTCGGTGGCCAGGATCCATATGTGGGGTGAACGGCCGCGAGCCGTGGAGAAAATCCGTCGTCGCTGTCCGATTCCATGCTGGAGGGACCTTGCGTGGCAGATGTGGAAGCCGGTGGCCAGGATCCCCAGGTGAGGTCTGTTCCCCAAGATGGCGGCGCCCAGGACCCGCACGTGGGGTCGGGGCCCCAAGATGGCGGCGCCCAGGACCCGCACGTGGGGTCGGCACCCCAAGATGGCGGCGCCCAGGAAGCCCTCGTGGCCGCTGGAGGCGGAGCTAGCGTTCCCGGCGCTGTGAGCGGAGAGGCGCGCAGGCCGGCTCCAAGAGGTGAGTGACCGGCATCAGCTGCGGGGATGCACAAGCCGGCTCCAGGACGCCGGCTAGGTGCATCAGCTGTGGGGATGCGGAAGCCGGCTCCAGGACGCCGGCTAGGTGCATCAGCTGTGGGGATGCACAAGCCGGCTCCAGGACGCCGGCTAGGTGCATCAGCTGTGGGGATGCGGAAGCCGGCTCCAGGACGCCGGCTAGGTGCATCAGCTGTGGGGATGCGGAAGCCGGCTCCAGGACGCCGGCTAGGTGCATCAGCTGTGGGCGGAGGTAAGGCGCGCGGGCCGGGTGCGGGGGGCCGGGGGTGGGGGGGAGCCGAGTCGCGCTGCGGGCAGGCAGGGACCGGGGGGCCCGGAGAGGCGAGCCGGTCGGGCGCCGGGGCCCGGGGGTGGGGGGAGCCGGGGTCCGGGAGCGAGGGAAGCAGGGCCGCTGCGGGCAGGCAGGGACCAGGGAGGCCCGGAGAGGCGAGCCGGTCGGGCGCCGGGGCCCGGGGGCGGGGGGGAGAAACGTGCGCGGCGGGCAGGCAGAGGCCTGGAGGGGCCGGGGAGGTGCGCATGTCGGCCGGCGGGGCGCGAGTCGGTAGCAGCTGGGGCGGCCCTGGGGGAGAGAGGGAGGCACACAGGCCGTTTGCAGAGGCCTGGGGGAGGGGGGGAGAGTGCTGTGCAGCTTCCAGAAGCGCTGCAGCCAGCGTTTTGGCCTGGCAGACCGTGGAGTAGTGGCCCTTCTTCCCGCAGCTCTTACAGAGGGCGGAGCGGGCTGGGCAGCGCGAGCGAGGGTGCTTAGCGTACCCACAAAAGTAGCAGCGGGGCCCCGCGGATTTATCGGGGCGCCCCGCAGCACAAGCCTGAGGGAGGCCGGGAGCGGTGGGTAGCTGGTGGGAAGCGTGCCAGGAGGCGGCCTGGCCAGGGTCATAGGTGCGCGCGCTTTGATCTGCGACCTCCAGGGAGGCGGAGAGAGTCAGTGTCTCCGTTAAACTGAGTTCGTCTCTTTCCAGCATCCGCTGGCGGATCACGGGGGACAGCATCCCAGCCACGTAAGCGTCTCTGACGAGTAGCTCCATGTGCTCTGTAGCGGACACCGCTTCACAGGCGCAACCTCTCCCCAGGGCACAGAGGGCCCGGGCGTATTGGTCTAGAGACTCACCGGGGACCTGCTTTCTGGTGGCCAGCAGATGTCGAGCGAATACCCTGTTGATGGGTTTGAGGAATTGTCCTTTTAGCTTCCGTATAGCTTCATCATAGTCTGTTTCGTCTTCGATTATTGAGTAAGCGGCAATACCCACGCTGGAGTGGAGGACGTGCAGCTTCTGTGCCCCGGTGGGGGGGGTGGTTGTAGATGCCAGGAACCCTTCGAGGCAAGTCAGCCAGAGCTTAAAGAGTTCTGTAGAGTTCAGAGTTTGCGGGCTGATGCGGAGGCATTCGGGCTTGATGCGGAACTCCATCTTCAAAGTTGTAGTTAATTAAATTGATGCACCATCAATTGCACGCGAGGCGAGTGATTTACCAATGTCAGGCTTTAATTAACTAGAACACAGCCTGGCGATCGTCTACAGTGGAAAAGGCCGATCGTCAGGCTTCTGAGCATTTATACCTCGTTGATAGAGGCGTGGTTAACTCAGCCTCTCGGCCAATCGGTCGAGAGGCACATGACCGACCAGGGCCAATGGTAAGCCGACGTTCTGGCCCAATGGCAGACGAGTATGCAGATCATATCATCACATTGACCCAGAGATATTCTTTACAGTTTCCATGGATCTCCTGACACAGTTATGACAGACAGCTGACCTTACTATCCCTATTCCATCCACCCTCCCCCACCTCCACTGACTCCACCCCCCCCCTCCCCCGCCCTCCACACCGCCGCAGCTCCATGGACATTTCAAGCCATTGTGCATCACAATAACTGCTGGCTCCCAGCTGCACGTTGCTAGGAAGCAGTTTGCTCAAAATGGGTGAGAAGCAAGAGCCCATCGGCAGGCCGAGTAGAATATTAAGTGGCAGCAAAGCTCTGACCTGCAACAAAGGAACTGTCACACAGGGAAGATGGCGGCACTGTGGTCATGTCATTGGGCTAGTAATCTAGAGGCTCAGGCTAATGCTCTAAGGGTAAGGATTCAAATCCCATCATGGCAGCTGGTGGAATTTACATTCCAATAATAATCTGGAATTTAAAGTGATGACGAATGGTCACCATGGCAACCATCATCAATTGGCGTAAAAGCCTACCTGGTCCACTGAAGTCTCTTTAACTGCCCCAGTTCAAGGACAATTAGGGATGAGCAACAAATTCTTCCCACGTTCCATGAAAGAATAAGGAAAAATCAAGTGACCGTGGAACTAGAAAGGAGATCTTAGGGAAAGTCTCTCAGAAGAGAAAGAGAGGGTGCAAACTGAGTACTAGCCCAAACCTTGTTGTGAGGAGTTCGGAAAGTAATCCTGCTCCTCCTAACTCCACAAGAAACATTAACAAAGCAACTGAAGAAAAATTCAGCAGCATCTGTGGCTAGAGAAACAGAGTTAACATTTCAATGGGACTCTTCTTATGAACTGCTTGGTAAGTTGCGGAAGTTTGTGTCTCACTGGAATATAAAATTAGTGGGTTTACCCCCATCCCGACCAAGTTGAGCAGATTCTGTGAGATAGTTTCCATTTATGGTAATGGCCTATCAGTGAATCACTGCTGTCAGCTGGGGATCAGACTAGCTCCTGGAAGGAAGGAGGCTGAAATTATTTGTCTAGAAGACAAACATTGAAGGGTTTTGTGATCGAGTGTGATCACTAATGGGCGTTACGATGGCACAGTGGTTAGCACTGTTGCCTCACGGTGCCAGACCTGGGTGCGATTCTGGCCTTGGGTAGCTGTCTGTGTGGAGTTCATAGGATTTACAGTGCAGAAGGAGGCCATTTGGCCCATCGAGTCTGTACCGGCTCTTGGAAAGAGCACCCTACCAAGCCCACACCATCCCCATAACCCAGTAACCCCACCCAACACTCAGGGCAATTTAGCATGGCCGATCCACCTAACCTGCACATCTTTGGACTGTGGGAGGAAACCGGAGCACCCGGAGGAAACCCATGCAGACATGGGGAGAAAGAGCAAACTCTGCACAGACAGTGACCCAAGCCGGGAATCGAATCTGGGACACTGGAACTGTGAAGCAATTGTGCTAACCACTATGCTGCCATGCTGGCCTAGCCAATAAAAGAAGAAGAAAATTAATTAATAGGCACATGGAAATCCTACAAAATATACAAAGTGAAAAAAATGTTTTCCTGCTGTTCACTTTCTGACCTTGAAATAACTCAGAATAATATGGAGAAATAAAGCAGATACCAATCGGGGGGAAATTCCACGATACTAATGAGACTGTAAATGACTCAGGGCCTTTTAGACTACTTGCCCCATGGGGAATACCTGCAGTATGTAGCCTTGAAGGAAGAGTTGCATTTATACATCCTTTTTTAAAAAAATAATTTTAATTGAAATTTTTACAAAATATAAACATCTCAACTCTATTAACAAGACAACCGCGGTAACACCCCAAGAACAATACCCACCCAACTTCAAAAGCAACTACAGACAAGAAAAAAACAAAAGAACACCCAACAACAAAAGGGAAAGAGATAACACCCGCCACATCCCACAAACCCATGTACACAGTTCTCCCTCCCCCCAATCCAAACCCCCCCCACGGGTTGCTGCTGCTGTCGGCCTATTTCCCTACCGTTCCGCCAGGAATTCCAGGAAAGGCTGCCACCGCCTGAAAAACCCTTGTACTGATCCCCTCAGGGCAAATTTCACCCTCTCCAATTTAATGAACCCACCATATAATTGATCCAGGCCTCCACGCTTGGGGGCCTCGCATCCTTCCATTGAAGCAAGATCCTCCGCCGGGCTACTAGGGACGCAAAGGCCAGAACACTGGCCTCTATCGCCTCCTGCACTCCCGGCTCCACTGCCACCCCAAAAATTGCGAGTCCCCAGCCTGGCTCGACCCTGGATCCCACCACCCTCGACACCGTCCTTGCTACCCCCTTCCAAAACTCCCCCAGCGCTGGGCACGCCCAAAACATATGGGCGTGGTTCGCTGGACTCCCCGAGCACCTAGCACACCTGTCCTCGCCCCCGAAAAACCTACTCATCCTCGACCCAGTCATGTGGGCCCTATGCAGCACCTTGAACTGTATGAGGCTAAGCCTCGCACAGGAAGAGGAGGAATTCACTCTCTCCAGGGCATCCGCCCACGTCCCCTCCTCAATCTCCTCACCCAGCTCCTCTTCCCATTTACCTCCACCGAGGCCTCGTCTACCTCCTGCATCACCCGGTATATGTCCGAAATACTCCCTCCTCCAACCCACACCCCCAGGAGCAACCGATCCCGCACCCCTCGTGGGGGCAGCAAGGGGAACCCCTCCACCTGCTGCCTGGCAAACGCCCTCACCTGCATGTACCTAAACATGTTCCCGGGGGGAGCCCAAACTTCCCCTCTAACTCCCCCAAGCTCGCGAACCTCCCCTCCACAAACAGGTCCCTCAACCTCCTAACCCTCAGCCCTGTGCCAGCCCAGAAATCCGCCATCAATGCTCCCTGGGACAAATCGATGGTTCCCCCGTATTGGGGCCTCCATCGAGCCCCCCACTTCTCCCCTATGCCGTCTCCATTGCCCCCAAATTTTGAGGGTAGCCGCCACCACCGTGCTCGTGGTATACCTCGTTGGAGGGAGTGGCAACGGCGCCGTTACCAGCGCCTCCAGGCTCATGCCCACACATGACGCCGCCTCCATCCTCTTCCATGCTGCCCCCTCCTCGTCCATTACCCACTTACGCACCATCGCTGCGTTGGCAGCCCAATAGTACCCACAGAGGTTGGGCAACGCCAGCCCCCCACTATCCCTGCCCCGTTCCAGGAACACTCTTCTCACCCTCGGAGTCCCATGTGTCCACACAAATCCCGTGGTACTCCTGTTGACCCACCTAAAAAAGGCCTTCGGGATAAGGATGGGGAGGCACTGGAACAGGAACAAAAACCTCGGGAGCACCGTCATCTTAACGGACTGCACCCTCCCCGCCAGTGACAGCGGTAACATATCCCACCTCTTAAACTCCTCCTCCATCTGCTCCACCAACCTTGTGAGGTTGAGCTTGTGCAGGGCCCCCCAGCTCCCAGCCACCTGGACACCTAGGTACCTGAAGCTCTTCCCTGCCTGCTTCAGTGGGAGCCTACCAATCCCCTCCTCTTGATCCCCCGGATGCACCACAAACAACTCACTCTTGCCCAGGTTCAACTTATACCCCGAGAAACCCCCGAATTCACTAAGAATCCTCATCACCTCCAGCAACCCCCCCACCGGGTCCGCCACATACAGCAACAGGTCGTCCGCATACAGCGACACTCGATGCTCCTCCCCACCCCGCACCAGGCCCCTCCAGTTCCCTGACTCCCTCAATGCCATGGCCAGGGGCTCAATCGCCAACGCGAAGAGCAAGGGGGACAGGGGGCACCCATGTCTTGTCCCCCGGTACAGCCGAAAGTACGCCGACCTCCTCCTATTTGTGGCTACACTCGCCATCGGGGCCTCGTAGAGCAGCCTCACACACCGGATAAACCCCTCCCCAAACCCAAACCTCTCCAACACCTCCCACAAATACTCCCACTCAACCCTATCAAAGGCCTTCTCCGCATCCAATGCCACCACTATCTCCGCCTCCCCTTCCATGGCCGGCATCATAATGACATTGAGGAGCTTTCGCACGTTCGTATTCAACTGCCTTCCCTTCACAAACCCCGTCTGGTCCTCGTGAATGACCCCGGGCACGCAATCCTCTATTCTAGTGGCCAGGATCTTTGCCAGCAGCTTAGCATCGGTGTTCAGCAGCGAAATCGGCCTATATGACCCGCACTGCAGAGGGTCCTTGTCCCGCTTCAGGATCAAGGAAATCAGCGCCCGTGACATAGTCGGGGGCAAAGCCCCCCCCTCCCTTGCCTCATTAAATGTCCGGCCGAACAGGGGGCCCAACAGGTCCAAATACCTTTTATAAAATTCCGCCGGAAACCCGTCCGGCCCCGGCGCCTTCCCCGACTGCATGCTCCCTATCCCTTTGACCACCTCCTCCAGCTCGATCGGCGCCCCCAGTCCCTCCACCTGCTCCTCCTCCACCCTCGGGAATCGCAGCTTGTCCAAGAAGCGCCCCATTCCACCCCCCTCCACCGGGGGTTCCGACCAGTACAGTTCCCCATTGAAGTCCCTGAGGACCCCATTGACATCTACCCCCCTCCGCACCACCTTCCCAGCTCTATCCATCACTCCCCCAATCTCCCTGGCCGCGTCCCGCTTTTGGAGCTGGTGTGCCAGCATCCTGCTCGCCTTCTCCCCGTATTCATACACCGCCCCCTGTGCTTTCCTCCACTGAGCTTCCGCCTTTCTGGTAGTCAATAGGTCGAATCTGGCCTGAAGGCTACGCCTCTCCCCCAGCAATCCCTCCTCTGGAGCCTCCGCATATCTCCTATCCACCCGCACCATCTCCCCTATCAGTCTCTCCCTCTCCCTCTGCTCCCCCCTCTCCCTATGGGTTCGGATGGAGATCAATTCCCCCCTCATCACCGCCTTCAATGCCTCCCAGACTGTCCCCACTCGGACCTCCCCGTTGTCATTGGCCTCAAGGTACCTCTCGATACACCCCCGAACCCTCCCGGCCACCTCCTCATCTGCCAACAGCCCCACCTCCAAGCGCCAGAGCGGACGTTGGTCCCTCTCTTCCCCCAGCCCGAGGTCCATCCAGTGCGGGGCATGATCTGAAATGGCAATGGCGGAGTATTCCACATCCTCCACCCTCGCCACCAACCCCCTGCTCAGGACAAAAAATCAATCCTCGAGTAGGCCTTATGTACATGGGAGAAAAACGAGTATTCCCTGGCCCTTGGCCTCGCAAACCTCCAGGGATCCACCCCCCCATCTGGTCCATAAATCCCCTCAACACCTTAGCCGCCGCCGGCCTCCTACCCGTCCGGGACTTGGATCGATCCAATGGGGGATCCAGTACCGTGTTGAAGTCCCCCCCCCCCCCCGTGATCAGGCCCCCACCTCCAGGTCCGGAATGCGGCCCAACATACGCCGCATAAACCCCGCATCGTCCCATTTTGGGGCGTAAACATTCACGAACACCACCCGCTCCCCCTGCATCTTGCCACTCACCATCACATATCTCCCGCCACTGTCAGCCACCACATTTAACGCCTCAAATGACACCTTCTTCCCCACCAGGATCGCCACCCCCCTACTCTTCTCATCCAGCCCTGAGTGAAATACTTGGCCCACCCATCCCTTCCTCAGCCGAACCTGGTCCACCACTCTCAGGTGTGTCTCCTGGAGCACGGCCACATCCTCCTTCAGCCCCTTCAGGTGCGCAAATACCCGGGCCCGTTTGACCGGCCCATTCAGCCCCCTCACATTCCAGGTTATCAGCCGGATCAGAGGGCTCCCTGCCCCCCTCCCCCACCGGCTAGCCATAACCCATCCCTTGCCCACCCCCGGCCAGCGTCCCCGCTCTGTCAGTTCCCCACGGCGGCAACTCCCACCCTCCAGCACCCCCTGCGTCCTCCAGCTCCTTCCTGACCGTTTCGGCAGCAACCCGGTACCCCCCAGGCTAGGACCCCTCCTAGCCGCGCCCCTTCCTCCATAGCACTCCCGTGAGCCAGCTAACTTCTGCTGACCCCGGCGACTCCCGCCCTACCTCCGACTCCGACTCCTCCCCACGTGGGACTACCACTCCTCCATCATGCCCGTCAACGGGTCCTCCCCCCCCCCCCCCCCTGCTCTTGCGCGGGAAAATAAAACAGCCAGCAACGACCCGCACTTATCAGCCCCGACCCCGCCCCCACCATCTCCCAGCGCGGGTTCGCCCTGCCCGGCCCCGCCTCCTACAGGGCTACTCCCATTGTCAGTCCCCCCCACCAGCTCCCCGAAGCATTTATACATCCTGAGGACATCCCAGGGCCCTTTAGAGGCGCTGACGTGATTTTGAAGTGAAGTTACTGATGTAATGTAGGAAACACAGTAGCCAATTTGCATACAGCAAGTTTATATAAACAGCAAAGAGATAAAGGATCAGAAATCTGCTTTTAGGTTTAGCACAGTGGGCTAAATTTCTGACTTTTAAAGCAGACCAAGGCAGGCCAGCAGCACGGTTCAATTCCCGTACCAGCCTCCCCGAACAGGCACCGGAATGTGTCGACTAGGGGCTTTTCACAGTAACTTCATTGAAGCCTACTCGTGACAATAAGCGATTTTCATTCATTTCAAAAGCTGGGGTAACTCTCCTACACTTCTTCAAAACAGCACCTTTACACCCACAAGAGAGCACACAGAACCTCTTCAGAGTTTAATGTCACATTCAAAAGATGGCACCTCTGGCAGTGCAATCCTCCAGACCAGGTTAGCAATTAAATAATGTAACCACGTTCCAACTCAAACTACCAATGAGTAACACCACAGGAGACTAGGGGTGCAATTCTCCTCTACCCGGCGGGGCGGTGGGTCCCGGCGTAGCGGAGTGGCGCTAACCACTCCGGCGTCGGGCCACCCCAAAGGTGCGGAGAAGGGGCTAGGCCCGCGCCGGAGTGACTCGCGCTCCGCCGATGGCACCAAAACTGGCGCCAATGGCGTTTGGCGCTACGCCGCCCGGCGTCAAGGCTGGCCGAAAGGCCTTCGCCAGTCCACGCATGCGTTGGAGCGTCAGCGGCCACTGACGTCACCACCGGCGCATATGCGGTGGAGGGGGTCTCTTCCGCCTCCGCTGTGGTGGAGGCCGTGGCGGTGGCGGAAGAAAAAGAGTGCCCCCCGGGTCCGATCAGCCCGTGCCCCCCCAGGACCCCGGGTGTCCGCTCGCGCCGCCAATCCCGCCGACACAGAGGTGGTTTAAACCGCGTCGGCGGGATTGGCCTGTCAGCGGCAGGACTTCGGCCCATCGCGGGCCGGAGAATCGCCGCGGGGGGCACGCCGATTGGCGCAGGGGGCACGCCGATTGGCGGGCCGTGATTCCCGCTCCCGCCGATTCCCAGGTGGCGGAGAATTCCGGCCACAGCGGGGGTGGGATTTACGCTGGCCCCGAGCGATTCCCCGACCCTGCGGGGGGCCGGAGAATTCCGCCCCAGATATATCTCTATTGCGTTAACGGCATCTAAAAGAATCATAGAATTTCAACAGTGCAGAAGTAGCCCATTCGGCCCATCAAGTCCATACCGACCATCTGAAAGAGCACTTACCTAGGCCCACACCCCGCCCTATCACTGTAACCCCATCTAACTTTGGACACTAAAGAGCAATTTATCAAGACCAATCCATCGAGTCTGCACATCTTTGGACTTTGGAAACCGGAGCACTTGGGGGAAACCTACGCAGACACGGGGAGAACGTGCCGACTCCACACAGACAATCACCCAATGCCAGGATTGAATCCGGGTCCCTGGTGCTGTGAGGCATCAGTGCTAACCACTGTGCTACCGTTCTCCATATACAAGAAGATGCACCAATCTTTCTGCACTTTATCACTCTATAATATCTCACAGCTTTCACAATATTCTGATGTAAGAATTTTCAAGAAAGATTTAACCCTCAAATGTAAATGTCACAATCCAATTTTACCTTTATATTCCTGTCTCATCCACAATGCTGGCCAGTAACCTGAGCTTGAAGCAATGCGATAAAGAAACAACATCCACACCGCTATTGATTAAATCTCCCTTGGCCCCTACAACAAGAAAATACCAGTCTGACTTTCCAGCTTCCACAGTCATTAAGCTGATCCTAAAGCTTTTTTCAACAACTATTGTTTCTGGTTGGGCTCTGGATTTGTCTCAATAAAAATGTTGGCTCTCTCTCCTTTAAGATTGAGATACGCTCAATTACGACACAGGAGAGAAGATAAGTAATTCAAAGGCTTTAATCATCTGAGAACTGAACAACAGCTGAGAAGTGTGCTCATTACATGCTGCTGAGTGAGCCTCATCTTATATACTGTTTCCTGGGGGCGGAGCCAGAGGCGGAGTCCCCCAGGGTTCCAAGCCCGGTCTTAAAGGGCCAATGCATTAAAGGTAAGGTACCGTTACAGCGGCTACTGATACCATTCATCACAAAGATGTTCCTTAAAACTTACCTCTTAGACCCAGCTTTTGGTCTGTTGTCGCCATCTCCCCTTAATGTATAAATTTATAATCTTTATAGTCTTTATTATTGTCACAGTAGGCTTACATTAATACAGCAATGAAGTTACTGTGAAAAGCCCCTCAGTCACCACACACCGGCGCCTGTTCAGGTACACTGAGGGAGAATTCAGAATGTCCAATTCACCTAACAAGCACGTCTTTCAGGACATGTGGGAGGAAACCGGAGCACCCGGAGGAAACCCACGCAGATTAGATGAGAATGTGCAGACTCCGCACAGACAGTGACCCAAGCCGGGAATCGAACCTGGGATCCTGGCGCTGTGAAGCAACAGTGCTAACCACTGTGCTACCGTGCCATCCATTATTGTTCGAAATTAAAGGGTGAATTTAATGTGAGGCCTCAAGTTTGCCCACTCAAGAATGCCCACATTCTCCACTTTCATTTAGGGGCTGTTCAGCACACTGGGCTAAATTTCTGACTTTGAAAGCAGCTCAAGCAGACCAGCAGCACGGTTTGATTCCTGTAACAGCCTCCCTGAACAGGTGCCGGAATGTGGCGACTAAGGGCTTTTCACAGTAACTTCATTTGAAGCCTACTCGTGACAATAAGCGATTTTCATTTCAAGTTCTGATGCATGATATCTCACTTTGGCAAGTTGTCCCCAGCACCAGCTTCAGATGATGATTCAGAGGAAACCATTGCCAGACTTTTAGAAGCAAAACAAGGATCATTCATTTGGAGTAATACTGAAATGAGTGAAAAGCCAATTGAATTAACAAGGGCGACCATCGACATGTGTTACAGGTTCTGCTGACACCAGTAAGGGAGGCTGTTGGGTAGTTTAACCTCCTGCCTTTTCACAGCCCAGATCTATTTCATGTCCTCTAGCCCTTGAAATTCCATCCCTTCAAAAGCCTGGAGACAAAATTTTATACTAAAACAAAAACATGTCAAGATTTGTTACATCTGAGAGCAGACTAAGGAGCCGCACACATTCAAACGAGCCTCTCCATAATTCGGGTTAAGTGGGGAGAGGGAGTTTGGGTGCGAGTGTTAATTGTTGTCGGACTGAATGATGAGGAGTTAAAATAGAATCATTGATCCCCACTGCCGCTTGGCAGTCATTGTACTTTCTACAAAGTAATCCGAGAGTGACCTGTGTGTCTAGGAAAGTAGCACTTGGCATTGTTTGATAGAATTATTGTCACTATTAATGTGACTGAGGCTAACTGAACAAACTGGAATCCTGTAGATAAACAACAGACCCACAAATGGTGTACACCTGGGGATTGTAGTCTCACTTTATGTTCGCTGTTAATTGTTATTACACTTGGGGATTTCCAAACATTTAATCGTTGTAATAATTCTTTTTAATATCAGATCCCAAAAATAACATTTTCCTAATCCCTCAGTGTCTTTCTGTAAATACAAGGAGACTCGACATTCTTCATGTGTGTTTTCTGTTCACAGTATTATTAGTATCTTACTTTTGAACTGGCTTTTTGGGGTTTAATCCACTCAGAATCAACATGGGCAAAATCTGCAGTCTCAGGTTACATGACGCCACAGATTGTTGTGCAGTTCTGACTGCTCTTAAAATATGTTCAAGTCCAAGGTGCCGTTTTACAGCAACTTAATCCCTTGTTTTGAAGGAATGGTAACACCTATCTTTAGACTGACCCATTAAGTTATTAAGTATTAGTCTGGCGCACAATTAGAATAAGGCAACAACAACTTAAGAAGCGATAACCTCACCAATCGTCGCTTCCCTCCCATTGGTGATGCAAGGACTTTCGTCAGCTTAGAATTCTTCTCTCTGCCGTGTTCAAACTCCAAACTTGATACCTTGGATCACTGTGTCTTGAATTCATATGTATAAATATATAGCACTTCTAATAGAGCAAACCTCTGCATTGTACGTTTTCACTTTCAGCCATGCTGTTGGTGGGGGGGGAGGGGGGGGGCGTCAGGAGAGTAACTTACAGAAACAGAAGAACTTTAAGTAACATGAGTCCATCTTCCTCCCCGGTACACACAGGGAGGCAAAACAGGAGCCCAATGGGGGTCACAATCCCTGACTATGTAGGCAAGTCACCTGACAGTGATTTTCCCTGAATTGGCCAATTAGTGGTTTGAGAGTGGATTTAATTGCCAATTAAAAATGCGGACGGGTTCCTGAAGCTGGTGGGCCAGTAGGAGAGAAGATAAAGAGAGATGGCATGTCTCCACTGGACAGCCTGGGTGATGTGTTGGGCAGGCTGGGTCGATGTGGACGGCACTTGATGCAGTGCAGCGAGAGACAGACTTCCAACACTTGATGAGATGCAACACGATTTTATTTAACATCTAAACTATTATACATGTTCAACTGTTGGTTGACACTATGTTGACTTGAATGGAGACCTGATACTAGCCTGACCAGACTTACTAGCTACCACATGGTGGATGTTCTAGCTGCTGCTCATGGACTCTGACTGTCTCAGAGGCTGGATCCCGAGAGAGCGGGAAAACTGGTGCCCTCTGGCCTTATAGTGGTTGTGTCCTGTCTGGTGATTGGCTGCTCTGTTCTGTGTGCTTACTGGTCATCCTGTGTGTCAATCACTGCCTGTCTGCACTCCATTATAGACATAGATGTATATTATGACACTGGGTACACTAGAAAATGCCCAGGGGTGGAATGGTGCCAGCAAACCAGCACGCCAGCCAGCAGTGTAAATAAATGTTTGCACCCACCCATTTCCATACTCACCTCCATACATGGACAAAGATTCTCCCGCAAGGTGTGAATCTTTAGGATGACGAGGCACATCCAGGAACCCTGCTGCTATTTTGCGTTGATTGGCATAAGGCGAGAGATTTTTCCATCCTCCAGCCCCCCATTAGTGGGGAGGAAGTCCTGCCTTGAAGAGATGCCGACCAATCAGATTGCCCAGAAGCTCGCCAGCCTCTCCAGCAGCACCTCTACAGGCCGGGAGACAGGCATGGAGCTTCCAGAGCCTAAGGCCCAGAAACGGGAAGCCCAGGTAAGGGCCAGGGGTGCCGGAGCTGGGAGGGTAGGGAAGGCCTGGGGGGTGGCGAGGGGTACAACCAAGTTATTGGGGGATAGGTCAGAGGAGGTGGAAGGGAGGGGGGTCCACACCTGGAATGTTGTGTGCAGTTTTGGTCTTCTCAGCTATGGAGGGATATGGTTGTTTTAGCCACAAAGGTTTACGGGACTGATTGCTGGGGTGAAAGGACTGTCCTGTGAGGAGAGAATGAGTAGAATAGGACTAAACTCTCTGAGGTTTAGAAATGATCAGAGGTGATGAAACATATAAGATCATGAAAGGGTTGCTAACGCCAACTGGAGACTCCAGAACTGAGGGAGCATAATTTCAAAATAAGGCTATCGTCATTTAGATCTGAGATGAGGAGAAAATATTTCACTCATAGGGTTGTGAATGTTTGGAATTCTTTACCCCAGGAAATTAAGGGATGTGGGGATTGGGCAAGGAAATGGGGTTGAGGATCATCCTTGCTGGCTCTAAATGATGGAGCAGGCCCAAGGGATTGTATGGCTTAGTCCTGCTCCTATTTCCTAAATGTAAAATGCCACCACAGTCCCTCTCCCCTTTGAGAGCTGACTGGTGGTGGTTTAACCTGAGGGTCACCATACTCAGGCAAGGGGCAAGGTTGAGAATGCTCAGCCGGTACAGGAATTGAACTCATGCTGTTGCCGTTGCTCCTCATCATGAACGAGGCATCCAGCCGACCGAGCTAACCAACCTGACTCTGCAGTTCTGGAATTCACTTTGGGAGAGATGTGGTCGCACTGGAAAAGGTGTGGAGGAGATTTACCAGGATGTTGCCTGGGCTGGAGAGTTGTAGTTATGAAGAGAGATTGGATAGACTGGGGTTGTTTTCCTTTGAGCAGAGAATACTGAGGGGAGACATGATTGAGATGCATAAAATTATGAGGGGCATACATGGATAGAGTAGACAGGAAGACACTTTTCCCCTTGGTGGAGGGATCAAGGGCCAGGGGAGCACAGATTTACGGTAAGGGGCAGAAGCTTTAAGGGGGATGTGGAGAAAAACCTTTTAACCCAGAGGGTGCCGGGAGTCTGGAGCTCACTCCAGAGTGTGGAGGCAGAGATCCTCAAAAGATTTAAGAAGTATTTAGATGTACACTTGTGATGCCAAGGCATACAAGGCTATGGGCCAAATGCTGGTAAAAGGGATTAGCATACTGTTTTTGACCAGTGCAGACGCAATGGACCGAAGGGCCTTTTCTGTGCTGTAGACGTCTCTGAACCCCCCCCTAAATGTAGTCTTCAATGGAGGGCAGTGTATAAATAGACCAAGGCATTCACTAATGATTCATACCTTCAAATCACACCTTCTGACATTATTTTTATATTTTCACAATAAAGGACATGTTACAGGTTTCAAGTGGAAACTAGCTCGGTAATATAACACTTTGTTTTACTCCATCCTCCTACCACGATACTGCTGCAGCGCCTCCATCGGCGGGAGGATGCAATTACAGGTTGAAAGTTTGGGTTGTCATTTTCCATTATAAATATGGATAAGGAATGTATATTGGAAAACAAATAACAGCAGATGTGTGTATACATAACCATCGCACTTTAGGAAGAATGTAATTCGAACATATATATTAGGAGCTGGAGGAAGCCACTCGGCCCTTTGAGCCTGTTCCGCCATTCAATGAGATCACGGTTAATATGGTTGTAACCTTCAATCTGCATCCCGCCTACCCCCAATAACCTTTCACTCCCTTGCTTATCAAGAATCTATCTCGATCTGCCTTAAAAATACTCAACAACTCTGCTTTCTCTGCCATTTAGGAAGACAATTCCAAAAGCTCACAACCCTGTGAGAGGAAAAGCATTTCTCCACACCTCTGCCTTAAATGAGTGGCCCCTTATTTTAAAACAGTGAGCCCTAGTTCTCAATTCTCCCACAAGAGGAAACCCTTGTAGCCTTTGTAGTCAAGGGTTTGGGGAGGGTGCAGAGGAGATTTTACTGGATTGATATCAGTTAAAGGAGAGACTGGAGAAGCTGAAATTGTTCCCCTTAGAGTGAAAAGGGGGAGTTTTAACAGGCCTGTTCAAAACCTGGGTTTTATTCGAGTAAATAAGGATAAACTGTTTCCATTGGCAGAAGGATCTGTAACTAGAGGATGTATTTAAAATAATTGGCAAAAGTGCCAAAGGTGACATGAGGGTATAATGTTCTTAATCCCGGGAGTTGTTAGGATCTGAGATTCACTGCCTGGAAGCTGATGCAGTAATAACTTTCAAATGGGAATTGGATTAATAATTGAAGGCTTTGGGGGAGAACAGTGGATTTGCATTGATATTAAAGCACTTTCAAAGAGTGACACAGGCAGAATGTGTTAAATGGCCTCCCTCTATCCTGCACGGGTCTGTGACTATAGGATCTTGTTCCAACAAGACTGTTCCTTATCTCGGATCCCACTGACTAAATTCCTGCTCGCCTCCCTCCTGCCTCACTCCACTTCAGTGTCCTGTCATTTTGTTTTTGTATAACTTTGTCCTAGTCTCCCATTTTCTGTTTGTTGATGTTTGACAAAACTGAAGTGACCGTCAACACCAGGTCTCAAACATCTTCAAGCACTCGGGACCTTGAAGCACTCCCACCTGTCTCCTAGGTCAATATTTAATTAGCTGTGAAGTGTTTGGATGTCCCAAGGTCAGACAAACGTAAATCATTCTTTTTCTTCAATATTTTACAATGTTAGAAAAGGCTTCACAGTGTGCAGTATACAATTGGGAAGGTGACAAAAATACCTTGGGGGGGGGGGGGGGGAGGAGGGAGAATGGTGGTACAGTGGGTTAGCACTACTACCTCACATCACCAGGGACCCGGGTTTGATTCCGGTTTTGGTTGACTGTCTGTGAAGAGTTTGCATGTTTTCCCCATGTCTGCGTGGGTTTCCTCCGGTTTCCTCCCACAGTCCAAAGAAGTACAGGTGAGGTGGACTGGACATGCTAAATTGCCCCTAAGTGTCCAAAGATGTGAAGGTTAGGTGGGGTTATGGGGATAAGGCGGGGGAGTGGGCCTAGCTAGGCTGCTCTTTCAGACGGTTAGTGTAGACGCAATGGGCCGAATGACCTCCTTCTGCACTGTAGGGATTCTATGGAACGGTAGAGGGCACTATTCTCAAACCAATCCCTTCCATATTGTTTCCCTGAACATTTTTCAATTCTCTCATGCATTTAGGCAGCACGGTAGCGCTGTGGTTAGCACTGTTGCCCCACGGCGCCAAGGTCCCGGGTTCGATCCCGGCTCTGGGTCACTGTCCGTGTGGAGTTTGCACGTTCTCCCTGTGTTCTCCAAAGATGTGCAGGGAAGATGGATTGGCCACACTAAATTGCCCCTTAATTGGAAAAATGAATTTGGCACTCTAAATTTACAACAAAAAGAAATTCTCTTATGCATTTGATTTGACTTTCTGTCTCTTCCCCATGTGCTCATTTGTTACCATACTTATTCCAACGGTACCCTTCCACCTGAGTAAACAAAACCACTGATACAAACTTGCTTACTCACACACCTTCAGTGCCTTAAAGATACCCTCCAATTGATGGGCCGGGATTCTCCGACCCGGCACCGGGTCAGAGAATCCCCAGAGGGAGGCGCGAATCCCACCCCGCCATTCCGACAGCGGTTCCCTATTCTCCGGCGCTGTTTTTCGGGCGCTGGTGAGATCACCGCCACGCCAGTTGGGGGCCGTTGACAGCGCCGCCCCCAGCGATTCTCTGGGCCCCGATGGGCCGAGTGGCCGACAGGTTTTGCCCAGTCCCACCGGCGTGGATCACTCACCTCACACGCGGCGGGACCTGGAAGGTAAGTGTGCGGGGGCCGTCTTGGAGGGAGGGGCTGGGGGATCCGACCCTGGGGGGGGGGGGCCTCATGGTGGCCTGGCCCGCGATCGGGGCCGACTGAACGGCGGTCGGGCTGCTTCCATGGGGGCCTACTTTACTCCGTGCCGGGCCCCTGTAGGGCTCCGCCATATTGCCCAGGGGCCGGCGCGGAGAAGGGAATCCCTGCAAATGCGCGGAAATACGACGGCCGTTCCCTGCCTGCGCGGAAATACACCGGCTGTTCCGCGCATGCGTGAACTCGCGTAGGCCGTTCGGCACCGGCTGGAGCTGCAGGAACCACTCTGGTGGTAACTAAGCTCCCTAGAAAGGGGAGAATTCCTCACTTTCGGGGGCCGTTGACGCCGGAGTGGTTGGCACCAGCTTTCACGCCGGCGTGGGGACATAGCCCCAATATTGGAGAATCCCGCCCATGGTGTTTTATTGATTTCTTCAAATAAATTGTACAACGAAGAAAATATTGAACAATAATTTCATTTGGTCGTCAATGACCTCTATTTTTTTGTTTGATTAATTTATGGGATGTAGGCATTGCTGGGTGGGCTAGCATTTATTACCCACACTGAACAGCCCTTGAACTGAGTGGCTTGCTAGACCGTTTCATAGAATCCATAGAATCCCTATAGTGCAGAAGGAGGCCATTCGGCCCATTGGGTGTGCACCAGCCCTTGCACCCGACCTAGGCCCAATCCCCGTCCCTATCCCCGTAACCCCACCTAACCTTTTTGGGCAATATTAGCATAACCAATCCACTTGCACTTCTTTGGACTGTGGGAGGAAACGGGAGCACCCGGAGGAAACCCACGCACACACGGGGAGAATGTGGAAACTCCACACAGAAAGTCACCCAAAACTGCAATTGAACCCAGTGTTGTGTTATGCTGCTTCGGATAACACAGGCTGCTACTTGATGCAGTCTTAACTAAAGGATGCTCCAGACTCTGAAATGAGTTCAACGTGTTTGTTGAACTATTAACTCAGTTCTCAAATGAGTTTGACTCTCTGCTAATCTAACTGTAGTAACTCAGTCTAACTGTGCCAGCTTGTTCTAAGCCACGTGCTGGGGTGTGATGCTGCTGATCAACCCTGTCTAACTCTCTAGATGTCTGTCTGTGGAAAGAGGCAGGGTGTGAGTGCCTCATCCCTTTTATAGTGTTTATGTTATGCCCCATTGTGGTGATGCCACCTCTGAGTGTCCTGACTGCCCATTGGTTGTGTCCTATTCTGAGTGTTCATTGGTTGCATGTTTGCACATTAAAGCACATGACACCCAGGTCCCTGGCGTTGTGTGGCAGTTGAAAGTCAATCACATTGCTGTGGGTCTGGAGTCACGTGTAAGCCAGATTTGGTAAGGATGGCAGATTTTCTTCCCTGAAGGACTGCCTCACATGTTGCTGAAGTCTAATATTACCATGAAATATGCATTGGAATAGTTTGTGGTGCAGTATATATAACATTAATGGCATCTGTTATTATAGATGCCACATGTGCTTCAGCTTAAATGTGCCTCTGTGTCTAACTTGGCTGCTCCAAATTAACCTTTTTATAACGAGACTTCCCCAGAATAAGGATTGCTCAAC
Organism: Scyliorhinus canicula; assembly: GCF_902713615.1. Taxonomy (NCBI): domain Eukaryota; kingdom Metazoa; phylum Chordata; class Chondrichthyes; order Carcharhiniformes; family Scyliorhinidae; genus Scyliorhinus; species Scyliorhinus canicula. The sequence continues at coordinate 21,687,744 of NC_052155.1, forward strand.
GAAAATTCCCAACTCTGAATGATGTGCCTTTTAAAGTTAAGTAGGTGTTCTACCCAATTATCATAGGATTCGACGTGCTGTGGCCCATACTTTTTTCGTCTTGCAGTGAACCTTTGTGACCATTTTAAAGTTGTTGGTTTGAAGCAGATGAGGAGCGGACATTTTGTGTAGAGCTCCCTCTAGTGTGACATCATAAATATCCATTCCATCAACAGGAATAGATCTGCATTGATGAAGTTAATTGATTTAACCTAAAATAGTCCACAGGAAAAGTATTTTATATTGTTTTACGTTTATATAACTAATGGTCCAGACATGAGTTGAGGGAATTAAAATCCACTTAGTTTAATCAATCTGGAATTTTATTTTTAAGTATCTGTAATGGTGGCCATGAAATAGCTGGATTACCATTTCTTCACCCGGTTCACTCACGTCCATTAGGAAAGGAAATCTGCCGCCCTGACCAGGTCTGGCCGACAAGTGACTCCAGACCCACAGCAATGTGGTTGATCCTTAACCTCCCTTTGAAATGATCGAGCAAGCCACTCAGTTGTTAAGGTGGTTCCATGTGATCCTCTTCAGGGCAATTAGGAATGAGTAATAAGTGCTGGCCTTTGCCAGCAACACCCACATCCTCTTAAATTATTAAATAAAGATTTTTTTATTGGACTAAATCCTCTTGTCAATCAACCCTGCATTAGCAACATCAACTTGCATTTATTTATCATAGAATCATAGAATTTACATTGCAGAAGGAGGCCATTCGGCCCATTGAGTCTACACCAGGCCTTGGAGAGCGCCACACCTCCACCACATCCCCGTAACCCAGCAACCCCACCTAACATTTGGACACTAAGGGGCAATTTAGCATGACCAATCCACCTAAACCCGCACACCTATGGACTGTGAAAGGAAACTGGAGCACCCAGAGAAATCCACACAAACATGAGGAGAACGTGCAGGCTCCGCACAACAGTGACCCAAGCTGAGAATCGAACCTGGGACCCTGGAGCTGTGAAGCAACAGTACTAACCACTGTGCTACCGTGCCATACGATAGCTTCAAAGAGAAAGAGCAGATCCTGAGATGGGCGAGGGAGCATCGTGATTTCAAATGGTAAGGCCATGCCATCAGGTTTTACCAAGACGTGGGGCCCGGGGTGCGGAGATATTAATAACAGGTTTCCGTTCTCTGCTGCTAAGATTTGTCTGACTCCAATGGCAGACATGTTGTTCTCTGGCGGGCACTCCGGTGGTTCTGGTTAATATCTATGCCCCAAACTGCGATGATACAAATTTTATTAATAATTTGCTGCCTCCCTCCCCGATTTGGATTTGCATCAGCTTATTTTGGGTGGGGATTTTAATTGTGTTCTGTACCCTAGTCTGGACCAGTCCAAGCCCAAATCTCTGACTCCATCAGGGGTGGTCAGAGTTTGTTGTTTTTCATTGCACAGGTGGGGGGGGGTGAGGCAGGGTGCGGAGTGGGGGGGGGGGGGGGGGGGGGGGGGGGGCTGGCGTTGCACCCAGGTGATAAAGATTTTTCATTTTTCTCAAATGTCCATCAGGTACACCCGATGTTTTTGTGGTGGATAGGTCTCTCCTGCCTTTGTGGTGGCTGGTTACTCAGCGATTGTGATCTTGGACCATGTCCCGCACTTTGTTGATTTGGCGCTAGGATCAAGCGTCTGCCTTGGAGACTGGGCACGACATTATTAGCGGACAAGAATTTTTGCGAACATATGTCCACCTCCTCTGGGGAATATATAAAATGTAATAAAAGTGAGTCAATCTCACCTTCTCCATTGTGGGAAGCCCTTAAAGTGGTCTTCAGAGGGGAGATTATCTTTTACAAATTGCACATGGTGAAGACAGCGAGGACGGAGCAGCAGAGGCTGGTGGACTCCATTCTTGTTTTATGAACACGGGGAAAAGACGAGTCACCTCGTAACTCACCAGCTGAAGTAACAGTTGACTTCCCGGGCGATCGTACGGGTATTTAACCCAAAGGGCAGCCTGATTTCTGCCCCTCCGACGTGGCTTTTGAATCGTACTATCAGGATGTCCATAGATCAAAGCCTCTGGCTGAGGGATCAGCCATGTCTCACTTTTTCGACAGCTTATCCATCCCAGGAGTGGAGAGGGAGTGGTGTGCGGAGGTGGAATCCCTGGTTAGCCCAGAGGAAATTATGGAATGCATTGGGTTGATTCAGATTGGGAAAACCCCTGGCCCTAATGGTTTCCCCACTGAATTTTATAAGAAGTTTGCTGAGCAGTTAGTACCTTTAATTCTGAACATGTTTAATGATTCCTCATCCCGGATTTCGCTGCCCTCTACCCTCGCACTGGCCCCTATCTCCTTGATTCTTAAGAAGGACAAAGGCCTAACAAAGTGTGGGTTGTATCGACCTATATCACTCTTAAATGCAGACATTAGGTTACAGGCCAAACTGCTGGTGCTGCAGCTGGAGCCCTGCCTCTCCCAGAGGCGATTTTGAAGGTTCAGACTGGCTTCGTTAAGGGTCGGCAATTGTAGCTTCATAAATTAAATTAAATTATTCTAGTCTGGTTGATAGTGTCACGTCTGGCCGACAGAAGTGTGATAAACTCCTCCTGACCTTGGCGGGCAGGGTTCAGACTATCCACATGAACGTACTCCTGAGATTTTTATTTCTTTCTCAATTCCTCCCCATTTTGTGCCCAGGTCCTTTTTTGACAAAGTCAATAAATTCATGTCCTCCTTTATTTGGGCGGATAAGACTCTTAAGATCCATGGGGCTTTGCTCCAAAGATTGTTTTGCTATTGGGCAGCCAATATTCAGAAGATATTATTGTGCTTCAGTGATCCTGGGCTAAATGGAGGTGAGTTCCTGCACTGTTTCTAGCTTCGGTGCAATAGTAACCCCATTGTAGCATTTCTCTCCGGTAGGATTTTCCCTGAATCCAGTGGTGGTGTCCACCCTGAGAATCTGGAAGCTGTTCAGGCAGCATTGCAAGCTCTGTTCCATGTCTTTGTTAGCCCTCATTTGCAATAACCACCCTTTTCTGCTAGCGGGTTTAGACTCGACGTTTAAATTATAGGAGAGAAAGGGTTTGGAGAGATTTGGAGACCTGCTTGTGAAGGGGAGGCTTGACAGTTTTAAGGAACTGTCGGAGAAATTCCCAACTGCCTGGCTCCAGTCTTTTCAGATACTTTCAGATTTCCAATTTTCCACGCGAGGCTTTTCCATCCGTTCCCCTGGCACCACCCTCTTCCTTGTTGAAGAGGAATTTGTCTTTGGCCAGGTCTGGTGAGATGACTATTTTGGGCATTTACGGCCAGATCCTCTCAGCAGAGTCAGCTACGTTGAGTGAGGTGAGGGCGAGATGGGAGGGTGAGTTGGGTCTCATTCTGGATGATGAGGTGTGGAGTGAGGTCCTTCATGGGTCAACTCCACGTCTTCATGTCCTCAGCTAAGTCTGATTCAATTCAAGGTAATGCATAGAGCGTATCTGACTAAAGCTGAGGCAGCACGGTAACACAAGTGGCTAGCACCGTGGCTTCATAGCGCCAGGGTCCCAGGTTCGATTCCCCGCGGGGTCACTGTCTGTGCAGAGTCTGCACGTTCTCTCCATGTCTGCGTGGGTTTCCTCCAGGTGCTCCGGTTTCTCCCACAGTCCAAAGACATTCCGGTTAGGTGGATTGGCCATGCTAAATTGCCCTTCGTGTCCAAAAAGGTTGGGAGGTGTTATTAGGTTATGGAGATAGGGTTGAAGTGAGGGCTTGAGTGGGTCGGTGCAGACTCGATGGGCCGAGTGGCCTCCTTCTGCACTGTATGTTCTATTTTTTTTTAATCTCTATCTTTAAAGCAAGGATGTGTGGATTTTTCCCTGCGGTGGAGGTCAAGCATGAGCATTGCTCTCGGGGGCCGGCTAACCACATTCTTATGTTCTGGTCCTGTCCCAAGTTGGTAAGCTTCTGGACCTCCTTCTTCAACATCATGTCAGAGATACTCAATGTTGATTAGGATCCATGTCCGCTGATGGCCTTTTTTTGGTATCAGACTTGCCGGTGCTTCAGATGGGGGTGAAGGTGGATGTCCTCACCCCTCTCCTCGTTGATAGCCCGGAGAGAAGTTCTGCTTGGGTGGTCTTCTAAACCGGCCAGTGCCTCGGTTTGGGTGCGTGACCTCATGTCCTTTCTGCATTTGGAGAAGGTTAAGTACAGAGTAATGCTCTGGAGACCCAGGTTCAAATCCCGCCACCGCAAATGATGAAATTTGAATTCAATAAAACACCTGGAATTCAAAATTTAATGATGACCGTGAAACCACTGTCGGTTGTCATAAACGTTCATCTGGTTCACTAATGTCCTTTAGGGAAGGAAATCTGCCGTCTTTACCTGCTCTGGCCTACATGTGACTACAGACCCCACAGCAATGTAGTTGATTCTTAACTGCCCCTCAAGGACAATTAGGGATAGCATAAATGCTGGCACAGCCTGTGATGCCCACGTCCCCATGAACAATTGAAGAAAATAAAAGGTTCTACCCAAGATTGCAGCCATTCATTTCCTTTTTTAAAGAGCTAGTCACCATCAGCTGTTAGGGGGTTTAATTTCGTTTTTTGGGTTTAAGTTAACGTGTGTTTTTGCTTGTTAGTCTTGCTCTTTTATTGTGTAATTTTTGTTAACTATCCTATATAATTTTGTTCATTATAAATAAAATTAATGGACATATTTTTAAAACTATATAAATTCCTTGATGAACAAAAACGCATGGTTTTACTAGAGCGAAATCTTGTTCAACAAATTTATTGCGGGTTTTTGGAGCTGTAACTAGGAGGGTAGATACAAAGGAACCAGTAGCTGTAGCATACTTGGATTTCAAAAAGGCATGCGATCAGTTGTTGCACAAAAGGTTAACAGGTAAGATAAGGGCTCATGGAGTGGTGGTAATATATTAGCATGGACAGAGGATTAATGGAGAGTGGGCGTAAACAATAATAGTCTTTATTAGTGTCACATTATTAGGCTTACATTAACACTGCAATGAAGTTACTGTGAAAATCCCCTATTCACTTCTACTCTGCAATTCCACTATTAATGTGTCACAAATAATATTGACGGTCTCAATAATGATCTTCCCTTTCAATTTTAAGGTGATTTCATTGTCTCTAGTTTCAGCAAAAAATACCTTTCTGCGTCTTGTATGCTTCTCATCATCAGAGGGAGCTGTATTTTTTGTTAACGTTAGTGCCTCTGCTTCCACTGAGTTATAGTCAATTCGAATTTCCATGACAACATTTTTAACTGAGGCTAACAATTGTGCTGCAGTCAGCAAAATTGGGCCAACATTTTTCAGCGATTTGCTGATTGCATTAATTCTTTGATTTAATAGTTCCACAAAACAGTAAAGCAATTTCGTACTTTTCAAACTTCTCTGCTCAGGATTTTGCTTCAACTTTCATATATGGTTTTTCTGAATTTGACGTGGCTATGTCTGATTAGGTTTCCTTTATAGCAGCAAAGTTCATTTCCAAAGCCAAACCAGCCTCTGCATGAGTGGACAACCTGGTGTCACAAACTCTTTTGACCATCAAATGTTTTCCATCTACGAAGGGTGGGCATTAGTAAATTGAGGGACCTGTTTACTGGCGGGAGGTTTGCGGGCCTGGGGGAACTGGAAGATAAATTTGGGCTTCCCCAAGGGAACATGTTCAGATACTTGCAGGTAAAGGTGTTTGCTAGGCGACAGGTAGAGGGATTCCCTTTGCTGCCCTCGCGGGGGACGATGGACAGAGTGCTTTCGGGGGTGTGGGTCGGAGAGGGGAAGGTGTCTGGCATCTATAAGGTAATGCAAGAGGTGGAGGAGTCATCAGTGGAGGAGCTGAAGGCTAAATGGGAGGAGGAACTCGGGGAGCAGATAGAGGACGGGACTTGGGCGGTGGCCTTGGAGAGAGTCAACTCTTCCTCCTCATGTGCTAGGCTTAGTCTCATCCAATTTAAATTGATGCACCGGGCCCACATGTCCGGGACTAGGATGAGTAGGTTCTTTGGGGGTGAGGACAGGTGCATCAGATGTTCGGGGGGTCCAGCGAACCATGCCCATATGTTCTGGGCATGCCCAGCACTGGAAGAATTCTGGAAGGGGGTGGCGGGGACGGTGTCGAGGGTGGTTGGATCCAGGGTCAAACCAGGGTGGGGACTCATGATTTTTGGAGTTGCGGTAGAGCCGGGAGTGCAGGAGGCGAAAGAGGCCGGTGTCCTGGCCTTTGCATCCCTAGTAGCCCGACGAAGGATCTTGCTACAGTGGAAGGATGCGAGGCCCCCAAGTGTGGAGACCTGGATCAGTGACATGGCGGGATTTATAAAATTGGAAAGGGTCAAATTTGCCCTGAGAGGATCAATACAAGGGTTCTATAAACGATGGCAGCCTTTTCTGGACTTCCTGCCTCAAAGATAGGTATCTTGGTCAATAGCAGCAGCAACCCGGGGAGGGGGGGGGGGGGGGGGGGGGGGGGGGGTAGTTTCTATTATGTAACTTAATATTGTGTTAATTTGCGTTGTTGTTAAAATGCTGTGTTGTTCATGGAGGTGGGGCGAATGTTTATGATTGCTAATATTATTGTTATTTTTGGTATTTTATTATGGTTCGTTGTTGTTGTATAAATTCAAAATTTTTCAATAAAAGTTATTTCAAAAAAAAAAAAATTTTTTTCCATCTATATGCTTGCAAAATATTCCAATGCGTGGAAACCGAAAAGAAGGCATACAAGTTTTGAACAAAGTCAAAACAACATGCGGCTGCCACACAGGATTCAGCTGCAACATTGCAGATTAAATGGAAGGAGTGACTGGAACATGGGATGAATAATGCACTGGGGCTTGCTTGCATTGTTCAGTCTGGCTTGTAGGCCTGAATATTTTCCTGCCATATTTCCGGAATTAAGGAATTGCCCATGACAATTTATGACGCCAAACTTAAATTTGCAATGATTTCCAACACAGTTGTCTTCAGACACTCGGAGGTGTAGGATTGTAGCTGGACAAAACAAAGAAATCGCCCTGCAACTTCACCAGCGCTGGCTACATATCCTAAAATTTATGCTAATTGGCCCACATGAATCATATCTGGTGGTGAATCAACTGTTATGGAAGAGCATCATTTACATCATTAGTGATTTGGTTTCTGAGCCGCTTTGTCATTATAGTGATGAAGTCATCGTAGGTTCTGTGCATTAAAATGTTGGTCTTTCTGAGCCACAACATTGATAACTTTTCAAATGTTCTTTGAGAAGCTCATCAAATTCACTGAGATATTCAAGGCAGGCTACAAAATTATCTCTTTGCTTTGACAATGATGACTCGTCATGTCCTCTGAGAGATAGTCCCAAAGAAGATAGCAGTGTAGCAACAACAACATGTCTCAGAACTTTCCTCCAATAAGGACACTCCTTTTCAAACTGAGCCGATAATGTAGAACCAATTCTTCCAGATCATTTACACCTTTGATTGAATGCACACACAGCTTTAATATGAACTTTGGAAGTTTCTGATCAGCATATCTCTTCTAACATTTCTCCAGTTAGTGTACCCATTGACGAAAGCTTGTTTCCCTTTATCAGGGAACAATTTGCCGATATAACAGTAGACTGCCTTAGAGATTTCCGAGAAATCAACCCAATTTCCGTCATTCCATTTCTCTTCACCCTCAGAAATGGGACTTTGAAGACTTCTCACTGGCTTTCAACCTGCAACCTCAAACTGTTTTCTCAAATTTCCCATGTATCTATGTTTTCTGGTTTATTTGGTATGAAATATTCTATCATTCCCAGTGGAACAGATTTGCCCACAGGTAATGCACTCAGGGTAGGTTTCTTCCCTCACTTCAGCAGCAGAATGAGCAATATCTTGTAGTTCCTTTTTCAGGCAATGTGGTATCCCAAGAAGTCTAAGCTTTAGATAATTCACCCAGACATTTGGATGAGAATGAATGTCCAGTTTGTGTACAGTGCAATCCTTCAGAATATTTTAATTAACGTGACAAACTGTCTTCTTGTCGAGTTTCGTCCTCTTGTCTCACTTTCAGTTTTCTGCATTTTTGACAGCCGAGATTGAGATGGCGCTTCATAGTAGTAAAGAAACTGATCTTATTTTAATGAATTTTCTGAAGAGCAGGGGCTGATTCTCCAAAATGGGGCTATGTCCCACGCTGACGAAAAAACGCTGGCATTGCACTCCCAAGTGGGCTAGCTGGGACCCACGACAGGCGGCCTCCAGCGGCCCCGCACCGAGCGCCATGGCGGACTCGGACCCTGGGACCAACACAAACAAACTAGACCACCCCCCCCCCCCGACTCGACCACATCGCCCCTGCATCAGAATGGCCCGATCGCCTGCCCCGGCCGCCCATTATGGCCCCTCTCGGTGTTGGTTGGGGCCCCTTGCAATGGTTGGGGCCCTATTTGCCTAGGCATGGTGTGTTTCATTGTTAATCCACCTCTGAGCCCACTGATTGGTATAGACTGGTGGATGCAGACTCGCTATCGGTTGGCAATGGTAGCACGTGGGTAGCACTGTTGCTTCACAGTCTCCAGGGTCCCAGGTTCGATTCCTGGCTTGGAGTCACTGTCTGTGCGGAGTCTGCACGTCTCTCCCTGTTCGGCGTTGGGTTCCTTCCGGTGCTTCAGGTTTCCTCCCACCTGTCCCGAAAGGACGTGCTTGTTCGGTGAATTGGACATTCTGAATTTTCCCTCTGTGTACTTCCGAACGGCGCACGGAATGTGGCGACTAGGGATTTTTCCCAGTAACTTCATTGCAGTGTTACTGTAAGCCTACTTGTGACAATAAAGATTCTTATTTTGTGTGTAGTCTACCACCTCATTTTCCTTATGTTCTTAAAGATTTTAGGGAGGTGTGGCAATTTTGGAAAAATTTTAGGAATATTTGGCTTTCTACCATATTGCAAAAGCCTGCAGTTATAGAGTTAAGCTAGTCATGGTTTTTTAAAAGGATTTGTTTTTGCTTCTGGAAAAAGCAGGGGAAATTGGCCAGAGAAATGTGACTTGACTGCAGTGGTCCCTGGGGAGTTAATATGATTTTGCAACCTGAAGCGATCATTTGTTTTTTAGCTTGGAGAGATGAGGGGCGGGATTCTCTCAGCCCATGCCGGGCTGGAGAATCACCGGGCCGGGCACGAACCGTACAACGCCACACCGACGGCGGTCAGCCAATTCTCTGGAGAGCAGAGAGTCGGCGTCGGTGCGGCGCTGGTCGGAGGCCGCTCTCGGCGGCCCCCTTCGGTGATTCTCCGCCCAGGTCCCGCCGCCGGCGTCCACTTGTGGTCTTACCCCGGCGGGACCTCGGCGTGCATGCATCCGGGGGCGGCCTGGTCGGGGGGGGGGGGGGACCGACCACGGGGGGGGGGGCTTCCGCTGTGGCCTGGCCCGCGATCGGGGCCAACTGATCGGCGGGCCGGCCCGGCGGGCTGGGGGCCTCTTTTGCTCCGTGCCAGCCCCTGTAGCCCTACGCCATGTTGCCTCGGGATGGCGAGGAGAAGGGAGGCACTGTGCATGCGCACATTGGCGCCGGTCGCACTGCGCATGCACAGACCTGCGGTGCCCATTTGACGCCGGCATTGGCAGCTGGAGCGGCGTGGGTCACTCCAGTGCTGTGCTGGCCCCCTGTAGAGGTCAGTATCACTGCTCCTGAGGGCATGTTTCGCGACGGCGTTTACGATGGTGTCAACACTTAGCCTCAGTATCAGAGAATCCCGCCCAAGGTCATTGCTGGGTGGAACCCAGGAAAGGTAGAGAGGCAGTGAGTTTGGAGAAGCTTTGAGAGAGAGGGTGCTGTATTCTGATCTGCCTGGCTCGGAGTCCACAATTCTTTCCCAGTAAGATAGTTTAAAAAACAGTAATAATAGTTTAAAGCAGAGCAATCTTGTCCGAAAAGAAGGAAGAAACTTCAACCTAGTTGAAGCAGCTATTTGAAGATATTCAGCCAGAGTCTGAAGAGGTTCCAACCAGAGCCAAATCTGTTTTATAAAGCAAGTATTACGCTATGCCCTGCTAATCTAACGCTGGATTAAGAGCTGTATGTTTCTATTTTTGTTGTTTAATGGGAAATTGTATAGTTGTGTTAAGGGTTAATTGTGAGCTGTTACTTTTTGTTGTGAAGTTAAAAGTTTAAAATTGTATTTATAATAAAGTATTGTTTTCGAAATACCAAATCCCTATTTTATCATGCAATCACTCCTGGAGAGAATCATTCTTTTTGCACAATCTTAAAATAAACCAAAAAGTGGGGTTTTGGTCCAATATCCTCGCCTCCCTAGGGATCTGGTCTGGGATCATAATAGAGGGAACTCAGAACTGAGGGCTTTGGGCAGAGATAACATCAAAGGGTTGTCTAAGGCCTTTTAGTCATAGTACAGCAAGGGGCTGTGAACTGTGTCAAACCCCTCAGCTGTATGCCCAACATGGAATGTATAATGCAAATATCAAGAATATTGAAATTGTATTGAGGTGCCTCAGAGAGCAATGTGCTGCATGGAGATAAGATGAATTGAATCACACTTGCTTCAATATTCAATTCGAAAGGGTTATAATGTACTTTCACAACTGTTATAAATAAAGTCTATTTTTGGGGGAGAAAAGCTGTCAACAAAACAAACATGCCTTTTTTAGCATCTTAATAACAGAAAATCCCAAATTGCCACAAACAGGACAAGACAGACTAAGTACGGTAAAACTACAAGAGATAACCAAAATCATCATCAGAAACTGTAGATTTTTGATGAAGGCTCTTGAAGATGGAAAGGAATGGAAGAAGTTGAAGATGTTCAGAATTTTAGTTGCAGCCTGTCAGAACAAGACATCAAATTGCCTGCACAAAGTTTTAAATGTCAGAAGAGGGAAAGGTGCAGATCCCATAGGGCATAGACAGGAATGTCATTCTGCAGGAAATACAGTGAGGTTATACCACAGAAACAGCACATTCATCACATCCAATCCTTGTCTGCATTTACCCGCCAAACAAGCAAATGGTTCTGTGGTGGTATGATTAGCATAGCTGCCTGCCATTGGTGCAGAACATTGGCTTACCATTGGCCCTGGTCGGTCATGTGCCTCTCGACCGGTTGGTTGAGACCAGTCATGTGATGGCTCCCCGATTGGTCGAGAGGCTGAGTTAACCCCGCCTCCAGGGCAGGGTATAAATACCCAGTACTCCCGGCGGTCGTCCTTCTACTGTAATCGACCGCAGGGCTTAACATCTAGTATATTAAAGCCATACTTTTGTTCAGCAACTCAACTCGCGTTCAATTGATCGTACATCAGGTTCCAATCACATTTGTGATTCAGTCCCGGTGTCAGCATTCTGTCTGTCAAATGGAGAATTCCACTCTTTGTATCCTGAGCAGAGAACTCCTCTATGCTGATGATGCTGCACTCATAGCTCACTTGGAAACTCAACCACAAAGGCTTCTGGGTTATCTCTCCCACACCTGTACCTTGTTCTCCCTGACTACATGCTTCAGGAAAACTGTGGAAATGGAGCAAGTGTTGTATTTCCACCTCTGATCGCACTATCATCCCAGTGGAAATATTTTGCAAATTCTGCTACCTCAGTTCCACGGTGATAATCTGTGCAGACCTCGAAGCATGCAAGGAGAAAGCAGCTAAAGCCTTTAATTCACTCATAAACTGACATGAAATAACATCAAGCTGACCTTTGGGATCAAGCTGCTAGTTTAGAGAAGGCCTGTGTTCTCAGCATCGTTTTGTGAAGCATGGCTGACTTACAGGAACCAGGAAAAGAAGCTCAATAATTTCCATCCTCGCAATCTGTGGTGCATTATGAGTATATCATGGACAAAATCAGGAATTTCCTCTTAAGGACAGAGCTCCTAGGTTTGTTAGCACTCTTTAAACAGAGGTGGCTTCATTGGCTGAGGACACGTCAGCAGGATGGAAGATGGTTGAATACCCAAGGGCCTCCTCATCTGCAAAATGACCCGGAGCCAGGCGACCAGTAGGATGGCCATAGTTCCACTTCAAAGATGCTTGCAAGTGTAGAATGAAGGCCTTATCATACCTGTGAGTCACAGGCTGATGACAGAGGGAAAATAGCGACACTTCTTATAGGCTGATTTTCACCACCACAATGACCAGAGTGTACAGCAGCTTGGCAGGAAATGCCAACACTGAACACAACAATCCAATGCGCCAACTGGTAGTTTCATGTACGGCCCTCAAAGAGCGACCTCTTCAGCCATCAGCAGAGGTGCAGCGTATGAAGACACCCCATCTGAAATGGACTGTTTGCTGCATGTTCAGCATCTTTGGTACATGGAAGGATGCCGATGACAGTTTGGGGACAGAGTGCTGGAAGGACTGGCAGCAATAAATCTCCCGCTATGCAAAGGCTCAACATTTCCATCTGAGAAAGGTACGAGAGGAAAAACGCAGCAGTAAAATGAATGTGGAAGAAACCGTCATGACAGAAAATCCAGTCTGCTTTCCAACAAATATACATTCTACATATGGAAATGGATGTTAAGGACTTTATTATATTGTATTTTTTTTTAAATAGAATTTACAGTGCAGAAGGAGGCCATTCGGCCATCGAGTCTGCACCGGCTCTGGAAAGAGCATCCTACCACAAGGTCAACACCGCCACCTATCCCCATAACCCAGTAACCCCACCCAACACTAAGGGCAATTTTGGACACTAAGGGCAATTTAGCATGGCCAATCCACCTAACCTGCACATCTTGGACTGTGGGAGGAAACCGGAGTACCCGGAGGAAACCCACGCACACACGGGGAGGATGTGCAGACTCCGCACAGACAGTGACCCAAGCCGGAATCGAACCTGGGACCCGGAGCGTGAAGCGATTGTGCTATCCACAATGCTACCGTGCATTACCGTTACCGTTACAGTATAATACAATATTAAATTGTATTATACTGTATATTAAATTGTATATTAGTTAATCGGCTTTATAATATTATAGGATGTTGTTTTTACATTATAGAAACATAATAAATCACAGCAGGAGTCGGCCCAGCACCCTTTGAGTCTCATCCACCATTAATAAGATCATGGCTGATCTTCTAGCTCCAATCCACTTTCCCACTCTATCCCTTGACTATTATGGTCTCCCAAATGTAGTGGTTCATGCCGCAAATCAGAAGAGTTGTACCTATAGAAGGGTATTAACATATATTGTGCAATACATAGTTGATAAATTTAATAGTCCACTGAGCTGGGAATTGAAGCTTGAAAAAATGACTGGGAATAAGAAAGGTTTATTATGCAAATTACCCACTTCTGTTTACCCCACCTTTTAAACAAAAACCATGAATTTGCTAAAGTGAAGCTCAAATATATTTCTCGCTGCTTTTGCACCACTTTGAACTGATTTACATAATAGCTAACACATGTCCCCCTCTATGATTTACAGAGATTAGACCAGTTTGGTGATAGCTAACAAAATTAGAATTGCAACACTTTTGAGTAATGCACCCTATTCTGCTCAGTATTATGTGTACTCTATGGATCCTTTATCTGCATTGAGGTGTTGGTAATAGTCACATATTCCAGTTTGACATGACGTTTATGAGATGGTGGGATTTCTCTGCGCAATGGGTCTAAATCTAGCAGCTCCAGGTGTTCTGTACATATATTCTTGGCAATGTGGAAGTGGCATTGGCACTGGACTGGTAATCCAGAGACCCAAGGTAATTCTCCAGGAACCCGGATTCAAATCCCGCCATAGCAGATGGTGAAATTTGAATTCAATTAAACATTTGGAATTAAAAATATAAAGACGACTATGAAACCATTGTCGATTGTCATTAAAACCCATCTGGTTCACTAATGTCCTTCAGGGAAGGAAATCTGCCGTCCTTACCTGGTCTGGCCTACGTGTGACCCTAGTCCCACAACAATGTGGTTGACTCTTAACTGCCCTCTGAAATCTCTGAAATAGCCTGGCAAGACACTCATTCAAGGGCAATTAGAGATGGGCAATAAATGGATCTTGTCAGTGAAGCCCACATCTCATAAAATAATTTTTTTTAAATTTTGATTTGCAAGTGTAACCCCAATTTTCAAAATGATTCCAACATATACAATATAAGCAAGCTGACAATGGGGTAAAATGAATGGTCAATTCATTACACTAATGAGAAAGACTTTCCTACTTTTGGACTTTTCACAGTAACTTCATTGAAGCCTACTCGTGACAATAAGTGATTTTCATTTCATTTCATACTTAATCGCTGTCACTCACAACATTTCTCCTCATCAATTAATAAACAATACGTTATCTCACTCTGGGATGAGGTTCTTCCTGTGTATATTTTTGTTTTTCAGGAAAATTATCCACAGGAGGAATTTCAATTCTGATGGAACCCATGATAATTCTCCTTACCTGTGAGATAGCCCTAGGTATAATGGACTGAGCTTTTTGATTTGATTTGATTTATTATTGTCCCATGTATTCGTATATTGTGAAAAGTATTGTTCTTGCATGCTATACAGACAACACATACCGTACATAGGGAAGGAAGGAGGGACTACAGAATATAATGTTACAGTTATAGATAGGGTGTAGAGAAAAGATCAACTTAATACGAGGTAGGTCCATTCAAAAGTCTGATGGCAGTAGGGAAGAAGCTGTTCTTGAGTCGGTTGGTACGTGACCTCAAACTTTTGTATCTTTTTCCTGACGGAAGAAAGTGGAAGAGAGTATGTCCGGGGTGTGTGGGGTCCTTAATTATGCTGGCTGCCTTTCCGAGGCAACGGGAAAGTGATAGCGGGAATTATAAATAGATTCAATGGATGGGAGGCTGGTTTGCGTGATGGACTGGGCTACATTCACGACCTTTTGTAATTTCCTGCGGTCTTGAGTAGAGCAGGCTCCATACCAAGCTGTGATACAACCAGAAAGAATGCTTTCTATGGGGCATCTGTAAAAGTTGGTGAGAGTCATAGCTGACATGCCAAATTTCCTTAGTCTTCTGAGAAAGTAGAGTCGTTGGTGGGCTTTCTTAACTATAGTGTCAGCATGGGGGGGGGGGACCAGGACAGGTTGTTAGTAATCTGGACACCTAAAAACATGAAATTTTTCAAAGGAAAACCGGTTTTGGGAAAGTGAATCAGTAAGGGAATGTAATTTTGCAATATGTACGAGAGTGGCGTTGCACAAGTGAGGAAGATGTTTTCTTAGTGATAGCAATGGGAATGGGGAAAGATAGTTAGTTGGGAACATTCAGTGGCAGACCCATATTGTCTTTGACTAAATGTTGGGCCGAGTCAATACTGCTGAAGTGAATGTGGCAGGGGTGGAATATTTCTGCCAGTCCCTGCCTTGAGCTACACTGATAGATGTGGTACAGTGCTGTGCTTGTGAATGTAAAAATTACATAAGTGAAGGAAAGTTAAAGTTGCAGTGACATGGAGCTTTTCAGAATCTCAGAATGTCCTCAGTCACTTCACAGCCTTTGAAGTACTTTTAGAGTGAGATCGCTATTGTAATGTAGAGAAGATAGCCACCAATTGTAGCACACGTAGCAACAAGGTAATAACCACACAAACAGTTTAAGTGATGCTGATTGAGGGATAAATATTGGCCAGGACAGCGGGATAATTTCTCTCCTCTTCTTCAATCAGCACCATGGGATTTTTTTACATTTACCTGAGAGGCCAGGCACTGTGTTTTAACTTTAGCCATGGCTCATTGGTCACGCTCTTATAATAATAATAGCTTATTGTCACATGTAGGCTTCAATGAAGTTACTGTGAAAAGCCCCTAGTCGCCACATTCTGGTGCCTGTTCGGGGAGGCCGGTATGGGAATTGAACCCACGGTGCTGGCCTTGTTCTGCGTTACAAGCTAGCTATTTAACCCACTGTGCTAAACCAGCCCTTGGTCCCTGAATCACCAGGTTCTGAGTTCAACTCACACTCCAGGGGCTGGATTCTCCGCTTTTGGGATTATGTCCCCACGCTGTCGTGAAAACTGTGGACTTTCATGCCAGGAAAACTGGCGTCAAAAGGCTACATGTTCCTACCTCTGCAGGGGACTGGCAGAGTGAAACTATCAGCTTTTGCTTCAGATATGAGCCCCCGCACTTTCGGGTCAGAGGCTGAGCATGCGCACGGCGGTGGCCTCCAGCGGCCGCTCCGTGCTCCATGACGGACTCAGACCACGGAGCTGGACCTTAAACAAAGTACCCCCAATCGGCCGCGCGCCCGACCCAGACCGCCCGCCCTAAAATTGCCTGGTCCCATATAAGCCCCCCATGTCTTACGATCGCCTGCCCCTGACCAGGGCGGCCACGGACTGAGTCCGCAGCCATCACCCAGGTATCCCGACCGGCAGGATCCACACCATCAGGACTTCAGCCGATTGAGGGCGATGGCCGCAGGTAGGTGATATGCGGCCGAGTACGCCACTTTTCAGGGCCCGGAGAATTGGGGAATTGGCGCCGGTCCCAATTCCATGCGGGGAAATGGATTCTCTACCCTGGCACTAGATGGGATTTTGACGTCAGGTGCAAAGAATCCAGCCCCAGGTCTTGAGCTCAAAGATCAAAGCAGACACCCGGTATAGTACTTGAGGGAACGTTGCACTGTCGCAGGTACTGGCCAGGATTCTACGTTGCGACGTTGCCTCGCTACCATTGCGAATGAGGACGGAGAATTTGGCACTCAGCCAAATCACCCATTCACTGCAGCGGGACCAGAGAATCCCACCAATGTGAACGGACGGAGAATCCTGCCCACTGTCACTGAGATTTGATAATAATAATCTTTTATTGTCACAAGTATGAAGTTACTGTGGCAAGCTCCTAGTCACCACTTTCCGGTGCCTGTTTGGGTAAGCCGGTATGGGAATTAAACCCGTGCTGCTGGCCTTATTCAGCATTAACAAGCCAGCTGTCTAGCCCACTGAGCTAAACTGGCTATTCAAAGCGCATGGGGAATTATCCTTTATATCCTGACCAATATTTATCCCTCAATCAACATCACAGTAACTGAAGATTTGGCTGTCCTTACATTGTGAAAGTTGGCTGTTCACAGATCGACCATCACCAATGTTTCCTACTTTACATCAGTGATTACACATTGAAATGGATGTCATTGGCTGTAAAATGTTGTGAGACCTCCAGTGTTCTGAAAAGAGCTGGAGAAATGCAAGACTTTCACTTTCTCTTCCCATCATCTCGTCCACAGACATATTGTCACACTATGAAGATGTGAACAGATTCAGTGCATTCCTTGTGCTCACAAGATGGTGGTCAGGACAGATGTTTTACTACATCTTGCCAGGAACATGATTTTGGCATAACTTGCAAAGAAACTCACAAAAGGGTGGAAGTGTTTGGAGCTTTGGAATTGTCACTGCTGTAAACCAAGAATGGAAATGCAAAGTAGTTGCGTAGCCAATTCGGCCCATCAGACCTGCTCCAGCATCCAATAAGATCAATTGTTGATCGGGTTGTGATCTCTGCTTCACTTCCTTGTCTGCCTCCCCCCCCCCCCCCCCCCCATAACTCTTGACTCCCTCCTCTAATCAAAATAAATCACTCACCCTCTGAGTGAAGACTCCTCAATCAGGGGAAATGTCTTGTGTGTGTCTACCCTGTGGAGCTCTGTAAGAATTGTGCCTGTCTATTTTGTAATCGGAGCTTTGTCGTCACCCAGTTAAACCAATGTGAGATTCCCGCCAGGAATGAGCATCCTCATTTGTTGTGTCTTTCCCGGGATGTGGGCTTCACTGGCGAGATGGGCATTCCATTGCCCATCCCTAATTGCCCTCGAGAAGGTGGTGGTAAGTTGCCTTCTTGAGCCCCAGCAGTCGCTGAGGTGTAGGTACACCTACTGTGCAGTTAGGGAGGGAGTTCTAAGATTTTGACCCAGCCACAGTGAAGGAATGGCAATATATTTCGAAGTCAGGAGGTGGAGTGACTTGGAGAGGAACCTCCAGGAGTATCTGGTGCTTTGTATGAGGGGAGTCAGTTCAGGACCTGACTGTTGAGAGTTATTGATATCAATGGTGGGCAGTTAGGGGTGTGAGTAACATCAATGTGGCAGCAAAGCTGTCTGTTCAATCCGGTTTGAAATTAGCTTGGAGTCTCTCGGAACCTTACCCACTGCTGCCATCTAGTCCTTTCTGTTCATATTGGAGATATAGGGTTGTAATATGGATTGAATTGAAAGTACCCTTGAAGTTATAATGAAGTAATAACTGTATGTATGTATGGCATGAAAAAGGGGGAATGGGAAGTTTCATTCGGAATGGATTCGAGGGATTGAGGAGAAAACTGCAGGGAGAGGGTGGCGGAATGGGTTGTTCTCTGCAAGGGAGGGGAGCGGGGTGATGGACAGAATGGCCTCTTTCTGTAACCACAGCCATTCTGGGGGTGACTTAGGGCAGCACGGTAGCATAAGTGGATAGCACTGTGGCTTCACAGCGCCAGGGTCCCAGGTTCAATTCCCCGCTGGGTCACTGTCTGTGTGGAGTCTGCACGTTCTCCCCGTGTCTGCGTGGGTTTCCTCCGGGTGCTCCAGTTTCCTCCCACAGTCCAAAGACGTGCAGGTTAGGTGGATTGGCCATGATAAATTGCCCTTAGTGACCAAAAAGGTTCGGAGGGGTTATTGGGTTACGGGGATAGGGTGGAAGTGAGGGCTTAAGTGGGTCGTACAGACTCGATGGGCCGAATGGCCTCTTGCACTGTATGTTCTATGACTTGGTAACCTGGTGCCTTTCACCAGACATTGCCCGGGGTCAGGGAGGACCTGCTTTGGGAAGCTACCCAATTTCTCGGTGATGAAAAGGGTTAAGATTTAGACTTGAAAAGAAAAACAAACAGTGGAAGGAGGTTTCGTGGAGACTTGATGGAGAGGGAGAAAAAGAGAGAGAGAGGCTTCTGAGTGTACCACATTCTGATCGTCATAAACGCCGTCCCTTTGAAGCAGCGCTAGAGAGGCTGAATCTCCACCTCCTGACCCTCAGCCAGTGCTGGGTGTGCTTGGGAACTGGGAGGCCTCTGAACACAGGCAGACACACACACACACACCAACTCAAAGCAGCTGAGCAGGAGCAAAGGCTGGCAGCCCAAACTCTGGGTGCGCTCTCTCAGATGTAAGGGGACTTGCAGACACAACAGCAGCAGTTTGTTTTCACAAACACAAGTTTCTTGTAAACTCAGAGGGGGAGAGAAACTTCTGCACAGTTTATCTGCTCGGGTTCAGCTGGAAGGTGCGGAGTGAGAAGCCTCCATTCTGTGTGAAGACACACACAGACAGTGACAACTCTCATCCTCTTTACTTCACCCACCTCCTCTGACTTCACCCCCCACCCTCCACTTCGGGGCTTGCTGTGTATCTAAAGCAAGGGGAGGAGGGACGTCTTATTCTGGATAATTCGCAGCCGCCTTTTGACTTCAAGACTGAGCGAAATCTCGGGACCTTTGCGGGGGACCGAATCTGCAATCGGGCCGAACTAACTTGGGGACAAGGTGAAAGCGATGGGTCCACACCGCCTCCCACTGGCATCCATATACCTGCTGCTGACACTAATCCTGCCGGGTGAGTTGGCAGTCCATCTTTTGTTTCCTGCTGTGTGTATGTGTGTCCACGTGTGTATATGTGCATGTGCGTGTGTCCATTTGTGTGGGTATGTGTGTATGTCCATTTGTGTGCGTATGTGTGTATGTCCATTTGTGTGGGTATGTGTGTGTGCCCATTTGTGTGGGTATGTGCGTGTGTCCATTTGTTTGGCTATGTGTGTATGTCCATTTGTGTGGGTATGTGTGTATGTCCATTTGTGTGGGTATGTGTGTGTGTCCATTTGTGTGGGTATGTGTGTGTGTCCATTTGTGTGGGTATGTGTGTATGTCCATTTGTGTGGGTATGTGTGTGTGTCCATTTGTGTGGGTATGTGTTTATGTCCATTTGTGTGGGTATGTGTGTGTCCATTTGTGTGGGTATGTGTGTGTCCATTTGTGTGGGTATGTGTGTGTCCATTTGTGTGGGTATGTGTGTGTCCATTTGTGTGGGTATGTGTGTCCATTTGTGTGGGTATGTGTGTGTCTATTTGTGTGGGTATGTGTGTGTCCATTTGTGTGGGTATGTGTGTGTGTCCATTTGTGTGGGTATGTGTGTGTCCATTTGTGTGGGCATGTGTGTGTCCATTTGTGTGGGTATGTGTGTGTGTCCATTTGTGTGGATATGTGTGTGTCCATTTGTGTGGGCATGTGCCTCCATGTGTGTGCGTATGTCCATTTGTGTGCGTATGTGCATGTGTGTGGGTATGTGCATGTATGTGTATGTCCATTTGTGTGTGTATGTCCATTTGAAGTGGGTATGCGTGTGGGTATGTGTGTTCATGTGTGTGCCCATGTGTGTATGTCCATGTGTGTGGGTATCTATGTGTGTGAATGTCCATGTGTGTGTATGTGCATGTCCGTATGTATGCATGTTACATACACATCGCGCCATCAATACTCTTAAAAATTAATGAACTTAGCAACCAATAACCCTTCAAAGTAAAAAAAACTCCACTGGATATCAGAGGTTTGTTATGAATGCTGCTTTGCAGCTGGCAATTGGCAGTATTTGGTGCTTGCCAGATTGCGCCATTGAATGGTTTGTGTGTGGCAGTGCCGTTGCCAGCACTGGTCTATATTAAATCTGTATTCTTCAATGGTTAACCCGTTCGTCCAGTGGCACTTTTAACTCTGTCAGCGGCGGGTCGCCATTGGCGCTGAATTGAACTGCAATAGAATGGATGCCTGTTCTTCAGTGAGTGTCGTACAGCTTCTCAATGGGGAGCCGGAGTAGCTCCGACATGTCAAAAAGATTGGTGGCAAAATCGAAAAGTGCCCTCCCTCCCGGGTAGGGATAGATTCACTACCGTATTGTGGAAGTATGTTTCACGGGACAAATAGTGCGGGATCTTTTAGTTGTGCAGATAGATTTTTTTTAACAGTTCTGGGTTCTCCATGAAATGAAAACATCTTTTAGTTCTTTTTAGAAAATGCATTTAAATAGCAGGTTGAGGGTGGCGGATTTTGAAATGTCCACGTTTTGTGGACTTTCAAAATGTTGAAGATCTGTTTGGCTTTAAACCGCAGAGTGGCTTTTCCCCGTTTGTCAATATCGTGTCAGTTTCATTCATTCAAGAGCCGCTGACCTTTACCTCGAGTGAGTGTGTATCTATCCCCACAATACAAGAGAAAGTTAGCAACCAATAACCCTTCAAAGTAAAAAAAAAACTCCACTGGATATCAGAGAGAGAATTGAATATCTCCATGTGGAGCAGGGGCAGATTCACCCAGGATATAATTAGGCTGGAGCTGTGAATCATTGAAGGGCTGATTATAGATGGGGGGGGGGGGGGGGGGGGCATCTGTTTGAAATTATAGAACGACTTTAAAGAAAAAAATCTCGTTCAAACCAGTGAATTAAATCAAGGCTGATGCAGAGGATAAGCTGTCTCTGACGTGAAGATGATTGCTCGAGCAAGTTAAAGCAAAACAGATCAGTACACAATTATTAACCCCCCACCCGCCGCGACTTTAAAGAACTCCGAAAGTTAACAGAAGTTTTGCTGCCTCACGCCCTGATACTTTCCCACTCTCCATTGTCCTGCCCTCATGGTGGAAACTTGTCACTTTTCTGTGACTATGTTCGGAAATGCAGGAAAACAGCTTCTTGTGGAGTCCCCCCCCCCCCCTCCCCCCAAGTGAATTTCAATTAGGATTTGAATTCAGTTTGCAGCCTTTCGAAAGCAGTTTGTTTATTCACAGTGTCAACAAACTGGACTGGTGCCAGAGTGAAGGCTTATTCCCCCAAGATCCCACCACTTTATGAAAAATTAACTTAATTGTTTATTGTCATAATGCTAAGGGTTTATTAATTTATTTGAATTGAGTTTATTAATTTTAAAATCAAATAATCCTTCCCCTCACAACACTCTCTGGGACTCATTACTGGCGGAGTATGTGTACACAGATATCAGGCTGTTTTGTCTGCCTACATTTAGGGTGTGAAGGGCCGACTTGGTGGAGCCCCACCACCCCTCATGTCTGGGAATAAGTGATGGAGTCTCTGCTGGACTGATAAATCCAGGGTAGAGAATCGACTGGATGAAAGTCACCCCTAAATCTATGCTCTCTACCTCTTATCATCTGTCATATTCTGCGTTATCTGATCTCTCTGCTATCATCTCTGTCTTTCATCCTAGCTGAGTTTTTCACTCTGCCCCCCCCCCCCCCCCCCCCCGAACCTCCTAGCTCTGTTCTCTATTCCCAGCCTCATGCCCCCATCTCCTCAGCACAAGCCTTGCTTTCAAAGCTCTCACAACAGCCCCACACTTGTGTGTAGCACATTTAGAGTGAAAGTCAACCCGTAGGCACTTGACACAAATGCTTCCTTGCTGAGCAATTTAAAGGACGACGAGATGTGACCAAAAGCTTGGTAAAACAAGTGCATTTTAAAGAGGGCCTTTGGAAATCCTTGCTATGGTCAAGTCATTGAAGGCATGGGTGCTTATTTTAAATGTAATTTGATGATTGAGCCACATCGTATTGAGCAAGAGAGGATTACCTACTGAGATGTAACATTTCTCTCTTTATCCTCTGGTTGGGAAGTCAACAGCAAGGACTCATCAATTTAAAAATGTTGCTAAGGAGAGAGAGGTTGGAAGGAATGTCTTCACAAGATAGTTTCTTCGAACATGTACTACTTTGCCACAGGGAGTAGCTGTAGCAGAAATCGTTGCATCTTTATGGAAAAACAGATAAATATTTGAAGCTGAGAGCTTGGAGGAGAGAACAGAAAAGTATCATTAGTTCTAGATTGCTTCAGCAAAGATCAAATAAACACACAGAGGGCTGGAACCACTCTTCATGTTGTGAAGTTCTGTGTTTCAAAATAAAATCTTTAATGGTGCAGTTAATGAATCTGAGATTGCTACTTTCAGCTTGGGGTCCAGCCAGGCAGAGCCTGTTTAACACAGCTGGAACTCCTAAAAGAGAAATATGCACTAACCAGAAGATGGAGTTCGCCAACACATTCTCTCATTATAATAGTGATCTTTAGTAGGCTTACATTAATAAAGCAATGAAGTTACTGTGAAAAGCTCCTCATCGCCACATTCCAGTGTCTGTTCGGGCACGCAGAGGGAGAATTCAGAATGTCCAATTCACCTAACAAGCACGTCTTTCGAGACTTGTGGGAGGAAACAGGAGCACCCAGAGGAAACCCACACAGACATGGGGAGAACATGCAGACAGCGACCCCAGGCAGGACTCGAACCTGGGACCATGGTGCTGTGAAGCAACAGTGCGAACCACTGTGCTGCATTTTTGGAAATGGTTTTTGAGAAATATATCACAATAAGACAATTCAGCAATTATTATCATGTAAAGTTACAGAACAATTTCCACAAAATTGGTAATTACAAAACTTTTCTCTTTGGAATCTTCATCATAATTTCAAACACAGAGACAGTATTCATTTTCCTTCTGACTAAATTTTACCAGATGCCCATCAATAGAACTAATCAAACTATGAATATAAGTTGCACAAAATAAATTTGAAAAGAGTAAGCATAAATCTTATAATTAAAGGTTCTCCATATATGTTTACTCTCACGTCCACCACAAAAGCCTTCTTCTGTAAGTATCAAACTTCCTGTGAACTAAAGTAGAGTCATGTAAGTGAAGTTATCTGTCACAGTCACCCCGGGAAACTGTAGATCAATAATTGTGTCTAGTTTTTCATGTATGATTTCAACTTTAAATCTCCATCACTTCAGAAGGCCATTAACGTCATTCATGCGATACACCTTGTAGTAGAATAAATTTCCAAAAAGGTTTATCCACCAATATCATTCTTTACCACAGCAAGCAGTTACAGCAAGTTATTGAAGTTGGTTCAAAAAGGTGCAGCGGTTTTGAACCTTTATGCAAATCCAACTGGATTCAGGTCAGTTCAATCCAAAATTCTAACACATAGCTCGCACCAAGGCATAGGTGAAGCAGAGTTTTAGGAAAAGGCATTGATCAGAAACAGGATAGCCACCCAACTGCTACTGAGATTTGACTATTTAGAGGTCATTTTACATAGAATTTACAGTGCAGAAGGAGGCCATTCAGCCCATCGAGTCTGCACCGGCTCTTGGAAAGAGCATCCTACCCAAGGTCGACACCTCCACCCTATCCCCATAACCCAGTAACCCCACCCAACATTAAGGGCAATTTTGGACACTAAGGGCAATTTAGCATGGCCAATCCACCTAACCTGCACATCTTTGGACTGTGGGAGGAAACCGGTGCACCCGGAGGAAACCCACGCACACACGGGGAGGATGTGCAGACTCCACACAGACAGCGACCCAAGCCAGAATCGAACCTGGGACCCTGGAGCTGTGAAGCGATTGTGCTATCCACAATGCTACCATGCTGCCCTACAATGCTACCGTGCTGCCCTGTCATGAAAGAGTGAGTCTCTTGTCCCTAATCATTTCAATTGTGATAAGACAAATTTCAGATATGCGTAGGGGTCCAGCATTCTGATTCGATGCTGCTCTGAGTTTAGACTAAAGTGAAGTGTGCCGACAATCACCAAAGGATCTCAATCTACCTTATTCCAGGCTCTAAAATTAGACTGCAAATGTAGCATTCGCAAGCAGTTTAAGTATCCGAGAAGACTGCCATCTAAGGTGGGTTACACGCTAGAAAAGATCAGGAAAGAACCAAACCAGTCACAAAAGATTGGGGCAGAAAAGGGGCCAATGGGGAAAAGAGAATGAAATTCCTGAAATAAATACAGGATTGCTTGCTCAGCAAGGCTACAAGGGCAGAGATGTTGCAATATCTAGTTTTGAGATTTTTGGAGTGTCGGAGTTACGGTGTCACTCAATGCTTAGCTTTGGAGCCTCTTCTGTTCATTATGAATGCCAATGCTTTCAGTATGGGCCCAGAGAGTGTGTGGTGACACATTTACAGATTGTGCCATGGATAATTATTGAGAAAACCAAAGGAAACTGCACAGAAATATTGATAAGGTGAGGGAATGGGATAAATGGACAGATAGAATTTAAATAGCACAGTGGGCTAAACAGCTGGCTTGTAATGCAGAACAAAGCCAGCAGCGCGGGTTCATTTCCCATACCGGCCTCCCCGAGGAGGCGCCGGAATGTGACAACTAGGGGCTTTTCACAGTAACTTCATTGAAGCCTACTTGTGACAATAAGCGATTATTATTATTATTATCAGTGCTGGATTATTCATTTGGTTAAACTAGATAACAGCAATAATTTATACTCTGAATTGGAGTAAGCTCAGCATTTTTCAGGAACACAGGGATTTTGAGATACAGGTTCACAATGTATTAAAGGCAATGCTTCAGGTTAGGCTGCAAAAATGATGATAATATTCTAGGTTTAATCACAAGGTGTAGAATATAAAGGGCAATGATGAGCCTACATAAAACTTAAAACAACCTCAGTTAAGAGTTCACTGAGGATATAGGACTTCCCGCTTTAGAAAGGGTATTGGAACATTAAAGAGGCATCCAACACATCCAATAGCATTCGGATAGAATTACTGAAAAGACTTGAAATCTGGGTCTTTTCTTCATAGAACAAGGCTGAGATTTAAAATTATGAAAGGATGGGAGAAGATAGTTAGAAGCAGAATGTTTCAAGTCACTGAATAATTGAGGTTGAGGAGCCAAGATGTAAAATTAAATGTGAGGGCATTGCAAACAGAGAACAGAAAGTATGTCGTTCCCGAGAAAGTTCTGAAGTTGTGGAACTCATAGGCACTGTTAATGGCTGAGGCAGAAACTATATCAATGTTTACAGCATTATCTCCAAACTTCAGGTAGGAGTCCACCTGAGTGGCTCTCTTTAAAGCATCAAGACGTTTTCTTCCCCAATGTTGTACCCAGCAGTAAAGTAACAGGCAGATTGAAGGACCAGGACTGGGTGAAGGCAGGAAGGAGATCCTCCTACCTTTAGAGCCAGTGAGTCATTTAGCTTTGCTCCCACTACCATAGCCCCCAGCCCCACTTCCACTACCCCCATCTCTCTGACGTTCTTCTCCATCAGTAATCCTCTGCTCTTGCCTTCATTTATATGCATGTAGTAATTCAGAATGGAGGAAAATCTCAGCCAAGCTTAGGGGTGAGCAGTTGAAGATTTGAGGGTTTTATTTCACAGTTCCCTCACTCCTTCACCCAGTAACAGTCTAATTTTGGTTGGAGGACAGCCCTTCCTTTCGTGTTATGTTAAACGTACATAAGATACAACCTGCATTGCACCATGTGGCAGTTATCATGTTATCAGTAAGGGCGGCACGATGGCACATTGCTGCCTCATGGCACTGAGGCCCCAGGTTCGATCCCGGCTCTGGGTCACTGTCCATGTGGAGTTTGCACATTCTCCCCGAGTATGTGTGTGTCTCACCCCCATAACCCCATAACCAAGTGCAGGGTAGGTGGATTGGCCACGCTAAATTGCTGTTTAATTGGGGGGGGGGGGGGAATTAAAAATCATGTGATCAATGTTGCTTCAGTCTAAAAATACACTGCTACATTGAACCACTCAGCTGTTTTGGTGTATAAAGGGTTAACATTAATTACTATTCTTTCTGACTTTCTGGTTTTGCTTGGCGGCTGGAAACAAGTGCCACAGCAGCAGAGATGCACTGCTGGCTGGTACAATCGAATAGCTTGAATTGAACAGAAGAGGCATTGTGCTGCATGATCTGAAATGCAGTAAAATCTGAATTTATCCACGGCATGTTGTAAAAGAGCATGATAGCAGAGATAAATGTTACGTAATTGCACAATCCTGTATTCCTGCTGTGTAATTATAACATCAGAAGATTTAACTTTCTTGTATAAAAACCACCTGCTCCAATGCAATTCTAAACTTCTTGTAATAACAGGATTGTGACCTCACTTGTAATCGATGGGGCCAATCTTAACGTTTCAGCTAGTACACATTTTTACTGAAAAAAATACCAATATAGTGACAAAACAAATCAAATATCAGAAGTACACCGATTTTCCTCTGCCCTCTGACCACCTTTTCAGTGTTAATGGCTACCAGATTCAGGATCTCAGTTGATGTGAAATGCAGCTACTGAACGGTCTTTGACCCTCAAGTCATTTGTCACTGACCCACGGAAGCCTTCAGTTCAGTGGTGCTGGGGAGGGACAAAGTGCAGCCCACTTTGCTCGTTATCATTGTGCAATATTAACCAGAGTTTACTCACATTGTAGACACCCAATGGCTGCCCTACTCTGACGGAGAGCCAGGCAATTGCCAATGGTTGCACTGTCACAACCCCTGTACCATTAATACTCCGAAAAATAGATGTGGGAGCTGGTTTGGCGACTTGATATAATGGCTCTGTTTTACTGCATTTTGCCATGGAAATTGCTATTTACCAGGTGCAAAGCAGGGGGAATCAGTCCAAAACAGCCTTTAGGCTAGAAAGAAAGGGTTAAATAGGCAACAAAGTGGGAGGGCAGTCAAATCTGCTTTGGACAATGTTGCAGGAGTTTGTGTGGATGATTAGTTGAAGATAATTGAGATGGGCTTTGCAGTGAGAATATATCCATGCTAGCTTTCATAGAAGGAACTGGTGAGTTCTTCTCAGAAGGTAGTTGTATGCATAAGATTTGTTTATGAAGCTTAACTGAAGGGCAATGTGCTGTTTAAACACCCTGCTGATGTTAAATGAGAGGGTATCCCAAAGCCCAGAGGGGTAACTTGGAACACTGGTTCTTAGTGATGTATATTTTCAATTTAGTATGCCGTGAGAAAAGATATGCAGACCAACGAGGAATAGGGGCAGCACGGTAGCATGGTGGTTAGCATAAATGCTTCACAGCTCCAGGGTCCCAGGTTCGATTCCCGGCTGGGTCACTGTCTGTGCTGATTCTGCACGTCCTCCCCGTGTGTGCATGGGTTTCCTCCGGGTGCTCCGGTTTCCTCCCACAGTCCAAAAGATGTGCGGGTTAGGTGGATTGGCCATGCTAAATTGCCCGTAGTGTCCTAAAAAAGTAAGGTTAAGGGGGGGTGTTAGGTTACGGGTATAGGGTGGATTTGTGGGTTTGAGTAGGGTGATCATTGCTCGGCACAACATTGAGGGCCGAAGGGCCTGTTCTGTGCTGTACTGTTCTATGTTCTAAGTCTTTTTTTGATCAATTGATAAAGAATATTTACTAACTTGAAAAGAAACATGCAACAAGAAGGATTTAATACACTAAAATGGTGTATTTAATTACATTAAGTCCCGAAAGACATGCTGTCAGGTGATTTGGACATTCTGAAATCTTTAGTGTACCTGAGTGTGCCGGATGTGGTGACCCAGGGATTTTCACAGTAACTTCATTAATGTTAATGTAAGCCTACTTGTGAAAATAATAAAGATTATTATTATTATACACATAGTATCTCATGAAGTTACCCCTTTGTTTCCAACTACCTATATTTCCTGATCTCTGAGACACTCCTTTACCCAAACAACATCCAACATTATATAACGCTCTGAGCTAAATCCAGCAGATAGTTACCATGCACATGTTATTTGTCCACAATTCGGGAAAATCATTTTCTGTCTCAGTAATCTCCTCCGTGCGGGTTTTGGATTTTAATCAGCTGCCTTTTGGCAATAACATGTTTTTGGGGGTGACTTTTTTCTGGAGCTGGGTGTAGCTATCATGGTAGATGCCTTACTGTGTCTTTTTCTCCAGTTATCCTGCTATGGATATATCATTCTTTCCCTTGATGTTACCCACCCTGTGGACCCAACGCCAATTCCCTTATCTCTCCACTTTGCAGTCACCTCTTCTACACTATTGTTTCCCACATTGGTAAACACTTGTTTTTCCCACTGATGTGCTAATTTGCATATCAAAACACCCTTCAGGCAGCTGCACGTATCAATCCCCTTTTATCTCCTTTCTTTTTACTTTATTTTATCCCAATTTCATTTTTGAATCTTAATTTTCCTTCATTCTTAACAGTGCTAATTAGTGTTTCTGAAACTAATTAGATTCTTCAACTCAGTGTGCTCAAAGGCGGCTGTGGTTCCCCAGTGAAGTAAACCCAGTGGACCAGTTTGTTTTATTCAAAATGACTGAAACAACCAACAAGTTGAGGCAACAGAGCCCTAACTCAATTGCAAAATATCCGTCATATCTCAGTCAATCCATTTTTTTAATATCAAAATTGTACATGCACACATGATAGGGGCACTAGTGTAGGCCTGAGGTGTGCAGCGATGGCTCGGACTATCTCTCGAGGATATCTCCATCATTGGAAACCATGGACTTAGTTTGAGAAACTAAGTCCCCATGCCGCCGTGAAAACTGTGTTTTACGCCAGGACAACTGGCGCAAAGCGGCCACCGATTCCCTTCTCCTGGGGGCTAGCAGGGAGGCAGCGAAGAGCTCCCAGCTCTAGCTGCCGATACAGCCTGGAGCATTGCTGGATTCCTGCAGGCGGCGACCTGCAGCGACCACACTGTGCTACATGACGGACTCATGGAGCCGGACTGCAAAAATAGTCCCCCCTTCGGCCGATCGCACACCCCGGACCGCCCACCCAAAGTGGCCCCAGCCCCAATTGAAGCCCCCCACCCGTGGATCGGCCCTCCCCCGACTGAGTCCACAGCCATCACGCTGAGTTCACGACGGGTGAGGCCACACTTGTCCTACGCCTTCGGGAACTCGGCCACTCGGGGACAGAGCATTGCGGGGCAGGCCTCAGGCAATGGCCTGAAGCCGTGGATACGGCGTGCGGCGTACGCCTAGAGTAGGCCGCTTTTTGGGGGCGGAGCATCTGAAAACTGGATCCACCCCAGATTTCCGTGTCAAAACAGATTCTCTGCCCCGTCAGCGAACACGATTTCAGGGTCGGAAATCGGAGAATCCAGCCCCATGCCTTTTAACAGACTGAAAAATTATCAAATTATACTCAAAAGTTGAGCTTTACCGATCCGTGCATTACAAAAAGGCAAACACAAATTTAATTTAAATTATAGATGCCTAAAATTGGATAAAATAAGAACATTAATACACAACTTAAAGCTTAACCATTCTATTTCTGTAAAGGTCATGGTAATTCATAAATCTGAATCCATTCCTATTAATCACTGGCAGCTTGTTTGGCGAGTTCAGTCACGAGGAGTGAATTTTAGCGTGTAACATGTTCACATATTATAAATTAAGTTACACCGTGTCTTTTAATTCCAGGTCTCGGTAGTGCTTCATCCCTCCACTACTCCGAGGGGACATCAAGCAGGTCGATTGAGAAGATCTTGGGCAAGTTTAGCAAAGATTTTCAATGCCATCACATGTTGAAGCACCTGTACAATGGAGCCAGGATCATTGTCCAAATGCCACCTCAGATGGAGAGCCATTGGGTCTCTACAAGGTGAGTAAACACTAGTCAACTCCATTTATATAATAACTGATCAGCAGATGCTTTCTGCATGAGTATAAATTAAAAATTCATGACCATAGGGCAGCACGGTGGAGCAGTGGTTAGCACTGCTGCCTCACGGCGCTGAGGTCCCAGGTTCGATCCCGGCTCTGGGTCACTGTCCGTGTGGAGTTTGCACATTCTCCCCATGTTTGCGTGGGTTTCACCCCCACAACCCAAAGATGTGCAGGCTAGGTGGATTGGCCACGCTAAATTGCCCCTTAATTGGAAAAAATGAATTGGGTAAGCGAAACCTAAATTTAAAAATTCATGACCATTTTCTATTTATGTCTGATGAAGAGTCACCTTGGACGTGAAAGGTTGGGCACGATTTAGCGGCCTCATCGTGCCCGACTTGGTGTCGGAAGGACACCATTGAACCACGCGAGACTAACGCCCCTCGAAACGC
Organism: Scyliorhinus canicula; assembly: GCF_902713615.1. NCBI lineage: Eukaryota > Metazoa > Chordata > Chondrichthyes > Carcharhiniformes > Scyliorhinidae > Scyliorhinus > Scyliorhinus canicula. The sequence continues at coordinate 21,718,657 of NC_052155.1, forward strand.
CTCACAAGATTGAACAAAATCTCACAAGACGTCTCGATCTGGGTCTTGCCCTCACTGGGCGAGATCCAGATCTGCATATTTAAATGAGGTATTCAGCTTATTAAATATGCATTTGCTGTATACTTCGGGCATGGGGCTGGTTTAGCACAGGGCTATATCGCTGGGTTTGAAAGCAGACCAAGGCAGGGCAGCAGCATGGTTCAATTCCCATACCAGCCTCCCCGAACAGGCGCCGGAATGTGGCGACTAGGGGCTTTTCACAGTAACTTTATTTGAAGCCTACTCGTGACAATAAGCGATTTTCATTCATTGATCTGGGACCTAACTGCTGCGGCTGGGAGTACTTGCCAGGCTGCCATTTAGTACTGGTTTCCACAAACATGGACCAGTCATAATGGCACCTGGGGTGTCTCCCAAGCCATAGTAGACCCCCGGGTGGTCGGGGACAAGGCAGGGTGGCACCCTGGAACTCCCTCTGGCATCCGGGCCCCTTGGCACTGCCAGCCGGGCATTCTAGCAGGGGCACTGACAGGGCATTAAGCTGGCAATGCCAAGGTGCCCAGTGCCAGATTGGCATTGCCAGGGATTGGGCCTATGGGTCCTCATCAGGTGGAGGGGAGGTATGGGAGGGGTGGGGGACTCCTTCAGGCCTCCCCGAGCTTGGAGGGAGGGGGGGGGGGATCAAAAACAGGCAGGGGGCTGAAAGGGAGAGGGAGAAGAGTTTGGGATAGCCAGACAAAATGGTGCCCTGATCTCTGAGGAGCCTTTCCTGCTGGACTTCCCACCAGGAAATGACTCAAAGGTGGCCTCGGGGGAGAGAAACACCCTGAGGCCAAAAACCTACTAAGTGTCGTTGAGTAACAGAGTGTTGCTCAGCACTGCAGCCCCGCTGAACGCGTCCAAAACCGGACCTAGATTGTTTCTCCGTTGAATCGTACCCGTTACCACTGTTCTCTCTCCACCTGTTAAACCCACTGAGACTTTTGAGCATTTTCTGTTTTTGTTTCTATTTATATCTATTTTACTCAAGGTCAAGATGCAAGAAAATAGGGGGCAGCACGGTAGCATGGTGGTTAGCACTGCTGCCTCACGGTGCTGAGGTCCCAGGTTTGATCCCGGCTCTGGGTCACTGTCCATGTGGAGTTTGTACGTTCTCCCCATGTTTGCGTGGGTTTCACCCCCACAACCCAAAAGATGTGCAGGCTAGGTGGACTGGCCACGCTAAATTGCCCCTTAATTGGGAAAAAATGAATTGGGTACTCTGAATTCATTTTTTAAAAGATGCAAGAAAATATTATCTTGCTCTTCCAATCTTTCTTCATTGTAATCTTTTTCTATTGTACTAATCTTCCTCTGAGCCCATTGCTTCCTCTCTTGTTCCTCCTCTGTACCTTCACTGTTTTGAAATGAAGGCAATTGTTTTGCTCTTTTATTCTTCCATTCACAGGAATTCAAAGCTTCTGAACTTCGATTTCTTCCTTGATCTTGCCTTGATCTGTATTCCTCTTATAATCTGCCATTTAAAAAAAATCATCTACATCTCATCGTCTATTTGTTACTTCCTGATGGACTCTTTTCATTCTTGGTCACACCCTCAATAATTCAGAATAATTTGGGCAGCACCCAGTATTAAAGATATACTGAGTCACTGGAAGCCCGGGTACAGTAGTTATCTGTGGCATGACTTGTATTACACCAACAATTTATTTAACACATGAACACCAACAATGTCAGTCCAAACACTGTGGACCTGCTTGATGTTCCCTCTGACTGGTAAAGAGGTGAAGTGCTGCTCAGTCCTGAAATTCAAGGACAGACGAAACTTCATTTAGAACATTTGAACGCAAGTGAAACTAGGCTAGACAGCTGTCAGTTAATAATTGCACACACACTTCACAGTACTGTACCAACTCATTCCTGCCCTATTTTACCAGGGCTGTTAAACGTGGGAAGAGAAATTTGGAGTGGGCTTGTTAGTTGTTCATACAATACATTACAATCAGTATCTTTTACCATTTAAGTGTGCCCATAACATGTCCAGCTGGCAATTAAATGTATAAAATTGTGCAGCAGACAACAGAATACATAAATCAGAGACACTTCAGTGAGTAAACGAAATACAGATGGTCAGCTACTCTTTTTAATAGGATTTAACCAAACTAGGAACAGCAATAAGATCAGAAGCGGCAGCTCAGGAATGGGAGAATGAGTTTGATAAGATATGGAAAGTGTGCAGCATAATTTCAGATTTAGTTTAATGCAGACAATTGTAAACTATTGCATATGGATCTGTACTCTAAGAATGATGTTGGAATGATCAAAGATGAAACAGAAAGAGAGTTAGGACGCTTCGTAAACTCAACACTAATCATGTCCAACCAAAAGCAGACCAGTGTTCAACAAAAACAGCAGAATATGTTCGTGAAAGTTAGAATCAACTGGACAGAGCTCTGATCTGCACAGATCTTGTTCTGGTCATCAAGACAATGTTCCTAGAGGCATTGTAGACATGTGTTTGATTCAAAGGGTCAGATTTATGTGGAAACACTGAAGTATTTGGGCTTTTCAACTAGTCTGTGAAGTGATCATATGGATGAAATGGTTAAGAAGTAGACCCAGAGCACTCCTTAAAAATTCTGTTGTTCATATGGAATCACACATTCAAACTAGTGAAAGAAATTTTGGTAGTGTCAACAGGATTTCTTTTTGAAACAAAGACTTGTGTGTGCAATGGAATTTCCAGATGGAATAATGTATGGAAATGCACTGGAATTGTTTAAGAAATTGGAGTGCTTTCGGATGGATGAATTCAGTAGCCAAATGGTCTTTGCCATCTATAATCATTGTAACCGTGTAAAAATTCTACACATGGCTCACTTGAACATATTCCTTTGTTCAGTTGAAGCATTCATTTGTACTCTTTAGGTGACTTTTTGTTGAGCTGTGGAATGGAAAGTTTTCCTGTATTCAGTAGAGTAACAGTTTTCGTTAGTAAAATTGGGTATAACACATTAATACCGTGGCAACCAGAGCACGTTGAAGACCAGAAATCCTAAGGAGTAACTCTCCTCCTGACTACCCAAAGCCTGTCCACCATCTACAAGACACAAGTCAGGAGTGTCATGGAATACTCTCTACTTGCCTGGATGAATGCAGCTCCAACAACACTCAAGAAGCTCGTCACCATCCAGGTCAAATCAGCCAGCTTGATTGCTCCCCCTTCCACAAATATTCAAACCCTCCACCACTGGCGAACAGTGGCAGCCGTGTGTACCATCTACAAGATGCACTGCAGGGACTCACCAATGTTCATTAGGCAGCACCTTCCAAACCCATGCCCACGGCCATCTAGAAGGATAAGAGCAGCAGATACCTGGGAACCCCACCACCTGGAGGTTTGTCCTGGAGGGTGTTGAGCTTTTTGAGTGTTGTTGGAGCTGCACTCATCCAGGCAAGTGGACCGTGCCAGGTGGATGGGGGGAGTTCCCACGGACATACACAAGGTTGAGGGGGGGGGGGTGAGGGGAAGTCGAAAGCGGAGGATGGGGCTGAAAGGGGGAGGGGTGGAGATCAGGGCAGCCAGACAAAATGGCGCCTCGATCTGAGAGGAGCATTTCCCGCTGGGCTCACTGGCAGGAAATAACCCTTAAATGCAGCCTCGGCGGAGAAAAACTTCCCATGGATTTTTTTCAGTTAATTCACACTCATTCTATTTGGTATTAATCCTTTGTACTATCGGCCCTATTCAATTAGTAGCACACAGACCTGCAATATATGACCAAAACTGTGCTGCCTCGATGCTTAGTGTCACTGAAGTACAAAAGCTTCTTCATCTGCACAGCTCCATCAGTGTTCTTTAATTACCCCTACTTCCATAGTCTTCAATGGAATAGTACAATAGAGTTTTGTGGGTCAACTCTTGACTGCCTTAGGACAGACATGTAGAGGCCTGGCTTATCTCAAAAATGAGAGCAAAGACATTTGGACCTCTGTCACAGACTCCTCCAAATAAATGGTTAGTAAAATAAGAAACAGGAACAGATTTGACTCTTGACCCCTTGGTTAAGCAGATGGACATTGCAGGTGAAGACTTTAAGAGAAAATATAACTTTTGTTCCTAAGGTTCATGCAGAAGGTGCTGTCTATGATCCAAACAACTATCAAACCCCTGCCTTGGGAAAGTGGGCAGCATAATCAAAGACCCTTCCCACCCGGGTTATTCCTTCTCCCAATTCTTCCATCAGGCAGGAAATACAAAAGTCTGAGAACCTGTACTAACAGACTCTCAACAGCTTCTTCCCCGCTGTTACCAGACTCCTGAATGACCCTCTTATGGACTGAACTGATCTCTTCACGCATCTTCTCTACTGAGTAGTACTACACTCCGTATGCTTCACCCAATGCCTGTGCCTATGTATTTACATTATGTATTTATGCATGTTTTTTTCATGTGTGGAATAATCTGCCTAGACTGTACGCAGAACAATACTATTCATTGTACCTCGGTTCACGTGACAATAAATCGTATTCAATTCAATTCAATTATGCTAAAATCAAATATCTTGCCTTGCTGGTTATGAAACTAATTGTCATCTCTTTACAGTTGCGAGGTGAGACCAGGTCCTGAGTTCATTACCAGATCGTACAAGTTTTACTCCAATAACACATTCAAAGCGTATCAGTTTAATTATGGAGACAATCACTGTACACATCCCACCTACACCTTGGTAATCAAAGGGAAACTCCGCTTGCGTCAGGCTTCCTGGATCATCCGAGGAGGAACAGAGGCTGACTACCATCTTCACAGGGTCCAGATCATCTGTCATAACCAGGTGACAGCTGAGGAAATGAGCCGAAAACTGAACCGCTCGTGCCCCGGGTTTGTGCCAGGACAGAAGGTGTGGGAGCCGAACGTGAGCTACGACGTCTGGAGCGACGAGAGCGGCTGCAACTGTTTCCGGGCTCTGAATTTTGCCATGCACGAATTACAGCTCCTCCGGGTGGAAAAACAGCACCTGCACCACAACCCTGAGCATGTGATGCAAGAGCTCTTCCTGGGGGATATCCACACGGACTGGACCCAGAGGATGTACTACAGGCCCTCCAGCTATCAACCCGCTCTGCAGAATGCTAAGGTAACTCTTGAGTTTCTGACTGATATTATATAATAATAATAATAATAATAATAATAATCGCTATTGTCACAAGTAGGCTTCAATGAAGTTACTCTGAAAAGCCCCTAGTCGCCACATTCCAGCGCCTGTTCAGGAAGGCCGGTATGGGAATTGAACCCACGCTGTTGCCTTGTTCTGCATTACAAGCTAGCTGTTTAGCCCAGTGTGCTAAACCACCAGTGGATGTTGGAATTGTACTGTTACCCTTAAATATAATTTCTTTATAACTCTTGCCATGCAAAGAGATCCATCTGCTGTTAATCGTCTTTGTCATTATTTATTGCTGTTGTTCTTAAGGCATTAACACATGGAGTGTTCAGCTCGTGTCTGACACTGATATTATCAGCTTGATTTCCTCCTCCCCGTAATCTCAAATTACCCTGAGCTGAGGCCTCATAAGTAATCATTTGGATCCAAGTTATTTTTACTAAAAGCTTCATAGATCCATAGAATAACTACAGTGTAGAAGGAGGCCATTCAGCCCATCAAGTCTGCATCGACCCTCTGAAAGAGAACCCTACCCAGGCTCACCCTCCCGCCCCATCCCGTAACCCTACCTAACCTTTAGACACTAAGGGGCAATTTAGCATGGTCCAATCCACCTAACCTGCACATCTTTGGACTGTGGGAGGAAACCGGAGCACCCGGAGGAAACCCACGCAGACACGAGGAGAAAGTGTAAACTCCACTTCAAACAATCACCCAAGGCCAGAATTGAACTTTCTATAAATACCAACTGCAAGTCCCCTCCAAGCCACTCACCATCTAGACTTGGAAATATTTAATCGTTCTTTCAGTCATTGGGTCAAAATCCCGGACCACCCTCCCTAATATCACTATGGGTGTGTACCTGCACCACATGGACTGTGACTGTTCATGAAGACAGCTCACCATCACCTTCTCAATGGAAGGGCAATAAGTACCAACCTATCCAACGGTGCCCACATCTCATGAATGTAAAACCTACAGGACTGTTGGAAAGGAGCAGGGTAGTGTGATTAATTGGATAGCTCTCCCAATGTTGGCAAAGACACGATGGGCCAAATGGCCTCGTGTGCTATAATCCTTTGTGCTTCTATCATCTCACTTTGATTTTATTTTGTTCCCCTTTTGGAATATGGTCGATCTGTTGCATGCTGGGTAATGCTGTAGCTTAAAGCAATCTCAACGATAATAAAAGCAAATTACTGCGGATGCTGGAATCTGAAACAAAAACAGAAAATACTGGACAATTCCAGCAGGTCCGACAGCACCTGCGGAGAGAGAAGGGAGCTAACGTTTCGCGTCTAGATGACTCTTTGTCAAAGCTGACCTCGCCAGCCTAATTTCACACCAGCTCTAAATAGAAATTCAGAACACGGTTGGACAATTTAGGTTGCAACCTTTGCCAAAAGCTAAAGCAGAACAGGAATCAAGATGGGGCAGGGTAGGAGACGGTAGGAAATGGCAGGATACTGGCAGAGTAGGAGATGGCGAAAGTGGTGCAGGAAAATGTTAGGGTTATGGTTTTAAAGTTGATAAATTAATTGAAGCCCAATAATTCCATAAGTCAACGAGTGAATTAAAAATTGGATTTCTATTTGTAATACCCAGGATGGGATTCACCGTCGGCAGGAGCCTCTGCTTCGCTGGCAGCGCACTCACGCCCACGGAGTTCCCGATGCCGGGGGGGGTGCCCACAATGGGAATCCCCATTAGCCGGCTGCCGGGAGGGAGGGTCCCATTGCCGGCGGTGTTGTGAAGCACCAGAAAACGGGTGCAGTGGGACGGAGAATCCCGCCCCTGGAAGTTTGCTATCTGAATTACATCTTGGAATTCAAAGACAGTCATCCAAAGCAATTGGCTTCAAAATTGGACCTGAGCCAAATAAAGAGGCAGCTAGCAGCCATTCAACCTTTCTTTCAGAGCAGAAGTAACATAGTCAATCATGTCATCCTTATTTGTGACAAGCCTTTCAGTATAAATGTCAATCGGGGGAGTTTAAAGGTCAAACCATGGCTTAGATGTAATGCCACTGGGCCAATATTCCGGAGGCCCAGGCTAATGTTTGAGGGTCACAGGATCAAATCCCACCAGAGCGGCTGGCGGAATTTAAATTCAATTCATAAATATCTGGAATTAAAACAGAAGCTAGTCACAGTAACAATGAAACCCATTGTTGATTGTCATAAAACCCTATCTGGTTCACTAAAGTTCCTTCAGGGAAGGAAATCTGCCTATCCTTACCTGGCCTGGCTTACATGCGACTCTAGATCCACAGGAATGTGGTTGATTCTTAACTGCCCTCCGAAATGACCACTCCGCTGAAGGGCAATTAGGGATGGGCAACAAATGCTGGCCTTGCCCGTGAAACCCGCATCCATGAAAGAAGTTGAAAAAGTAACACATAATACAGCACCCTGGGAGCATTCAGTATGAGGCAACCTTATCAATCAGGACAAATGATTATTCCTGGTGTAAGAGCCTTGACAACTGAGGTTTCTTCATCTGTGAAGGGTTCATCATAGTTCCAAGTCTAGATGCAGACCATCTCTGTTTATGATCCTTTCTCATCATAATTACATCATATTCAGTATTGTGCTCCATCTATAACTTTCCTTTGTCTCTCACACATTATATAAACTTAATAACTTGACAGCAGGTTGGCATGTTTGGCCCAAATGGTTTGTTCTGCTGCTTTAACACCCTGGTATGCTTTTAATTTGTGTTAGTTAGTACCAGTTGTCTCATTGGCATATGTGTCTAGCAGTTCAAGCAGGTGAATCTGCTGAATATAAGTCTGGTGACCACTTGGCTTGGGACTTGTCAACTTCCAAGTTTGCCTGTGCCATCCCGTATTATGAGATTTCATTACAAATACATAACCTACTTGTTTTAACAATTACATCACCTTTGAACGACACACTTCATTTCCTTACCCATTCAGTCACTAAACAATTATCTATTTAAATATTTCCGCATACTAACTGCAAAACTGTCATTTGGCACTTATTTGTCACTTGAAGACATTGTGGCTTAACGATCATGTTAGTCAACCAAAAGTTAAAATTTACCCTTGATTAGAACAAAACAGGGCAATGTTAAACAAGCTGATTCCATCATCCATCTGGTCAGCCACAGGAATCCTGCTGCTACTCCAAAGACCACTTTCCACATTAGTGTCTTAGATTCTCAAAAGGTATTATCCATCAACCTGCAACTTCTGTCAGTACAACAGGCAGACCGTCATCAGCTGAGGGCTTATGAAGAGACAGCAGGAAAGGTGATTGAATTTTTTCATAAATGACCAGATATTTAATAATATTTATTCCCTTGATGCAGAAAGCTAATATCATGAGGAAAATTAACATTTTATTTCCATGATGTCTCATATTTAACTATTATATGTCCTGATCAAGCCTTGCCATTTACAAGTTCCAATATAAATAAGGTGGAGATGTTTGGAGGCAAATTTCTAAAGGCGCCTTTGTCAAACCTAAATATTCCTACGACAGGCCATTCCCAGTAATGAACTGAGATGCACTTGCCCGCCACATTGAAAGAATAATGGCTTCTCTCAATGGTTCAAGGAATGAATGCACCATGTAAGGGGCTGGTTTAGCTCACTCGGCTAAATCGCTGGCTTTTAAAGCAGACCAAGCAGGCCAGCAGCACGGTTCGATTCCCATACCAGCCTCCCCGGACAGGCGCCGGAATGTGGCGACTAGGGGCTTTTCACAGTAACTTCGTTGAAGTCTACTCGTGACAATAAGTGATTTTCATTTCATAGAGAATAGAAAAGTCCAAATTCCATGCACGGCACATGTTGAGTGAACGTAACTAAACCTGAGTTATAGTTGGAATATGAGAACTAACCTTAATCTCCCACATTGTGAGGAAATAAAAAAATAGGAGACTAATACAATGCTTATGCTTTTGATTATTACTGACTGACCGTTACTTGGAAAATTGGATTCAGTTGGAGGACAAGATCAGCCTTGGCTGCCAATTCGTATTTACGGCCTTCCGCATCTTAAAAGATGCTTCAAAGGAAAGCAAATAAACTGTAAAGGAGATTCAGTTGAGAAAGCCTTTTGTTCAGGCTGGTTAATGTTGCATCAATTAATGGAAGAAACAAATCTTGGTTAAATCTCTCCTCCGGGCATTTGACAACATCATCTGGACATTCATAATCAAGCATCACTTAGTTCCTGCGGCTTCTCTCTGCAGGAAATGTTATCTCAATGTCCATCTGACCTACGATCTCTGTGCAGAAATATGAGCTGATGCGAAACCCATTTTCTCAAGATGAATTACAGAACGTTAAGCACACCACATGAATTTACCAGACAACAAGACACGCAGCGAAGGACCCAGAAAAGATCCTTCATGCAGGGCTTCATGCCTTTGATGTAGTCAGCCTGTCCTTTTACTGAACTGCATAAATTATCTGTACTTTTGAGACCACCAAGCACATCATTAATTTAAAGCACTTTAACGCTTTTAGTACAGCACTCCCAGCATCTGCCGTGGCTGTCACTTGACAGCAGGTTTGTGTAAGTTGCTGTTTAGGTATGCATCAACAATGAGTAGAAGTACTCAAGATACTTTTTTTTCATTCATTTTTGTGGGATGTGGGGTTCGCTAGCTGGGCCAGCATTTGTTGCCTATCCCTAATTGTCCGTGAGAAGGTGGCGGTACATTGTACCACATCACAAAATGTCACAGACAGCACCACGTTAGTAACTATCAAAACAGACAAATTTAGAGTGTTACTGAACACCCGCCGTTTTGCCTTTCATGTTATTTCAAGTGTCATAATCCCTGTCCTCTGCCACCCTCAATGTTGCCTACGATTGGAGCAAGCTCATGTGGCATAGACCTGATGGGCTGAATGGCCTGATTTTGTACTGTAAATCTACGTAATTGTACTCAGTTCAGTTTCTCAAGGTGACCGAAAAATCTCTTCCATCTTTCCTCACCAATAATCAGCTCAACAGCATTGAAAAGATAACTCTGTTTCTCTTCCCACAGACGCTGCCTGAACTGCTGAGTAGTTTCAGCATTTTCCGTTTTGATTTTGGACGTCAAACATAGGCAATATTTTGGTTTTGTAATCACTCTTGAGTGTCAATTAAGAGTTGAATATTGGCCAAGAGACTAAGGCACTGCTGACTTTCAAATATTGTCATGGGATCCTTAGCATCTACCTGATTAAACAGTTAGGACCTTGTTTTAATAGATTGGCTAAATTTAGATTTTATATAAACATACATAAGCAACATCCACATTATATTTCTGCAAGATATTGCATTCTGGGCATGATGTGTTGAGCATAAAAATATCTAGTAGCACGTCCTGGTGTACATTTTTACTTGGTTATGTCACACTTATTTTTAAAAATACGTACATTGGCACACAAAATATATTTCCAGTTTTTAAATAAAAATCTTCTCTCCCCATAGCCCCGTGACCTCCGATGCTTTATTCAAATTTGGCAATGTGTACTAAAGATTGCAAATGGTATCATATTTGTTACATTAGTGGCTTTAAGAGGCGCAAGTTCAAATCCAACCAAGGCAGCTCGGGAATTTAAATTCAATTAATTAATACAAATCTGGAATAAAAATACAGTAATAATAACCCGTGAGCTTTTGTCCTCCAGGGATGGAAATGTGCCATCTTTACCCAGTCACCTAATTTTGTGACTCAAGACCCACAGCAAACTGGTTGCCCTCTGAGATAGGTTGGTAAGCAAAGCAATTGCTGCAACAAAGGGTTTCAGCTAAGAATAGTTCCCGATCTAATAGCACTGTGGGTGTCCCTACACCATAGTGGACCCACCACTACCTTCTTGCGAGCAATTATTTGTGGGCAATAAATGCGGACCTTGCCAGCTGTGCCCACATCCCATGAAGTCAATAAAATGAGGTTTTTATGTTTGATTTTGGAATGGTGCAGAATAGAGTTAAAGAATGAAGAAACTGGCAGCCAGTAAAAAGCTTTGTACCTCATTGCTTTGTGCGAAGTGAGAGTATTTTATTAACATTGACGATATCGGGCGGGGTTTTCTGTCCCTACCCAGCGGTGGGTTCCTCTGCGGCAGGTTCCCCGTGGCGGGATGAGAGAGCCGCCCAAAGCGCAGTGGACATCAGTGGGATTGGAAGGTCCTGCCAGAGATCAATGACGCGTCACCTCCATTGTCAGAAAACACATCTTGGCGCGGGGGGGGGGGGGGGGGGGGGGGGGGGGGATTGTGCCTATGGTCTCCATTATATCGATTCAACAGATGGACATGGATAAATTAAGATCTTAGTAAGGATTTGAAGAACCTGAACAGCAACAACTTATATAGAATGTTTAACATAATGAAAAGGTCCAAAGGCTTCACAGGAGCATTTTTTGTGTGTATTGTATGTGTAGCACGGGGCCTGCTCTTTGACGACAAAAAGAACCTGTACCCACATTGTGCCTGTTTCAACTAAACAGAACAAGTAATAGACATTCACTGGTTCATTCATGGGGCAATGCCTTCATCTATCAGTGTGAAGCTACCTGGTTTAAAATTCAAACAATACTTGGCAGTTAACTGTCAGTCACCATGAACTGATGTATTGTCCATGGCAACACATCTACCAGTTAGAGCCCACTTGCCAACCAATGGGCTCTCTCTTCTCATACAGCATAAATGTATTTGCCTTACATTTCCCTTCTATGAATAGTTCTGATGAGTACAAGACAAACAACTTTGACAAAGATTGTCTTTTCTTCAGCAATATTCAAATTCTGTACTACCAAATGTTTATTAAGATGCATAAGGTGTGAGATGACCAAAAGCTTGGTCATAGGGGTAGATTTTCAAGACTGTCTTATGTTATGACCTGTCCCCAGGTGAGGTTCCCCAAATTTGTAAACCAGGGCAAGATCCTTCAATTTGTTACTGTCCGACTGGCTTGTCATGCCCTGGGTGTGGAGCGATAAAGTGGCTCCCTCCAACTCCCTCTGCTAGTTGCAACAAGGTTAATCGAATAAGGATTCCTCCCTTCGCGGGTAGCTTTTTCCAGTATTTATGTTTTAAAAGAAGCCAATTTATCCTTGGGCCTTATTGAGTCAAAGTTAAAGTGAGTTTATTAACTGCCAAATGTAAGAAAATGATAAAAACACATTACATTCATACATTAGAAGTGAGAATTGGGTCCAAAGTAAGCAATAACAAAAAAAGTAAACAAGATGGTCCTTGACTCGTGAGGGGTGGATAATTGAGCATTGCAATTCGAGATTCTATTAGCACCGACTTCAGCACGCAAATTTGTGAAGCTCAGCTATCCCGGAGGGTTGTGGGGGTGGCGGGGATTACAGAACTGGGGGGTGTGAGGTCAGGGAGAGCTTTAAAAGCAAGGATGATCATTTTAGAATCAAGATGTAACTTGACTGGGAACGAATGTCAGTCAGCGAGCACAGGGCTGATGGGGGAATGGGACTTGCTGAGCAGTTTATTGACGAGCAATGCCTCACGTGGGGTCAATCCACATAGAACATACAATGCAGAAGGCAGCCATTCGGCCCATCGAGTCTGCACCGACCCATTTAAGCCCTCATTTCCACCCTATCCCCGTAACCCAATAACCCCTCCTAACCTTTTTGGTCACCAAGGGCAATTTATCATGGCCAATCCACCTAACCTGCACATCTTTGGACTGCGGGAGGAAACCCACGCAGACACGGGAGAACGTGCAGACTCCCCACAGACAGTGACCCAGCGGGGAATCGAACCTGGGGCCCTGCCGCTGTGAAGCCACAGTGCTAACCACTTGTGCTACCGTGCTTATATAGACTACTCATCCTGTAATTTCACACATGCTGAATTCTTAACCTCAGGGGAAATGACATACACTCTAGCAGAGATTCCTGAAGAGTGGCAGAGACCCAGGATGGTTCATCTGTCTGTTTATTTGATTGATGCATTGGTTTGCAGGTTGAAAATTGGGGGAAAAGACACATTTTAAAAATCTGAGTGGAATGGAATTTAATCACTTGAACGAATCCAGCCACTCCAGACCTGGCATTACCACTTTCACAGAACTCCCAGATAGTAGACGTTTCATGCGAAAATAGTACCAACCAGGGCATGGCACTAAATATCTCATACTTCCCTGGCACTGGTTAGAGGTTCAAAATGAAATATTAGGCGGTTTTAGGAAGGGAGGTATTTTCTACACTCCCAGCAGGTGCACCGCATAGATTCTGCCAGCAGTCATACTGTATAAGATTTAAACAAAGACTATCTCCATAGCAACCTAGTATTTTCATCTGCAGTAAAAGAAATAAATGTGGTGCAGATGCTCCCCGGTGACTGGAGAGCAAGGGGCTTCAGACTTCTGCCGACAGCCTTTCATTCAATGAGTCATGCTGACCAAAGCAATGAATTGAAACCTCAGATCCTCTCAATGCACAATGATGGCTTCATTCAGCCAGCTAGTTTCTCCCACATCAGAAAGGATTCTTGAATTTGCTTGTTACATTGGCCATGTATCATCTAATTGGTCAGCCCATGAATGAATAAAATATACAGGCGGTTTGCTTTCCCATCATCTTCGGCACACTTCTGAAGGTGCGCATCTTGCTTTAGAAAATAACTGCCTGACCCATTCCTAATCACTATCTGTGGAAAACGTGGCCATCGAGTGACGACATGATTAGACATGGAGACCATGGCGCAGACATAATAAGAGAAATGCCTGTGAACCGTGCCCCGCGAATGAATCAACCTACCCATCAACTTGTAAAACAGTGGCAGCGAAAAGCAATCTCGTTTGTTCCTACCCCTTGCTGAAAATGAGTGTTTTTAACGGGAGACAGTAAGGGGCAGCACTGGCCCACCTTTGAGAACCTCCATGTTTGAATCGCCTTCCAAGCTCTCCTACCGAGGTTCGCACGCTTGAACTTCAGGAGAGTAGAGCAGGAAAAATAGGAAGGCGGCAACTTGCTCAAAGGTGGCTGGAGACTAGAGGTGAAAACCTGTCTGTTGTCGAGTGTACTTTGTTTCCTGTCAAAGAATGTGTACGTGGTGCTCCAAGTGCCTCCTATCTCATCATGTATAGAGGCCATTTGTGGGCAGCAGGGTGGCTCAGTGGGTTCGCCCTGCTGCCTCATGCCGCTGAAATCCCAGGTTAGATCCCAGCTCTGGGTCACTGTCCGTGTGGAGTTTGCACATTCTCCCCGTGTCTGCGTTGGTTTCGCCCCCACAACCCAAAGATGTGCAGGTTAGGTGGATTGGCCACGCTAAATTGCCCCTTCATTGGAAAAAATAAATAATTGCGTACTCTATAACATTAAAAAAAATATATATATTGACCATTTGTGTTTGATAAGGGATTAAGATTTTAGGGGGAAAATAAATCTTAGCCATGGAAGTGGCTATTTTGAAGGCAGTTCTGTGGAGAAGTGGAAGTTCTGTGGGTCTAATGAAGTATTAAGATCAAGAATACCAATAGGCAAAAAGGACAAGATAAGATGTGGGCTTCAAGTTGTATTTTACCAGCGTGTAAGTGGTTGAGATTTGAATGTCCTAAGGGGCAGGATTCTCCGACCCCCCACCGGGTCGGAGAATCGCCGGGGGCCGGCGTCAATCCCACCCCCGCCGTGTCCTGAAGCCTCCAGCACCGGAGATTCGGCGGGGGCGGGAATCGCGCCGCGCCGGTTGGCGAGCCCCCTCCCGACTATTCTCCGGTCCGCGATGGGCCGAAGTCCCGCCGCTGTCATGCCTCTCCCACCAGCGTGGATCAAACCACCTACCTTACCGGTGGGACCAGGCGGCACGGGCAGGCTCCGGGGTCCTGGGGGACACGCGGGGCAATCTGACCCCGGGGATGCCCCGACGGTGGCCTGGCCCGCGATCAGGGCCCACCAATCGGCGGGTGGGCCTGTGCCGTGGGGGCAATCTTTTCCTACCCCCTTCGCCATGGTCTTCCCCATGGCGGAGGCGGAAGTGACCCCCTCCCCTGCGCATGCGCATGGATGATGTCAGCAGCCGCTGATGCTCCAGCGCATGCGCGGACTTCCGCCGGTCGGCAAAGTCCCTTCGGCCCCGGCTGGCGTAGCGCCAAAGGCCATTCCTGCCAGCCAGCGGAGCGCCAACTACTCTGGCGCGGGCCTAGCCCCTCAATGTTAGGGCTTGGCCCCTAAAGGTGAGGAGACTTCTGCACCTTTGGGGCGGCCCGACTCCGGAGTGGTTCACGCCACTCCATCACGCCGGGACCCCCCGCCCCGCCGGGTAGGGGAGAATCCCGGCCAAGGTCTCACCCTTTGGCTCCGAAATTATCCACAGAATACTAGCGATCAAACCTAATACATTCATCCAAAGTTCCTCTTTGCCTTCTTAGTGGAATAATGAACTCATAATTTAAACAGGTTGGCATCTTTTTTGTTATACAGAAAGATTTCAGACCAACACTTATTGTTATGGAAATAAATTCAATCTTAGGGCTACTGTACCACTTTTTTTGTAATTGCTTAACTCAAATGATTGAATGAGGACATTGTTGTTGCCCTGTTCAAGGGTAAATGAGATAAAAATCGGGCAAATACTGGTATTGCCCATTGTAGAAGATGGCACAGTGGTACAGTGGTTAGCACTGCTGCCTCACAGCACCAGGGACCCGGGTTCTATTCAAGACTTGGGTGATTGTCTGTGCAGAGTCTGCACGTTCTCCCCGTGTTTCCTCTGGATTCTCTGGTTTCCTCCCACAGTCCAGACTTGCCTGTTAGGTGGATTGGCCATGGTAAATTGCCAATTTTGTGTCTCAAGATGTGCGGGTTGGATGGGGTTAGGGGGATAGAGTTAGGGTGTGGGCCTAGGTCGGCTGCTCTTTCTGAGGGTTGGTACAGTCTCAATGGGCTGAATGGTCTCCTTCTGCACTGTAGGGGTTCTATGGATTCTATGAAGGAAGTTGATGAATTTTCTTTTGCGAGTGAGGTTGGATTATTGCCACAGATTGTGAGTAGGAGGAAATAGAGTTGGAGAGAGGGGAAACTATGAAACCCTGAGTTAATCAAAGGAAAGGGAGAGCATGAAGCAGCTGGCTTCATAAATTCTCATGTGAACCTAGTGACATTCTCTGGCACACCAGCTTGGAACTGCTGCCTTTAATGAGCCTGGACTTTAGCAAAGTGCCTTATGTACATAGAATGCTAACTCACTCCCAGATCCAGTTTTGAGACAGACTCTGTGATAAAAGCTTTGTATAAACACAATTGCATAAGAAAAGGTCTTTACCCTGAATTAAAGATAAGAAAAGGGATGCTTTAAAGTCAGATATTCTTGCCATTTCCCACAGTCTATCAACATGGAAGGGAGAGGGTGGTGATTCAGCTGGAGCTAGTTCTGGGACACCATCTACTTCTTTTCATTCAAATGCTTAATTTGAGTTACTGGACAATTTGAAGTTGAATTGTACTCAAAAGGGCTATTTGTATCGTTTTAATATAATTGCTTAATTCAGATTATCGGGTAATTGAAATTTTGGGGTAAAAAAATCAACTGAAGTGAGAGTTAGTAGGATTGATTTTTTTTGCTTTGTTTTTTAAGATCTCCCTGTGATAATAAAACAAAAAACTTGCATTTATATAGCACCTTTCACCACCATTGGATGTCTTAAACCGCTTTACAACCATTGAAGTATTTTATGAGTAGGTACTGTTATGACCCCCATGGAGACTAATCAACATTTAAAAAGAGATTTGAATTCCCAGTGACTGACTCAAAATACTCCACGAGACGATCATACCTTTTAAGACTTTTACTGTAACAAAAACACTAAAGCAACTTCAATAAACATTACTTAGAAGGCAGCTAATATCATAAAATACAGAAGATTCCCCCCCCCCCTTAACTTAGTAACACAAACAAAAATCCCACACCATGGGTGTGATTTTCTGTGCCGTCGCTGCCCCCCCCCCTCCCCCCGCCGCTGCAGCGTGTTTCACGACTGCAAGGCAACCCGCCATTGGCGGGTGGCGGGATCTTCTGTTTGCACTGCTGCCAAACGGGCTTTCTCATTTGCACACCTCACCGCTGGAAAACTCATGGCAGGAG
The DNA here is from genome assembly GCF_902713615.1 of Scyliorhinus canicula. Taxonomy (NCBI): domain Eukaryota; kingdom Metazoa; phylum Chordata; class Chondrichthyes; order Carcharhiniformes; family Scyliorhinidae; genus Scyliorhinus; species Scyliorhinus canicula. The sequence goes on from NC_052155.1 coordinate 21,735,904, forward strand.
TTCACCAAGGGCGGGACCGGAAGATTCCCCTAGTGGGAAGAGCTGGAAAATTCCCACCCATGTTTATACATTAGATTTCTACGGAAAGCGTGGTGTAGCCTTCACAGAAACCAGTCTAAAGCTCCTCCCCCTGCTTCTGATAGGCTCACACTCCCTATTCCTTTGAGTCGCAACATCTAATGTCCAACAGAAGTTTCTTCCCTCGACTGAAAATCACCGAACCGAAGATTCCTTCTCTTGGCTACGTCAGCGAGATTCTTCAAGCGTCCTTCAATTTCCACGGGCCACAAGTTCCGTAACCAGAGAATGTGCTCTCACCTGCACTATGCCTGGTGGCTAACCAGGAACATCCCAATCCTTGCTGTTTCTAATGGTTGCTGTTCCTGTCTCTCTCTCTCTCTTAGGGACATTCTCTTTCTCTGTGTCCAGGGTTCCTGAGTCAGTAAGTCTCCACTAGTGAACAATTGACACCTCTTTTGTGTTCAGGTACTAAATCTGGTACTTGGGTTTCAATTGAACTTGACCTAGGCCCCCGTTCCCATCGCAACCACGTCATGTTGGTTTATCACCAGGCAGAACTAGTAAGAGGGCACATGCTCAATTATACCTTGAATTAAAAGTTAACCGCCTTATATGTCCTTGTATTTGTAATGTTACTGGGGTAATGCAGGAAATGCAACAGCCAATTTGCACACAGCAAACTCACACAAACAGCAATGTGATAATCTATTTCACTAATATTGATTGACGGATAAATATTAGCCAGGACCTGAGGAATAACTCCCCTAATGCTCTTCATAATAGCGCCATGGAGTCTTTCCATCTACCAGATGGGACCATGGTCTAATGCCACAGGGAGAAACATGGCACCTCTGACAGTGAAGCACTCCCTCAGTGCAGCCCTGAAATATCAGCCCTGATTATTGTGCTTGATGGTTAGAAGCAGGTCGGTCTCTTGGGGTCAATTTGTGTCAGATGAAATTGATATAGTTTCTCCAAGATGAGTTATGGGAAAAATATTTCATAGCTGCATCAACTGCACATTCATTAAACGTTTTGGTCTGACTGTTTTCTAACTAATAATTATATGAAGTCAAATAATTATAGCCTGATTATTTTGTAAAAAGAAAAGAAAATTTATCAGGCTGGGTACCGTAGTGTAATATTGAGAATAATACAAAGGATTGGGTTGCCTGAAAGAAAACAAGAATTGGATGTGCCAAGCATTTTAGTGTATCCCTCCTTGGTTAACATGTACTAACATCGTTTAGAGATCAGCAAGCTGAGAATATTACATTTAAAGCATTTTTTGTTCTGCAGATTTTTAAAAGTCTGTTGAACTTCATAGAACACTAATGAAATATGCATTGGCCAGTGCTATGTAACACTCTTAACACTAATATGCATTGGCCAGTGCTATGTAACACTCTTAACACTATCTAATTCCATAATGTTTCAACTTCTGTCCTTTCAGAATCACGATCATTCCTGCATGGCCTGTCGGATAATCTCCCGGTCTGACGAGCATCATCCCCCCATTCTACCTCCAAAGCCAGACTTAACTGTGGGACTACATGGCCAATGGGCGAGCCAGCGGTGCGAGGTGCGGCCAGAGGTGCTGTTCCTCACCCGCCACTTCATATTCCATGACAACAACAACACTTGGGAAGGACATTACTACCATTTTGCGGACCCTCTGTGCAAGCATCCAACTTTCACCATCTATGCGAAGGGCCGTTACAGCCGAGGAATCCCCTCAACTAAAGTAATGGGAGGAACAGAGTTTGTGTTTAAAGGTACTATCAAATTGATCAATTAATATTTTTGAATGTGAACTCCATCGACGTTATTGGAAACATACCTTGTCCCATTCAGAGCAAAATCATCTCAGTTTCCAAGGCAATCCATTCCTCATACCTGTACTCCTACTGTTTGAGAGAGCCATGAACTGCTCAAACTCTTTGGCAATGTAGTTATGAAGAGATTAAACAGACTATGAAAATCCTTGCAGCGTGCACACAGTATGTGCAGCTGCTCAGGCTACCAACTTCAGTTGTACATATTCATGTGCACTCTGTCTTCATATGCCCTGCCCCAGTTCTCCCACCATTGGTCACCCACATGTCCATCTTCAAAGCACATTGACTTCCCATGCAAATTTCAAAGCTTTTTGGGTGGTTCTTGACTGTCACTCAAAACAACATCACTTTCTCATTGTCAGTATTTTTAGAACGAATATACGAAATGTTCAAAGAAAATGTTAAACCGTTTTTTTGCTTCGGTAACGCTGTGATCTTTCCCCCGAGCTGCTCTATACTCTGGAGACACTGCAGAATAATCTTCAAACTCTGGGAGGGGGTCCAGGACAGTCCTGGAGATTTGGCAACGCTAGGCGCTGGCCCTGTCAGTTATATAGACTCTTAAATGACCCCATCTGAGTTATTCTTTCACCTCAAGCAAGAACAATGCAGAAGGCTGCTCTAATGCGAAAAAGTGCACTTGTCACAAAGCCCAGTGTGAGCACCGAGCACATGTTCACATTCACAGTAAAGCCACCACATCGCAGTTCCTGTGTCCGAGTGCAAAACTAAATATGGCAGAACCCCATAAACATGCTAATATTGCGCCATGAATGATTAAGATCAGCCTACACCGGGCTGCCAAAAATGCACTACACTTGTTGGCATTCAATCTACTATAGCATTGGAGTGACTGAATGTTACTTTATCACACAATACAGGCATTGAAATACTGGAAGCAAAAGTATTAGATGTATTCATAGGTTGCAATGTGTCCAAGTCACTCTTTCCAGATCTACCATTACAAATTCAAACCATTTGATCTTCATTATTCTTCTATGACCCAAAGCGCAGAAGGATTTCAAAAATACGATATTATGTGCCAGAGTGTGTAAGCCATGCATAACAAACATGACTTCATATTTGTCAATAGTGGTGTTAATCCCGTTTAGGGCTTGGCACCTGAGGAGATAGAGAATGGATGTAATTAATGTCGTTCTACAAAACAGAATGGTTGTCATGATGTGCAGGAGATGACATAGGGCCTCCAGGACGCACCCTATTTCCCACCTGAGCTAATCAGAACAAACATTTGGAGTTGTGCACACATTAATCAGGTTTTCAAGGTTTAAGGTTTTTTTTTTGCGCACTGTTATCAGTTTGACAAGTGGCTGAACAACACTGTTAGAGGTATTCTTTCTTGGTCTTCTTTCTTGTGCCGTCAGCTGAATGTTAGTTGTAAGACCGTACGTGCAGAGTAAAAGCCGTGTTAAAAAATGGCAGAGAAAAGAATGAACAGTGCATTCTCGCTGCTCTGTGTAACTTCATCTTAATTGTTGGAGTAGGGCAGAGTGATCTTTACTCAGCAACTGAATCATATTAGATTTGGCCTGGGATGATACTGGATGCCCAAAATTGGAGGTTTTCCATTTCCGACTTAAAATCTCTCGCTTTGATGAGGACAAAAATGAGTCAAAAAGACAAAAAAAAACACATTGAAAGTTGCAAACATTCCCAACATTAATAAAGCTATTTGAAATATCTTCACTTGAAACAGTTGCCACCCAATGCAGTTTGAGCAAAGGTTGGTTTTGGGCAGCACAGTAGCACAGTGGTTAGCACTGTTGCTTCACAATTCCAGGGCCCTGGGTTCGATTCCTGCTTGGGTCACTGTCAGTGTGGAGTCTGCATGTTCTCCCCGCGTCTTCATGGGTTTCCTCCAGGTGCTCAGGTTTCCCCCCACAAGTCCCGAAAGACGTGCTTGTGAGATGAATTGGACATTCTGAATTCTCCCTCCGTGTGCCCGAACAGGCGTCGGAGTGTGGCGACTAGGAGATTTTCACAGAAACTTAATTGCAGTGTTAATGTAAGTCTACTTGTGACACTAATAAATATTATTATTATTGATTGTTTGACATGATCTTTTCAAATTTTGTTTTAGTGAACCACATGAAGGTAACGCCAATGGACACTGCGACGGCATCGCTCTTGAATGTCTTCAATGGCAATGCGTGTGGTGCTGAGGGGTCTTGGCATGTCGGAGTGGAGCAGGATGTCACTCACACCAACGGCTGTGTGGCTCTAGGGATACGCCTCCCTCACACCGAGTACGAGCTCTTTAAGATGGAACAGGACTCTAAAGGTCGATACCTTCTGTTCAACGGGCAAAGACCTAGTGACGGATCCAGTCCAGACAGGCCAGAGAAGAGGGCTACATCCTATCAGGCCCCTTTAGTCCAGTGTACTGCATCTGCAGTGGGACCGATTGAGTCAGTGGAAGAAGGCAACCAAGACAGATCAATCAACAATGGATCCAAGAGAAGTGACCACTCAGGTGGTGCTTTTGTATTACTGTTTATTTGTGTGCTGTCTTCTATGATCAAGCACATCTTCCGCTAAGCACAAACATCTCTTGTATGGCTCCTCTGAGGGAAAAAAAACTCTGTAACTAGAATTTATTTCTCCATCCAGACAGTTTATTGACTTGATGCACTTCAATGCCGAAATACTGTTCCTCCATTCGAAGGCGTCAGCATGATTTTTCCACTTTGAACTCCAGTCAATTTCAGACATGGAACAAGTAGCATCTACTGCACAACAGTAATAGCACTTTATTACGATGGACGATTTAGTCCGGCTCACACTGTAAAAATGTACATAGTTTGCCAAGTATATTCAAGCTAATGTCATCTGTACTATTCTGCTCCCAATGCTTCAGGTAACTCCAGAGGGTATTTTTAATTGGTAAATTGAACTAGTCTTTGTATATTTGAATCTGGAGTTGTAAAAACAAATCATGGCTAACAGATGGAAAGGAGCTACTGTCTTCCATATACACGAACACTAGTAAAAAAAACAATAATTAAGGTATTAATTAAGGTATCAAGAAAATACCATTTCTACTTTTTATTTTTCCTTATGTGAATCCAAGTAATTATTTGTATCATTTCTATAAAAGGCAACAATATTTCTGCTGTGGGTTTTGTGTGGCACTTGTTTATCACTTACTTTGTTATAAATCTAGGTATAGGTTCAACATTATTTATATACCAAGTCAGCAGATTTGTTTTTACTGGACCTGCTTTTAACCTTGTGCATCATTCATGTTCTTATGATTTTAGAAATCACATTCAGCACATATTTTTGAAAAGTGCATTTGGGCAACTGTATAAGTAAATCACTATATTGTTGTTTATCTCTTTCCTCATTTAAACGTGTTGCCTGTTTGTTGCTCCCCCTTCGTTAGTCAGTTCTGTAGAAAGCACAAAGATTCCAGATCAAATGAAGGCACTTGATACTTTTCTTCACTTGCAAATGGTATTCCACATTAGTGCCTTTGTGTCAGTGAGGATGCTATTCAAATCATGTCCGAATATTTTGTTCAGTGTTAGACTATTACACAAATCATTTAACGCCTTCTGATAAAGAGGTGAGAATATCGGAGCGATTTGCTGCCTATGTTGCGCCCGGTGTAGATTTTGCTCTGTTGGGAAATACTGAGAGAACCCTGATTTGGGATTTGCTTTGGACACTCCCAGCAGCTAGAATTTGGTTCACACTCTCGCTGGTCGTGAACCCGATTAGCATATTCAAATTCTAATTTAAATAAGCAGAATCGGCTTTAAGCCAAATTCTCCCATTACCTGTAATTCTCCCATCCACCTCCGCAACGTGAGGCCAGCAGGAATCACTAGCCTTCCAAAAATGGAGGCCAGACATAATAACCACGCCCGAGGGCTCGGAGGCTATTGTAGCATCCAGGCGGATGGGACATTGCTGGACAGTGCCCTGGCACTGCCCCCGGCACCCTGACAGTGCCAACAGTGCAGTGCTAGCGACCAGTGCCAAGTGGCAGGACCTGAAGGGGGGAATGGCTTAAATGGATTGGGGCCCAAAGGGGTTGGCATGAAGGGGGTGGGGCCTTTGGCAACCCCATAGTGGGGTGTCGTACACTTGGGGGGAGGGGGGTCACTGGTACCAGCGATTGGGGGAGAGGCGGTCTGATGCCAGTGATTGGGGAGGGGGGGGGTCTTTCCGTTGCCTTGGGCAGGGATGGTGCTGATGCCAACAATTGGGTGTGATGTGTGTGTGGGGGCCGCCCCTCTCAATACCCATGCAAAACATGCCCCCTTCCAAATAAATTACAAAGTGCGGGAAGATGGCCATTAGAATCCCGCTGGAATAGCCGGTGCAATTTGCACCGATTTCCGTACCCGATATGGCACTCAGGTGTTTGTTGGGAAAGGTCTGCCCTATAAGAGGAGTGAGGTGCCAAAAATGGGATGTTTTCCATTTCCAACTGTTAAAATCCCTTGCGTTGATAAGCACAAAAATTAACCAAACATAAAAAACAAATTGAAACCTACAAACATTCCCAACATCAAAAAAGCTATCTGAAGTATCTTCACTTAAAACAGTTGCCCCCAATGCACCTGAGCAAACAACGGATGGTATAATTTATTATTGATCATTTAGTACGTGGGAAAAAGCCTCATCATCGTCAAACCTTCTTTGGCCTCATTGAGATGAAATCTGGGCGGGAATTCTCCAGCCATTGCGATTCAATTTCCCTACCGCAAAGCACCTCCGCCCGTGGGTTTCTTGATGGCATGGGGTGGTTTCATTCGGAAATCCCATTGAAAAGCAGCAGAAAGACAGAATCCCATCGCCAGCGAATGGTGCACCGCCAAGGAACACACAGCTGGGGAACCGGAGCATCCCGTTTCTGATGTTCTATCGTACTGCATCTTCCTGCACACTCCTAATATTCCTTTGTTTCTAAAATTCTACCAATACATCGTGAGCAGTGAATGCAGTATACGAAATAGAAAGAAGCAGAAGTAACTTGCTCTTTCACCTGGAAGGAGTGTTTGGAGTCTTAGAGAGTGAGGAGGTCAAAGGTTACAAGTTTTGCACATCCTGCACTTGCACGGAAAGGTGCCACAGGAAGGGGAGGGAAGGACCGAATAGCGGACAATCTTCCTGATGTGTTGGGTATGCTGGGTCTGTGAGGACTGCGTTTACCAGAGCAGTAGAAGAGACAGGCTACCAACACTTGTAGAAGTACAACTCTATTTTATTTAACTATGAGCTGTTAAACATACTTGCACTGTGGGTTGACACTATGTTAAGTTGACTGGAGACCTGAGGCTAACCTGACCAGACTATACTGCTAGCACATGGTAGATGTTAGTGTTGCTGATCACGGGCTCTGGCCATCTCCGAGGCTGCATCCCAAGAGAGCAGAAAAACTAGTGCCCTTTGGCTTTATAGTGGCCGTGTCCTGTCTGGTGATTGGCTGCTGTGTTCTATGTGTTGATTGGTCATTCAGTATGTCAGTCAGTGTCTGTCTATGCACCATCATATACTTGTGTGTATATTATGACACTTCCAAATTAATGCAAGTCAGAAGGAAAAACTGGGAAAATGGAACCAGGTGTGAGGATGTGCAGTCAGAGTAGCTGAGGCAGTCAGTGGGACTGAAGGAGAAGTTATGTATTTGTCATCAGCTATCTCAGTCTTTGAAAGTAGCCCACTCTGATGTAGCTTTATAGCTTCCTCACTTAATGCCAAATAAAGTTCCATTTGCAAGATCAGATCGCTCTTCATACCTAAACCAGGAAAGATAATCGAGTCGTCAAGGTGCTGTGACGAAATACAAAGCGCTGTTAATATAATGAGATTCAATTCATTTTTCTGGACAAGAAGGAGCTGAACAAATTCTGATTACAGAAAGGAAAGTATTGCTCGAATGAACCAAAGCACAGATGATTAAATGGTTTATGATCGTTACGTCATTGACCCTGTTCGGGCTGAGGAATGTTACCTTGAATACAGCTGACAGAACTAAACAATGTCAGCTTTATATTTTGGAATTTTATGCTCAATTAACTTCGCGAGACAGACAAAATGCTTTTTCCGGACGTATTATTTGGAAGCATTACGTCCATCAATGGATTGACGTAAACTGGAGCAGTGGAAATACAGTAACATTTCTGCTACCCGGCACTCTACCAACCGGGTTAGTTTATGGAGATGTCAAAACACACTAGCAATTGTTAATCACAGTCTGTGCTCAGTAGGTCTCAGCGTCCATGTGCTCTGCTGCAGCATCTGCCCTTGCCGTCATTCGCTGCAATTTCACCCTCCTGCACATCCTGGGAGACCTCAATCCCACATAATCACCCTGGAGCATTCTGATTGGATGAAAACGCAGAACTCATCTTAAATCTCAGTTAACCCGGACATTTGACTAACCGGCAAGTCAGGTTCCCGGAGCATGTCGGATAACAGAGATTTTCCTCTTTCACATAAATACTTAACAAAAGGTATCTATACCTGCAACAGACACACTCTCCCAAGTAGATCATAGAATTTACAGTGCAGAATGAGGCCATTCGGCTCATCAAGTCTATACCAGCCCTTGAAAGAGCACCCTACTTAAGTCCACGCCTCCACCCCTTTCCCCCCGCAATCCAATAACCCCCACCTAACTTTTGGTCACTAAGGGCAATTTATCATGGCCATTCCACCTAACCTGCATGTCTTTGACTGTGGGAGAAAACCGGAGCACCCGGAGGAAACCCACGCAGACACGGGGAGAACGTGCAAACTCTGCACAGACAGTGACCCAAGCCAGGAATCGAACCTAGGTCCCTGGAGCTGTGAAGCAACAGTGCTAACCACTGTGCTACTGTGACGTAGATTGTCTAACATACACATACTAGTCAACTTTCACAATTTGCACAATGCAGTATGGTCATTTGGCTTTTGAGTAAGCATCAAATGGATGATAACAAATTGGTAACTTAATTTACATCTACCCTGTGTTTTATTTCTGTTGCCTAATAGAATTCAAAAAATCAGGAGATATATAGGGTGTCACGGCAGCACAGTGGTTAGCACTGCTACCTCATAGTGCCAGAGACCCAGGTTCAATGACTGTGTTGGATGACTGTGTGGAGGTCGCACCTTCCCCCCCCCCGTGTCTGCGTGGGTTTCCTCCGGGTGCTGCTTTTTCCTCCCATAGTCCAAAGATGTGCACATTAGGTGGGGTCACGGGGTTATGGGGATTGGGTTTATATAGGGTGCTCTTTCCGATAACTGCAGGTTGGGGGCAGGGTTAGAAAGCAGGCGGATATTTGGTCCAGGATGCACAAACCTGATGCAGTTCCCAATTTTAAATGTGTACATTCTGTCCTTATATTCTTGCTTCCATTATAAATAATTAAGTTTTTACCTCATATAGAAACTCCTAATGTAAATTTGTGGGACGGGATTCTGCGCAAATCGTCTGGGCGGCAATAAACGGTGCAAACCCTGGCGGGAACCACTCCAGCATCGAGCCGCCCCAAAGATGCGGAATCCTCCGCACCTTTGGGGGATAGGCCGGCACCGGAATGGTTTGCACTGCGCCAGCCGGCGGGAAGGGGCTTGGCGCCATGCCAAATGCCGCTGAAGGGCCTCCGCAGGCCGGCACGGGTTGGCGCATGTGCGGGAGCACCAGCGTGTGCTGGTGTCATCCCCGCGCATGCGCAGGGGGTTCATCTCCGCGTCGGCCATCGCGGATCGGCACAAGGCTGACGCGAAGGAAGAGAGTGCGTCCACAGCACAGGCCCGCCCGTGGATCGGTGGCCCCCGATCGCGGGCCAGGCCACCGTGGGGGCACCCCCCGGAGTCAGATTGCCGCGCGGCCCGCCGAGGACCCCGGAGGCTGCCCACGGCGCTGGGTCCCGTCGGTAGGGACCAACCTTGATTTACACCGGCGGGACCCTCGTTAAATGGGTGGGACTTCGGCCCATCGCGACCCGGAGAATTCGGGCGGCCCCGGGCCCATTGCACTGCGCCAGTCCCCGCCATTCTCTGAGGCGGGCGGCGCGATTCACGCCGGGGTGATTTTTGGGGGGCCGGAGAATTCAGAGGACAGCGGGGACGGGATTCACACCGACCCCCGGCGATTCTTCGACCCGGTGGGGGGTGGGAGAATCCCACGCGTGATGCACCCTTCTACTGCAGATCAGAGAGTTGGGGGCAGTGCAATTAGACAGAAAGAATTTGGATTTATACAACGCCTTTCACAACCTCCAACCATCTGAAAGGACTTTCAAGCCAATGAATTACTTTTGACGCGTAGTCACTGTTGTAAGAAAGCAGCAACTAAATCAAACGCAGAAAACTCCTTCAAAAGCAATGTAATAATGTAGTGATGTTGGCAGAGGGTTAACTATTGGCTAAGGCAGCAGGGAGAACTCGTCTTTAAAATAGTCCCACGGGACCTTTTACAGCCAGCTGAGCACGGAAGAGGCTTTGGCTTCACGTTGCATTTGGAAGACGGCACCTCTGGCAGTGCAGCACTCCCTCAGTACCCAAACCGGTTGAGCAGGTGAGAGTGTCGCCAAGTCAAGACTGACACTTTCAGCACAGCCTGAGAAGTTTCATAAGACCATAAGAAGTAGGAGCAAGAGTAGGCCATTCGACCCATCGAATCTGCTCTGCCATTCAGTATCATGGCTGATCTGATATAATCCTCAACTCCACTTTCCCGCCTTATCCTCACAGCCCTTGATTCCCTTACTGATTAAAACCTGTCTAACTCAGCCTTGAACACACTTAGTGACCCAGCGTCTACAGCTCACTGCTGCCTCACAGCGCCAGGCACCCAGATTCAATTCCGGTCACTGTCTGTGCAGAGTCTACACTTTCTCCCCGTGTCTGTGTGTATTTCCGCCGGGTGCTCCGGTTTCTTCCCACAGTCCAAAGATGTGCAGGTTAGGTGGATTGGCCATGCTAAATTGCCCTTAGTGTACAAAAATATGTGTAGGTTAGATTAAGGGGCTAATGGGATAGGGCGAGTAAGTGAGCTTGGGTGAAGTACTCTTTCAGAGGGTCGGTGCAGACTCAAATGGCCTCCTTCCGCACTGTAGCAATTCTTTAATTCTATGGTTGCAGACTCTCCCACAAGGAGAAAGAACCTCTCAGCATCTATCCTGTCAAACTCCCTGAGAATCCTATACGTCTCAATAAGGTCGCCGGTAATTCTTCTAAATTCAAACGAGTATAGGCCCAGGCTACTCAACCTCTCCTCATAAGAAAATACCCGGGATCAACCTTGTGAATCTTCTCTAGACTACTTCCGTTGTCAGTATATCTTTCTTCAGACAACGAAACCAAAACTGTACACCCTCACTTTAGCAGTTTCCAAAATAAATGAGGACACAAGAATTTATCAGGAAAAATAGTAAATGTGCAGAGACCTAAGGTAGTTATTATTTTATTAATCAATCACCCACAGCATGCTACACTGGGGTCAAGACCAAGTGTAGCCTTCGGGTGCAGTGGGTTTAAGAGGCCACTGGGTATTTGGATCTGTGGTAATCTGACATGGCCTGGATTTTAGGCCCAATAAAATTGGATGTTATAAATTAAGAAGTGGACACTTTAAATCAAACTGCAGTCAACTTCAGGCTGGCCAGTTCGAAAACACTGAAACTGAGAAAAAGTGCCAGGACATGTCAGAACCTGCCCTTTCAATCACCCATCAAATGACAATGATCGCCATCCATGGATCGATTGTTTAGAGTAAACAAGGTTACACTTGGACCCGCTGTCCTGCTGGGTCGCCCTTAGTAACCACATTAGATCCCACCTTGTGACCACATCGGCTGGGGGGGGCGAAAACATTCCAGAAAGGCATGGGGAGGGGGCTGAGAATCAAACCTGCGGACCTTCCAGCAGCGAAGACTCAGCTTGAAGGTTGTTGTAGACGGTGGAAAAGACTCCACGAGAGGCCAGGCTGACTGGGTATAACTCACTTTATTCCACACTCGTCACCGCTCTCCGCTCTCTGCTCTGACTCCCTGTCTATGCCGTCGCTGGCCAGACCACGAACGCAACAGGTTCCCCGGTGTCTCTATGGTCAACAGGCGGCAGAACTGGCGGGTGGGATCCAGGTTCCCGACTGCTCTCGGGGCTCCTCCTTGGCCGTACGGGGGACGGTGTCTGAGCCCTGTGTGAGGCCTCTGGGCCACGTGCTATGACACCATCTTCGAAGCACATCTCAAGTAGCTTGGCGAGGTAGGCTCTCAGCCCATCCGGTCGGGACCTGTATTGGGACTATATGTCGGACCCTCGACAACTCGGGGTTGGTCTGTGTACATTCTGTGATATGAGCTGCTGTTACTGACAAAGTGTCCATGAAATGGAGAGCAGCTACCCCTCCGTGGATGGGGCGTGAGCTGGCGGCTTTATGGGTAGATGGAGGTAGCTCAACGCGTCCGCCTGCGAGATTCTTATGCCCGGGCGTTGCTCCATAATGTTTTATACTTAATTCTCCTGGCTACACGCCCTATTCACGTTTAAATAACTGATAATCAACACTACATCATCTACAACTCTAGGGCCAGAACTTTCTGGATGGCCGGGGTCCAACTCCACCCTGAATAATCCATTACGTCCAATGCCATTTCAGGCCTAATAAGTATTGATTAGCAGAAGGCTTCTGCCCATCACCAGGAGGAAGTCCTATTGGAGAGATGTTGCCCAATCAAATTGGCCGAAAGCTCTCCAGTCATTCCAGGAATAGCACTGCAGTGGCAAGAAGAGGTACTGCAAGGAACTGCCTGGCAGTAAGTCCCAGGAGCTGGAGGACTCAGTGGCAAGGATCAAGGTGGGGAGGGTGGGCATCATAGAAGAGGCCTTGGACGTTGCAAGGGGGTGGTTTGGGAGTCTCAGGAGATACATTGGGTGGGGAGGGTTGTGGTCAGATAGCCAGCGGCCTGAATCGTAGACCTAACACAGAATTAGACACTTTAAATGAAACCACAACATTGATGCTCGATCAATGACTACAGAAGCGAGATTGGATGACAATTGAAGGCTTTATTGGACTAGATGTTTCCCCCAGCAGCGCAGGTACAGAATGCAGCAGCTGGGGAGACACAGACTCTTATACTCCGCCTTACTGGGCGGAACCAGCAGGCAGACTTCACCAATGATCTTACTGTCTCAGTACCTCCCACACTAATGGTCTTAGAGCCTCAACCTGGGTACCGTAATACCCCTAATACCAACTATCACAAACATACAGCCGGGTCTGATGGGAATTTAAGCGAGCCAAGATCGAATACACTGGGCAGAGACTTTGCAAACGGAGATCGGAGATAATCGGCCCTATTCAGATAAGGGTGATAGTTGTGTATTCCCCAGATACAGATAGACTTTCTGGCACCTCGAAATTCCTGCCGTGGCCTTATATTGGGATAAGGTTACGTGCAGTCAATGTACCTGAAGGTGGATCCCCTGGGAGGGGAGGGGGGGGGGGGGGGGGTGGAGACTTCTTGGGTGTCCTGCAGAGTTGGAATCGGCAACTCTATTGATCGGCAACCTCACTGTCACAAGTAGGCTTGCATTAACACTGCAATGAAGTTACTGTGAAAAACCCCTAGTCGCCACACTCCGGCGCCTGTTTGGATACACAGAGGGAGAATTCAGAATGTCCAAATTCCCTAACAGCACGTCTTTCGGGACTTGTGGGAGGAAACTGGAGCACCCGGAGGTAACCCATACAGACACGAGGAGAACGTGCAGACTCCGCACAGACAGTGACCCAAGCTGGAAATCAAACCTGTGACCTTGGTGCTGTGAAACAACAGTGCTAATCACTGTGCTACCGTCCGCCTCCCATATACCTGTCTGCAGATGTATCTGACTTAGCCTGCAAATCCAGATCATTAATGAACAAGGTGAAGAGCAGCAGGACTAACCTGGGACTCAGTAGCGTTCCACTAACTGATCCCTGTACAGTGCCACAACCATTGATAACCACCCTCTCCTTAACAAGTATATAACCAGTTTGCTATCCAACTCCTAACCCATACAATTGCCATACACAACACTTTCAATAGCAGATGAACTGGTCATTCATCTTATTGTTATTTGGAGAAGCTTGCTAGCTTGATCCCTGGGGTGAGAGGATATATTCATAGAATTTCATAGAATTTACAGTGCAGAAGGAGGCCATTCGGCCCATCAAGTCTGCACCGGCTCTTGGAAAGAGCACCTTACCCAATCCCACACCTCCACCCTATCCCCATAACCCAGTAACCCCACCCAACACTAAGGGCAATTTTGGACACTAAGGGCAATTTTAGCATGGCCAATCCACCTAACCTGCACATCTTTGGACTGTGGGGGGAAACCGGAGCACCCGGAGGAAATCCACGCACACACGGGGAGGATGTGCAGACTCCGCATAGACATTGACCCAAGCCGGAATCGAACCTGGGACCCTGGAGCTGTGAAGCAATTGTGCTAACCACAATGCTACCGTGCAGGAATTAAGAAGAATGGGAAGTGACCTCATTGAACATGTTTTTTTTAAAAATAAGTTTTATTCAAATTTCCAACAACAAATTTTATCCCAACAAAGACAACAGAAAGAAAAAAAAACAGAAACCCCTCTCCCCCCCCCCCCCCCCCCCAATACAAAGCAATAAATTAACAACAAGAAAGAGTAATAAACATAGAACCGTAAGAACACACCCCCATAGCCGAGCCAAAGTTTCCCCCCCCCTCCCCCCCACACACACACACCCCTCCCCCCCACACCCCCCCGGTTGCTGCAGAAATTGACCACCCTCTAACACTCCACCAGGAAATCAAGAAATGGCTGCCACCGCCAGAAGAACCCTTGCATCGACCCCCTCAGGACAAACTTGACCCTCTCCAGTTTGATGAACCCAGCCATGTCACTAATCCAGGATTCCGTGCTCGGGGGTCTCGCATCCCCCCACTGTAAAAGGATCCTGCGCCGGGCTACTAGGGACGCAAAGGCCAGGATACCGGCCTCTCTCGCCTCCTGCACTCCCGGCTCCGTTGCCACCCCAAAAACAGCGGTCCCCCAGCCCGGATCCACCCTGGAACCAACCACCCAGGACAAGGACCCGCCACCCCCTTCCAGAAACCCTCCAACGCCGGACAAGCCCAAAACATACGGGTGTGATTCGCTGGGCTTCCCGAACACCTCCCACATCTGTCCTCACCCCAAAGAACCAGCTCAGCCTGGTCAAAGTCATATGCGCCCTATGCAGCACCTTCAGCTGAATTAAACTAAGCCATGCGCAAGAAGAGGAAGAATTCACCCTCCCCAGGGCATCCGCCCACGTCCCCTCGTCAATCGCCTCCCCAGCTCCTCCTCCCACTTCGCTTTCAGATCCTCCACCGAGGCCTCCTCCCCCTCCTGCATCACCTGATAAATTGCCGAGATCCTACCTTCACCGACCCACGTCCCCGAGAGCACCCTATCCTGCACCCCCCTTGGCGGCAATAGCGGAAACTCCGCCACCTGCCGCCTAACAAACGCCCTAATCTGCATGTACCTGAAAGTATTCCCAGAGGGGAGACCCCACTGCCCCTCCAACTCCTCTAGGGTCGCAAACTTCCCGTCAAGGAAGAGGTCCCCCATCTGCCTGATATCTGCCCTGTGCCAACTCAAAAAACCACCATCTATCCTCCCTGGTACAAACCGGTGGTTTCCCCGTATCGGGGACCAAACTGAGGCCTTCACCTCCCCGCTATGACGTCTCCACTGACCCCAGATTTTGAGGGTAGCTACCACTATTGGACTCGTAGAGTACCTTGCCGGGGGGAGTGGCAGCAGGGCCGTCACCAGTGCCTCCAAACTCGTGCCCACAGCCGACGCCGCCTCCATCCTCTTCCATGCAGCTCCCTCCTCCTCCATCACCCACCTACGAATCATTGCCACATTTGCGACCCAGTAATACCCACACAGGTTGGGCAACGCTAGCCCACCCACCTCCCTGCCTCGCTCCAAGAATACCCTCCTCACTCTCGGGGTCTTCTGCGCCCACACGAACTCCAAGATGCTCCTATTAACCCTCCTAAAGAAAGCCTTCGGAATCATGATGCGTAAACACTGGAAAAGAAACAAAAACCTCGGGAGCACCGTCATCTTAACCGACTGCACCCTGCCCGCCAAGGAGAGTGGCAACGCATCCCACCTCCTAAACTCCTCCTCCATCTGCTCCACCAGCCTCGTAAAGTTTAACCTATGCAGGACCCCCAGCTCCTGGCTATCTGACTCCCAAATACCTGAAGCTCCTTTCTGCCCTCTTCAACTGAAGCTCCCCTATCTCCCTCTCCTGGTCCCCCAGGTACACCACAAACAGTTCACTCTTCCCCACGTTGAGCTTATAGCCGGAGAAGTCACCAAACTCCCCCAGGATCCTCATCACCTCTGGCATCGCCCCCACCGGATCCGCAATCTACAACAATAAATCGTCCGCGTACAGAGACAGCCGGTGCCCCTCCCCCCCCTCCCCCTCACAATCCCCCTCCAGTTCCTTGATTCCCTCAGTGCCATGGCCAGGGGTTCAATGGCTAACGCAAAGAGCAGGGGAGACAAGGGGCACCCCTGCCTCGTCCCCCGGGACAGCCGAAAGTCCTCCGACCTCCTCCCATTCATCACCACGCTCGCTACCGGGGCACTATACAGCAGCCTCACCCAGCTAATGAATCCCTCACCAAACCCAAATCTCCTCAACACCTCCCACAGGTAGCTCCGCTCCACCCTGTCAAAAGCTTTCTCCGCATCCATCGATGCCACTATCTCCGCCTCCCCGTTCGTTGCCGACATCATTATAACATTAAGAAGCCGCCGCACATTGACATTCAGGTGCCTCCCCTTCACAAACCCCGTTTGGTCCTCGTGGATGACCTGCGGAACTACAGCCTCCACCCTCCTGGACAGTATCTTAGCCAACAGCTTCGCGTCCATGTTGAGGAGCGAGATCGGCCTATAAGACCCACACTGGAGGGGGTCCTTATCCCGCTTCACAATCAGAGAAATTAGTGCTCTGGACATCGTCCGGGGCAAAGCCCCCCCCCCCCCCACCCCCCCCTCCCCCCCCCCTCCCCCCCTCCCCCCCCTCCCCTCCTCCCTCGCCTCATTCAGGGTCCTCACTAACAACGGGACGAGCAGGTCTGAGAACTTCTTATAGAACTCCATCGGGAACCCGTCAGGCCCCGGTGCTTTCCCTGACTGCCTGCTCCCCAACCCCTCGATCAGCTCCTCCAACTCAATTGGGGCCCCCAGATCCTCCACCCGCTCCTCCTCCACTCGCGGGAACTCCAACTTATCCAGAAAGCGGTCCATCCCGCCCACCTCCCCAGGGGGCACCGACCGGTACAGCTCCTCATAAAAGGACCTGAACACCCCATTGATGTCCCTGCCACTCCGCACCAAGTTCCCTCCTACATCACTAACTCCACCTATCTCCCTCGCTAACTCCCGCTTCCGGTGTTGGTGGGCCAGCATCCGGCTTGCCTTCTCCCCATACTCATCCACCGCCCCCTGCGCCCTCCTCCACTGCGCCTCCGCCTTCCGGGTGGTCAATATATCGAACTCCGCTTGGAGACGGCGACGCTTCCTCAAAAGCCCCTCCTCCGGGTCATCCGCATACCTCCTGTCCACCCTCACCATATCTTCCACCAACCTCTCCCTCTCAACCTTCTCCCCCTCTCCCTGTGTGCCCTAATAGAAATCAGCTCCCCTCTAACCACCGCCTTCAACGCCTCCCAGACCACCCCTACTCGCACCTCCCCGTTGTCATTAGCTTCCAAATACCCCTCTATGCACCTACAGACCCGCCCACATACTTCCTCCTCCGACAGAAGCCCCACATCTAACCTCCACAGTGGGCATTGATCCTTCCCCTCCCCTCGCTCCAGGTCCACCGAATGCGAAGTGTGGTCTGAAATGACTATTGCCGAGTACTCCGCCCCTACCACCCTCGGGATTAGCGCCTTGCTAAGGACAAAGAAATCGATCCGGGAATAAGCCTTGTGGACATGGGAGAAAAACGAGGGCAGCAGAGCAGAGCTTCTGATTGGCTGTTCCGGGGAGATTTGCGTACGTGCCGTGCGGTCAGCGTAAGTTGAAGGTGTACCTGCGCAAGTGACCCGAGGAGGTCGAGTGAAGGCAAGCATCCAGCAGAGGGCAGCAGAGCAGAGCTTGCTAAACTAACAAGTTTTTTTTTTTAGTTTTCAGTAGTTGGGAAGTTAGTTCAGTGGGAATGGAGGCTAGGGCATTTGAAAGTTCCTCCTGCAGAATGTGGGAGGAAAAGGTCACCTTGAGTGTCTCTGCTGACTTCATCTGCGGGAAGTGCACCCATCTCCAGCTCCTTGAGAACCGCGTTAGGGACCTGGAGCTGGATGAACTTCGGATCATTCGGGAGGCGGAGGGGGTTATTGAGAGGAGTTATAAGGAGGTAGTCACACCTCAGGTAAAAGAAGAAGGTCGATGGGTTACCGTCAGGGGAGGGAGAGGGAACCGGCAGGCAGTGCAGGGATCCCCTGTGGTCGTTCCCCTCTATAACAAGTATACCATTTTGGATACTGTTGCGGGGGACGATTTACCAGGGGTAAGCAATGGGGCACAAGTCTCTGGCACAGAGTCTGTCCCTGTTGCTCATAAGGGAAGGGAGAAGAGGAACAGAGCACTTGTCATTGGGGACTCCATAGTTAGAGGAACAGACAGGAGGTTCTGTGGGAACGAAAGAGACTCACGGTTGGTGTGTTGCCTTCCAGGTGCCAGGGTTCGTGATGTCTCTGATCGTGTTTTGGGGATCCTTAAGGGGGAGGGGGAGCAGCCCCAAGTCATGGTCCACATAGGCACCAACGACATAGGTAGGAAGAGAGATGGGGATTTGAGACAGAAATTCAGAGAGCTAGGGTGGAAGCTGAGAGCTAGAACAAACAGAGTTGTTATCTCTGGGTTGTTACCCGTGCCACGTGCTAGCGAAGTGAGAAATAAGGAGAGAGAGGAGTTGAACACATGGCTACAGGGATGGTGCAGGAGGGAGGGTTTTGGTTTCCTGGATAATTGGGGCTCATTCTGGGGTAGGTGGGACCTCTACAAACAGGATGGTCTTCACCTGAACCAGAGGGGTACCAATATCCTGGGGGGGAGATTTGTTAGTGCTCTTCGGGGGGGTTTAAACTAATTCAGCAGGGGGATGGGAACCTAAATTGTAGTCCCAGTGTACAGGATGTTGAGAGTAGTGAGGTCAGAGATAGAGTTAAAAGTTCGAAAGAGGGCACTGGCAAGCAAGACGCTGGTTTGAAGTGTGTCTACTTCAACGCCAGGAGCATCCGGAATAAGGTGGGTGAGCTTGCAGCATGGGTTGGTACCTGGGATCTCGATGTTGTGGCGATTTCGGAGACATGGGTAGAGCAGGGACAGGAATGGTTGTTGCAGGTTCCAGGATTTAGATGTTTCTGTAAGAACAGAGAAGATGGTAAAAGGGGGGGGGGGGCATTGTTAATCAAGGAAAGTATTACGGCGGTAGAAAGGACGTTTGAGGACTCGTCTACTGAGGTAGTATGGGCCGAGGTTAGGAACAGGAGAGGAGAGGTCACCCTGTTGGGAGTTGCCTATAGACCTTTGAATAGTTCCAGAGATGTAGAGGAAAGGATTGCAAAGATGATTCTCGACAGGAGCGAGAGTAACAGGGTAGTTGTTATGGGGGACTTTAACTTTCCAAATATTGACTGGAAATACTATAGTTCGAGTACTATAGATGGGTCAGTTTTTGTGCAGTGTGTGCAGGAGGGTTTTCTGACACAGTATGTAGACAGGCCAACAAGGGGCGAGGCCACATTGGATTTGGTACTTGGTAATGAACCCGGCCAGGTGTTAGATTTAGATGTAGGTGAGCACTTTGGTGATAGTGGTCACAATTCGGTTATGTTTACTTTAGCAATGGGCAGGGATAGGTATATACCACAAGGCAAGAATTATAGCTGGGGGAAAGGCAATTATGATGCTATTCGGCAAGATTTAGGATGTATAGGATGGGGAAGGAAACTGCAGGGGATGGGTACAATCGAAATGTGTAGCTTTTTGAAGAAACAGCTACTGCGTGTCCTTGATAAGTATGTACCTGTCAGGCAGGGAGGAAGTTGTCGAGCAAGGGAACCGTGGTTTACTAAGGAAGTTGAAGCACTTGTCAAGAGGAAGAAGAAGGCTTATGTTAGGATGAGACATGAAGGCTCAGTTAGGGCACTTGAGAGTTACAAGTTAGCCAGGAAGGACCTAAAGAGAGAGTTAAGAAGAGCGAGGAGAGGACACAAAAAGTCGTTGGCGGATAGGATCAAGGAAAACCCTAAGGCTTTCTATAGGTATATCAGGAACAAAAGAATGACTAGAGTAAGATTAGGGCCAATCAAGGATAGTAGTGGAAAGTTGTGTGTGGAATCAGAGGAGATAGGGGAAGCGTTAAATGGATATTTTTCATCAGTGTTTACACTGGAGAAAGACAATGTTGTCGAGGAGAATACTCAGGTACAGTCGACCAGGCTAGATGGAATTGAGGTTCAATTTTGGAAAGTGTAAAAAATAGATAAGTCCCCTGGGCCAGATGGGATTTATCCTAGGATTCTCTGGGAAGCCAGGGAGGAGATTGCAGAGCCTTTGTCCTTGATCTTTATGTCGTCTTTGTCGACAGGAATAGTGCTGGAAGACTGGAGGATAGCAAATGTTGTCCCCTTGTTCAAGAAGGGGAGTAGAGACAACCCTGGTAATTATAGACCTGTGAGCCTTACTTCGGATGTGGGTAAAATGTTGGAAAAGGTTATAAGAGATAGGGTTTATAATCATCTTGAAAAGAACAAGTTGATTAGCGATAGTCAACACGGTTTTGTGAAGGGTAGGTCATGCCTCACAAACCTTATTGAGTTTTTTGAGAAGGTGACCAAACAGGTGGATGAGGGTAAAGCGGTTGATGTGGTGTATTTGGATTTCAGTAAGGCGTTTGATAAGGTTCCACACGGTAGGCTATTGCAGAAAATAAGGAAGTATGGGATTGAAGGTGATTTAGCGGTTTGGATCAGTAATTGGCTAGCTGAAAGAAGACAGAGGGTGGTGGTTGATGGCAAATGTTCATCCTGGAGTTCAGTTACTAGTGGTGTACCGCAAGGATCTGTTTTGGGGCCACTGCTGTTTGTCATTTTTATAAATGACCTGGAAGAGGGTGTAGAAGGATGGGTTAGTAAATTTGCAGATGACACGAAGGTCGGTGGAGTTGTGGATAGTGCTGAAGGATGTTATAGGATACAGAGGGACATAGATAAGCTGCAGAGCTGGGCTGAGAGGTGGCAGATGGAGTTTAATGTGGAAAAGTGTGAGGTGGTTCACTTTGGAAGGAGTAACAGGAATGCAGAGTACTGGGCTAATGGCAAGATTCTTGGTAGTGTAGATGAACAGAGAGATCTCGGCATCCAGGTACATAAATCCCTGAAAGTTGCCACCCAGGTTAATAGGGCTGTGAAGAAGGCATATGGTGTGCTAGCCTTTATCAGTGGGGGGATTGAGTTTCGGAGCCACAAGGTCATGCTGCAGCTGTACATAACTCTGGTGTGGCCGCTCCTGGAGTACTGCGTGCAGTTCTGGTCACCACATTATAGGAAGGATGTGGAAGCTTTGGAAAGGGTTCAGAGGAGATTTACTAGGATGTTGCCTGGTATGGAGGGAAGGTCTTACGAGGAAAGGCTCAGGGACTTGAGGTTGTTTTCGTTAGAGAGGAGAAGGCTGAGAGGTGACTTAATAGAGACATATAAGATAGTCAGAGGGTTAGATAGGGTGGACAGTGAGAGTCTCTTTCCTCGGATGGTGATGACCAACACGAGGGGACATAGCTTTAAATTGAGGGGTGATAGATATAGGACAGATGTCAGAGGCAGTTTCTTTACTCAGAGAGTAGTAGGGGTGTGGAACGCCTTGCCTGCAACAGTAGGAGACTCGCCATCTTTAAGGGCATTTAAGTGGTCGCTGGATAGACACATGGATGAAAATGGAATAGTGTAGGCCAGATAGGCTTCAGATGGTTTCACGGGTCGGCGCAACATCGAGGGCCGAAGGGCCCGTACTGCGCTGTAATGTTCTATGTTCTATGTTCTATGTTCTATCCCTACCTCCCGGCCTCAGAAACCTCCAAGGGTCTACCCCTCCCATCTGGTCCATGAACCCCCTCAACACTGTGGCCGCCGCCGCCCTCCTGCCCGTCCTGGACCTCGAACGATCCAGAGCCGGGTCCAGCACTGTATTAAAATCTCCTCCCAATATCAAGCCCCCCGTCTCCAGGTCTGGAATCCGGCTCAGCATACGCCACATGAAGCCTGCATCGTCCCAGTTGGGGGCGTACACATTGACCAGTACCACCCGCTCCCCTTGAAGCCTACCACTCACCATTACGTATCTCCCACAGCTATCCACCACCATGCTCGACGTCACAAACGACAAACTCTTTCCAACCAAAATTGCCACCCCCCGGTTCCTCGCATCCAACCCGGAGTGGAACACCTGCCTAACCCACCCTTTTCTCAGCCTCACCTGATCCGCCACCTTAAGGTGCGTCTCCTGGAGCATGGCCATGTCCGCCCCCAGCCCCTTCAAGTGCGCCAAGACAGGGGCCTGCTTCACTGGACCATTCAGCCCCTCACATTCCAAGTGACCAGCCGAATCTGGGGGGTCTTCCCCCTCCCTCTGCACCGGTCAGCCATATCTCTCCCTCGGCTGACCACGTGCCTGCAGTATCCCCCAGGCCCGTTCCCCACGGTGGCAGACATCCTTCCCAACCCCCCCCCCCCCCCCCCCCCCCATCACCAGCAGCACCCCTTGAGCCTTACCAGCAGCAACCCGGTACCACCCCCTATTCCCCCCCAACACCCACCACACGCCCCCCCCCCCCCCCTCCCTAGCTGGGGGCCCCCCTAGCTGCGTAAACCCTTCCATCGTACTTCCGTAAGTCAGCCGACTCCTGCTGACCCCGGCTGCTCCCGCCATCCCAACGACCCCCCCGGTGCAACACAACTGCCATTCCCCCCGCCCGGTGCCGGCCCCTCCCACTCCACCTCCAGCGCGGGAAAGAAGCCTGCGCTTCCACCTCAAACCCCGCCCCCCCCCCCCGGCCCAACACGCAGGAAAAAGAAGGGTGCGTGACCCAACGGGCCCGCAAAACAGCTCCCCAACCCTCCACCAGTGAAAAACAAGAAAAAACACCAAGATAAATAATTAAAGAGCCTCAAAAAAGTGAAAAAGCCAAAAGGAACCAATAAAAACAGCAAACAGGAAAAAAGGATCCCAGGGAGGACAAAGCCTCCGTACATTGTACATTAGTCCCCAGCCCCCCCAGTCCTCAGTTCGAGTCCAGCTTCTCTGCTTCAAAGGCCCAGGCATCCTCCTGGGAGTCGAAGTAGAGCTGGTGATCTTTATAAGTGACCCAGAGGCGGGCCGGCTGTAGCAGGCCGAACTTCACCCCCTTTTTGTGAAGCACTGCCTTCGTCCGATTAAAACCAGCCCTCCTCTTCGCCACCTCCACAATCCAATCCTGATAAATCCAGATCTCTGCATTCTCCCACCTGCTGCTCCTCTCCTTCTTCACCCATCTCAGCACACACGCACAGTCAACGAAGCGGTGAAAACGGACCAGCACCGCCCTTGGCGGCTTGTTCGGCCTGGGCTTCCTCAGCAGCACTCGATGGGCGCCCTCCAGCTCCAAGGGCCCTTGGAAGGACCCCGCGCCCATTAACGAGTTCAGCATCAAGGCCACATAGGCCCCCAAGTCTGAACCTTCCAGCCCCTCCGGGAGGTCCAGGATCCGCAAGTTCTTCCGCCGGGAGCGGTTCTCCATCTCCTCCATCCTCGCTTGCCATTTGAGCGACCGTTGAACACAATCGATTCCAATGGAAAACGGTGCGGGGTTCGCCGGGTCTGTGATTGACACTCAGGAGGCTGACAGGCTGCAGCTCCATAACCACACTACACTCCCCGCGCACACCATCCCAGCCAATAAGATGGCACTAGAGCGCGCCCATCCCGTTGATGGGTCGGCTGGGACCACAGGGCACCTAGAGGGTTGGCCTGGGGCGACACCCATACGACCCCTGGCATTAAGTTCACAATGGGCTGTCAGCGGCGTGCGCAGCTGCATGGCTGCCTTGCCGGCTGCGGCAATGGTGCTCCGTGCCCGTCCACCCCAACCCCATAGCTCACCTCCTGGCCATCCCCCACTACTCCCCCCAGTCCTGGCAGAAGCCCCCCCGGCCAACGGCACAACTGTTAGCAAACTATGGCGATGTTGGACACTTTCCGTACCCCCTCTCTCCCTCAGCAGCCACGGCTCCTGTTTCACGATTTTTGAAAGCACAAGTGAACCGCACAACCGAGAATTTCCCCCAGTGGAGGCGGTGAATCACGCAGGCCCCGGAGAATACCGGGTCAACCTCACTAATGATATCCAAACAGCATTTACAGTACGTGTGGTGTGGAATGCATTAACGCCACTGTCGAGGCACTGTGGAATTGCGATTTGGCGTGGACGCAGCGTACGCCATGATTTTTGGCACAAAACCAATTCTCCACCCAATCACCTCTCCCGGTTTGGCTGTCGGCCGACAGAGAATCCCGCCCCAGAGCACACTTCCTATCATCATTTGCGGACATTTGATTCAGGGATGCAAGTTAAATAATCTTGTCTTATTCCATGTTTTATGAATTCATGTTTTTGGTCCATTTTTCTTCCTATGGCCTCTGTCTGTACTGCGTAACCTGGCTGAGAATTAGGCCAATGAAAGAGTAGTGCAGTTGGTTGAAAGCTGCTAGGTGGAATCCTCTTTAAACATCCTATCAGCCACTGCTAAATATACCCAGGCTTCTGAGGCACATACATCTGTAATTCTTATCTTAATTAAAACATTCTCATCTTCATCCTTTCCGCTGTTAATAGCATTTTGACCTTGGAACATTAGTTACTAAATGGCAATACTGTAGTTAAAAAAGAGTCCTGGATTCCGGCTGGATTAAGTCATAGTTCAGGATGGGGAAATTACGATTGTTATCAGTCTGGGACAGCTGTCCTGGTGGTGTCAGTAATCTATTATCAATATAAAACTGACTAGGATGGTAGAAGTTTGATACTGTTCCACAATTCCTGCTTGGTCAACTGTTCGTTTTAACTCTGTGTTTAATAGCAATCAGCTAATCAAGTGTATTGAAGAATAGGGAACAAAGGCAGGCATATCGAGTTATAGCCATTCAATAGCGTGAAAAGTTCAAGGGACCCAGTCGCCCTTTCATCAATCCTTCGCAGTGAATATTGTAGATCAGTCAATTCCCATTCTGAAATGGTCAAAAAGTTATGACATTTGTGGGTGGAGCTGGGCTGTGGCTGTCAGGTGAGAGGGGGGGTTAGCGTTTTCGGTTGTTGCTTTGGACTGCAGAAGAGAAGCATTGTTTCCCTGTTTTCATTTTAAAACTGTTCCAGTGAACTGACAGCACATTGGATGCGGCAAACTAGCTTGGTAACTTTAAAGGTAGAGTTGCTTTCCGGAAGGAGTTTTGAATCTGCTGGTTGGGAAGTGGATCAGAATCTCGGGGAAAGGACCAATCCCATTCCAGTGAGATTACAGTGTGCTGGGCCATGCCCTTGAAAGGGGTTTTGGTTTATTGGATTTAGTATTGAATTGGAACAGCTACTAAGGGGGATTCATTAAGCGTTATATACATAGATTACTGTAGCTGTTGTGTTTTCTTGATGTTTGTAATTGATAAGAAATCTTTGCTGTGTTTGATATATGTGAACTACATTCTTATAATAAACTTTGTTTTGTTAAAAGCGCCTAGAAAGTCGGATGAATCACACCTCAAGTTAAGGCTTTTGTGCTCATCATAGCCAAGTTCAACAAAAAAGTTATAGGTCAGGTGAGCTTCATAATACATTTGGAGTTTCTAAGCCCTGGCCCGTAACAGGGTGGTGAGTGACTTGGAGGGGAACCTCCAGGTGGTAGGATCCCCAGGTATCTGCTGCCCTTGTCTTTCTAGATGTAGTGATCGTAGATTTGGAAGGTGTTGTCTACGGAGCCTTGGTGATTTCCTGCAGTACATCTTGTAGATGGTACATAGGGCTGCCACTATACATTGATGATGGAGGGTGTGAATGTTTGTGAAGGGTGCCAATCAAGTGGGCTGCTTTGTCCTGGAGTATTCTTGAGTGTTGTTGGAGCTGCACTCACCCAGGCAAGTAGAAAGTATTCCATTACTCTCCTGTCTTGTGCCATGTTTGAACCAACGCTGTAATGAAGACAGAAGTTGAATGGCCCGAATAGACTCTGAACTGAGTGTCCGTGAGCAGGATATTGCTAAGTGTCACTTGGTAGCACGGCTGATGACTCCTTCCATTACTTTGCTGATGATGGAGGGTAGACTGATAGGGAGGTAATTGGCTGGGTTGTATTTGTCCTGTTTCTTGTGTGCAGGACATTCCTGGGCAATTTCCCACATTGCCAGGTAGATGCCAGTGATGTAGGAGTACTGGAACAGCTTGGCTAGGGTTTCTGGAGCACACGTCTTCAGTACTATTGCCGGAATATTGTCAAGGTCCACAACCTTTGCAGTATCCAGTGCCTTCAGCCGTTTCTTGATATCATGTGGAGCGAATCGATTGGCTGAAGACTGACATCTGTGATGCTGGGGACCTCTAGAAGATGTCAAGATTTATCACCCAATTCGCACCTCTGGTTGAAGATTGTTTCAAATGCCTTTCCAAGGGCCGTTGCAGACTCGACGGGCTGAATGGCCTCCTTCTGCAATGTAAATTCTATGATTCTATGAATGTTAAGACTGAACTAAAGCCATATCTTTTAGACCTGTCTAAGTATATAACATGCCAAAATATGCGCAATCTCTTTGGTTCAAAAACTGCAGAATTTTACAATCTATTATCACAGTTTGGCCAAGGAAGGTTAGATATCTATTGACCTTCACACCATTTAGTTACCACCATCCATCAATCCTAAACCAACAAGATAGAAAAGATAGCAGCACGATTCCAAGTATGTCAAGCTGTTCCTAAACTAGCCACAAGAGGGCACCTAAGGGCAATGCAGTCTGATTCTTCTGCAAAACCTTCCTGTCTCTGAGGAGGTACCTTGACTCACTTTAACCACTTGCTTGTTACATCGCTTTACCGCAAGCCCACAGATAATCTCACGATGCTCCACTTCTCCAGCTTTCACCCGAAACACATTAAAGAAGCCATCCCCTATGGACAAGCCCTCCGTATACACAGGATCTGCTCAGACAAGGAGGAGCGCAACAGACACCTACAGATGCTGAAAGATGCCCTCGTACGAACGGGATATGGCGCTCGACTCATTGATCGACAGTTCCACCGCGCCACAGCAAAAAACCGCACCGACCTCCTCAGAAGACAAACACGGGACACCACTGACAGAGTACCCTTCGTCGTCCAGTACTTTCCTGGGGCGGAGAAACTACGACATCTTCTTCGCAGCCTCCAACACATCATCAGCGAGGATGGACATCTTGCCAAGGTCATCCCCACACCCCCACTACTGGCCTTCAAACAACCGCGCAACCTCAAACAAACCATTGTTTGCAGCAAATTACCCAGCCTTCAGAACAGCAACCACAACACCACAAAACCCTGCCAGGGTAATCTCTGCAAGACATGCCAGATCATCGACATGGACACCACCATTACACGTGGAAACACCACCCACCAGGTATGCGGCGCATACTCGTGCGACTCGACCAATGTAGTCTACCTCATACGCTGCAGGAAAGGATGTCCCGAAGCGTGGTACATTGGCGAGACTATGCAGACACTGCGACAACGAATAAACGGGCATCGTGCGACTATCAACAGGCAGGACTGTTCCCTTCCAGTTGGGGAACACTTCAGCAGTCAAGGACATTCAGCCTCTGATCTCCGGGTCAGCATTCTACAAGGAGGCCTTCAGGAGACGCGACAACGCAAAATTGCTGAGCAAAAACTTATAGCTAAGTTCCGCACGCATGAATGCGGACTCAACCGGGATCTGGGATTCATGTCGCATTACATTCGGCCCCCACCAACAAGCCTGGACTTGCAGAGGCCTACCGACTGAACTGGCTTGGGACAATTCACACCTCTTTAACCTGGAGTTACCTCTCTCTCTGCATCTTTGATGATTTGATTGCCTGCAGGTGCTCGCATTCCGGGGCATCTCTGACTGTGTCTATATAAACATTTCTGGAACAAGCCTTTCCATTCACCTGAAGAAGGAGCCGTGCTCCGAAAGCTCGTGTTTGAAACAAACCTGTTGGACTTTAACCTGGTGTTGTAAGACTTCTTACTGTTGTTACAGAAGAGAAGAGAACCATAACTGCTGCAGATGTTGTATGTAAACCTCAGCACCTCAGATTTGGTGCCATGTCCTGCCAGTTTATAACACAGGGTAAAAATTCGTGATGCAAATCTATCTGCTATTACAGTGTTTTTCAAACTTTTTTTCCGGGGACCCATTTTTACCAACTGGCCAACCTTCGGGACCCAACCCAGCCGACCTTCGTGACCCTCGTCAGCCGACCTTCGCGACCCATGCCGGCCGACCTTTGTGACCCTCGTCAGCCGACCTTCGCGACCCAACCCAGCCGACCTTCGGGACCCTTCCCAGCCGACCTTCGGGACCCAACCCAGCCGACCTTCGTGATCCTCGCCAGCCGACCTTCGGGACCCAACCCAGCCGACCTTCGCGACCCATGCCGGCTGACTATCGTGACCCACGCCAGCCGACCTTCGTGGCCTACGCCGGCTGACCTGCGCGACCCACCATTTTCTCTTGCCTTGTTTGCTGCTGACAAAAATTCACGAAATGGTTTTGGGTTCCTTTGGCCCTCGTACATGCTCCTCCATTGGAACATGTGGGATGAAGGTGAAGCCTTCCGGTGTCGGAAAGTACGTTGTCTCCATCTGTCCAAAGTTCTGCATTTTTTTTTCTGTAAAATGTTATCAAATAAACCCCCCCGAACTTGTGAAAATAAATAAATAAAATAAATGAAAAAAATAAAAATAAAATGAATAAAATAAATGAATAAAACCCCCCCGAACTTGTAAAGCAAAAAGCTGCGACCGTTTTTTTTAAAAAGCGGCCATTTTGAAGGCCGCTTGCAGCCGGCGTTATTCACAGATTTGTGCAATCTGTTAATAAATTGGGGAAATTTAAATTCATTAAATATCTGAAAATCAGGACCCAAAATCTAGACTCAGTATGAAGCAACCAATGTACTTTAGGGAGTAGAATCTTTTGGCCGTAGCCGGTGTGACCGAGGTGTGGTTGGTTTTAATTCCCTCGCCTGTTCAACAACCCCCCCCCCCCCCCCACCACCACTTGCCCCAAATAGCCTAGAAAGCAACTCCGGTGTATTGAAACAAAAGCACCATAACAAAGTGCAGTGGTTCAAGGGCAATTAGGGATGGGCAATAAATGCTGGTTCTGCCAATGATGTGCACACCCCGTGAATTAATAAAAATGCACAAGGCATGGGCCCTATACTGGTGAATGTGGGCATAATCTAAACAGGTAGAATTAGAGTAAGATTGGGCCATTTTAGACCGATCAGCCTCTCGGTATTTTCCCAATGAATTGTCATACTGCTGCCCTCAAGCACGGATACAGGCAGCGCGGCCTGAGTGAATTCTTAGGGCGGCACGGTAGCACAGTTGTTAGCACAGTTGCGTCATAGCTCCAGGGTCCCAGGTTCGATTCCCGGCTGGGTCGCTGTCTGTGGAGTCTGCACGTTCTCCCCGTGTGTGCGCGGGTTTCCTCCGAGTGCTCCGGTTTCCTCCCACAGTCCAAAGATGTGCAGGTCAGGTGGATTGGCCATGATAAATTGCCCGGAGTGTCCAAAAAGGTTAGGTTGGGTTACGGTGATAAAGGGGATAGGATGGAGGTGTGGGGCTTAGGTAGGCTTCCAAGGGCCGGTGCAAACTTAATGGGCTGAATGGCCTCCTTCTGCACTGTATATTCCATGATTCTATGATTCTAATATCGGTCTCTAGCCTAAGACAATCCTCCTCACTGTCAACAACACCACCAATTTTTGTGTCATGTGCAGATGTACTAATTATACCTTCTACATTCACATCCAAGTCGCTAGTGTATATAACAGCAAAGGCCCCAGCACCAATCCCTGTGGTACACCGGTGGGCACAGGCTTCCAATCACAAAAGCAACCCTCCCCTTTGCCTCCTATGAACAAGACGATTTTGGGGCAGCACGGTGGCGCAGCATGGTGGTGCAGTGGTTAGCACTGCTGCCTCACGGCGCTGAGGTCCCAGGTTCGATCGCGGCGCTGGGTCACTGTCCATGTGGTGTTTTCACAATCTCCCCGTGTCTGCGTGGGTTTTTCCCCACAACCCGGGTAGGTGGATTGACTGTGCAGAATTGCCCCTTAATTGGATAAAATTAATTGGGTGCTCTAAATTATTTTTTTTTAAAACAAGACAATTTTGGATCTAATTTGTCATCTTGCCTGGGATCCCGTGGGCTCTAAAAGTTTGGATCAGTCTTCCATGTGGGACCTTGTCAAAGGCCTTACGGAAGTCCATGTAAACCACACCAACTTTGCTACCCTGATCAATATATTTAGTTACCTTTTCAAAATCTCAAATTAATGTCTGTGTGGGTTTCCACCAAGTGCATCGGTTTCCTCCCACAGTCCAAACATAGGACATATAGTGTAGAAGGAGGCCATTCGGCCTATCGGGTCTGCACTGACCCACTTAAGCCCTCACTTCCACCTTATCCCCGTAACCCAATAACCCCTCCGAACCTTTTTGGTCACTAAGGTCAATTTTTCATGGTCAATCCATCCAACCTGCACGTCTTTGGACTGTGGGAGGAAACCGGAGCACCCGGAGGAAACCCACGCAGACACGGGGAGAATGTGCAGACTCCGCACAGACAGTGACCCAGCGGGGAATCCAACCCGGGACCCTGGCGCTGTGAAGCCATAGTGCTACCCACTTGTGCTACCGTGCTGCCCCACGATGTGCAGGTTAGGTGGATTGGCCATGCTAAATTGCCCTTGGGTTAGGTGGGGTTACTGGGATGGGGTAGAGGTGTGGGCTTAAATGGGGTGGTCTTTCCAAGAGCCGGTGCAGACTTGATGGGCCGAATGGCCTCCATTCTCCGACAGAGAATGGCTCTGTCGATTCTATGATTATGCAAGACAAAGATCATTTTGAACAAGTTACTGGGAATTTGCTTGTGGTTGCAGACATTGTTGCACGTTATGGGTAAAGGTTTAAAAAAAACAAGAAAAAAAACTTAGCTGCAACTGATGCAGAATTCCTGTTTTGGCCTGGGGTTATAATTCAACACAAACAACCAGCTACATTTAGAACATAGAACATAGAACATAGAACAGTACAGCACAGAACAGGCCCTTCGGCCCTCGATGTTGTGCCGAGCAATGATCACCCTACTTAAACCCATATACCCGTAACCCAACAATCCCCCCATTAACCTTACACTACGGGCAATTTAGCATGGCCAATCCACCTAACCTGCACATCTTTGGACTGTGGGAGGAAACCGGAGCACCCGGAGGAAACCCACGCACACACGGGGAGGACGTGCAGACTCCACACAGACAGTGACCCAGCGGGGAATCGAACCTGGGACCCTGGAGCTGTGAAGCATTGATGCTAACCACCATGCTACCGTGAGGCATTTTGGTTTGTGTTTTGGTTTGTTTGGAATTAAATCGGAGGGGGGGGGGGGGGTCATGTGATGTGAGAGCGTGAGTGGCTGCGTTTTCACAAGCCGTGGCTCTGCTTGTCCTTTAACCTGTTTTTTTCTCATCTGTGTTCACATTTTATTAATGTCTTTGATTAGGTCCCAAGATTTGGCGGGCACTATTTCAGCGGTATAGAGGGGAGGCAAAATGCTTAAACCTTTGCTGATTCGTGACAGCTGGAAGGAAGTGGGAGGGGCCTTCCCCTCAGTGACGCTGCTCCATTTGGGAAGTGGGAGGGGCCTTCCCCTCAGTGACACTGCTCCATTTGGGAAGTGGGAGGGGCCTTCCCCTCAGTGACGCTGCTCCATTTGGGAAGTGGGACGGGGCCTTCCCCTCAGTGACGCTGCTCCATTGGGAAGTGGGAGGGGCCTTCCCCTCAGTGACGCTGCTCCATTTGGGAAGTGGGAGGGGCCTTCCCCTCAGTGACGCTGCTCCATTTGGAAAGTGGGACGGGGCCTTCCCCTCAGTGACACTGCTCCATTTGGGAAGTGGGACGGGGCCTTCCCCTCAGTGACACTGCTCCATTTGGGAAGTGGGAGGGGCCTTCCCCTCAGTGACGCTGCTCCATTTGGGAAGTGGGAGGGGCCTTCCCCTCAGTGACGCTGCTCCATTTGGGAAGTGGGACGGGGCCTTCCCCTCAGTGACGCTGCTCCATTTGGGAAGTGGGACGGGGCCTTCCCCTCAGTGACGCTGCTCCATTTGGGAAGTGGGAGGGGCCTTCCCCTTAGTGACACTGCTCCATTTGGGAAGTGGGAGGGGCCTTCCCCTCAGTGACACTGCTCCATTTGGGAAGTAGGAGGGGCCGTCCCCTCAGTGACACTGCTCCATTTGGGAAGTAGGAGGGGGCCTTCCCCTCAGTGACGCTGCTCCATTTGGGAAGTGGGAAGGGCCTTCCCCTCAGTGACGCTGCTCCATTTGGGAAGTAGGAGGGGGCCTTCCCCTCAGTGACACTGCTCCATTTGGGAAGTAGGAGGGGCCTTCCCCTCAGTGACGCTGCTCCATTTGGGAAGTGGGACGGGGCCTTCCCCTCAGTGACGCTGCTCCATTTGGAAAGCTTCCAGGACTGACGGTGTGTTATAGAGTGAGAGAGACATATAGCACAGAAACAGGCCCTTCGGCCCTTCTATGCTGACCATCTATACTAACCCCATTTCCCAGCACTTGTTCCACAGCCTACTATACCCTGGCAATATAAGTGCTCGCCCAGATACTTCTTAAATGTTGTGAGTACCTGCTCCTTCTCAGGCACTGCATTCCATATTTCCACTACCCTCTGGGTGAAAAAACATTTCCTCAGGTCCCCTCTGAACCACTTACTGCTTACCTGTACCCACTGGTCTTAGACGCCTCAGCCATGGGGGAAAGGTCCTTACAATCATACCCTATCTATGCCCCTCATCGTTTTGTATACCTCTGTCAGATCCCCCCATCCTCCTCTGCTCCAGTCTCTCCTCATAGCTGAAAATTTCCATCCCAGGAACAACCTGGTAAATCTCCTCTGCACCCCCTCCAGTGCAATCACATCCTTCTGATGATGTGGCGGCCAGGACTGCACGCTGTGGTGATCGTAGATCTGAGTAGATGCAATACAACTGAGCAAGCACTAGAGGGAGCACGGAAGAGCTATAAATACACAGGGACAGGAAGTGAGGACACACTTCACGGAAGGCAGAACTTGTAGCAGGACACAGACACACAAGCAGGCAGCATTTGAGGTAGCCGTAAGTTAAGCTCTGAAGAGAGAACAAATTCACAATAAAGCATCTTCTCCAACTTTGAGACTACGAGCTTTATTAACACACGAGGAACAACACACACGCAATATTCCATCTGTGGCCGAACCAATGTTTTATAAAGTTGTACCAAGGCCTACCTGCTCCTATATTCTATGGCCCAGCTAAGGAAGGCAAACATTCCGCAAGCCTTCTTCATCACTCTACCTACCTGTGTTGCCACCTTCAGGGATCCATAGACATGTACCCCAAGGTCCCTTCTTCCTCAACACTCCCCATGGACCTACCGTTCACTGTGTATATCCTACCCGTACTCGACCTCCAAAAATGCATCATCTCACACTTATCAGGATTAAATTCCATTTGCCATTGCTCTGCCCAACTTACCAGTTGATCAATATCAGGGCAACACGGTAGCATAGTGGTTAGCACAGTTGCTTCACAGCTCCAGGGTCCCAGGTTCAATTCCCGGCTTGGGTCACTGTCTGTGTGGAGTCTGCATGTTATCCTTGTGTGTACGTGGGTTTCCTCCGGGTGCTCTGGTTTCCTCCCACAGTCCAAAGATGTGCAGGTCAGGTGGATTGGCCATGATAAATTGCTGTTAGTGTCCAAAAAGGTTAGGTTGGGATACGGTGATTAAGGGGATAGGATGGAGGTGTGGGGCTTAGGTAGGGTGCTCTTTCCAAGGGCCGGTGCAGACTCGATGGACTGAATGGTCTCCTTCTGCACTGTAAATTCTATGATTCTAATATTGGTCTCTAGCCTAAGACTATCCTCCTCACTGTCAACAACACCACCAATTTTTGTGTCATGTGCAGATGTACTAATTATACCTTCTACATTCACATCCAAGTCGCTAGTGTATATAACAGCAAAGGCCCCAGCACCAATCCCTGTGGTACACCGGTGGGCACAGGCTTCTAAGTACATGCATTGACAGTCAGAGAGATCTTGGTGTCTTGGTCCACAGGTCACTGAAAGAGGCAACACAGGTGGAGAAGGTAGTCAAGAAGGCATACGGCATGCTTGCCTTCATTGGCTGGGGCATTGAGTATAAGAATTGGTAAGTCATGTTGCAGCTGTATAGAACCTTAGTTAGGCCACACTTGGAGTATAGTGTTCAATTCTGGTCGCCACACTACCAGAAGGATTGGGAGGCTTTAGAGAGGGTGCAGATTTACCAGGATGGTGCCTGATATGAAGGGTATTAGCTATAAGGAGAGGTTGAATAAACTTGGTTTGTTCTCACTGGAACAAGTTGAGGTTGAGGGGCGACCTGATAGAGGTCTACAAAATTATGAGGCGCATAGACAGAGTGGATAGTGTAGCATTCTCAGATGGCCACCTGCAAAGGACCATGGGAATTATGGCCAACTCAGGACTCGGACAAACTCAGAGCTTGTGTGTGTATTTGCAATCCAGATAGGTAAATGCAATCGAAACCCCCGCTCATTTGCATTCTAATGGCCCATTTCCCCAGAACAAAAGAACTGTACTCGGGTAACCCATACAGTTACAGACTAATCGGTGCCACTCCCTTTATTCAGGGGTCCCAAACAGCCAAGGTCAATGGCCACTAAGGACACGCCCAGCCATCAAGGCACCCGCCCCTTTATTGGCCAAAATCAAAGGCAGTGATCGAAGCCTGTCGAATTATTGGGTCCAAGTTAAGGACCGCCCCAAAGAGCGTGACATCCCAGAGGGATAAGAGACACAGCCATGTGCTCGGTCTCTCTTGGATCTGGCCTATGTCAACCCAAGTGCAGCATAACGACCAGACAGACAAGTTCAAGACCAACGATCTCCACCAGACAGATGAGCCCAGCAGAAACAGAGCCACTTCTTCCACCCAGCCACGCAAGATCCGGACAAAGGCCTTGTCCATCTGCATAGAGCCGGTTACCCTGAAGTTAAGTATAGGTTATTGTAGTTGTTAGGTGTAGTTTAACTTGTAGTGTTTTGTGTTGCATGTTGAAGAGATCCTTATGTGTAAATAAACCATCTTTGAACTTGAACTGACTAACTGGTTGTGTGGTCCTTTGATCGATATCCGGTACAGCCTTGTGGTGATATCATTTGATACCTGGCGACTCTAAAGAGCATCAGTAGTAATTGGCAACATTATTGGTGACTCTGGTGTTGATTGGCAACAATAGTCAGAGGCCTTTTCTCAGGGTAGTAAGGTCAATTACTAGAAGGCACATCTTTTGGGTTCTCTTACCAGTCTCCCCGCTGAGGTGCCGGAATGTGGCGACTAGGGGCTTTTCACAGTAACTTCATTTGAAGCCTACTTGTGACAATAAGCGATTTTCATTTTTCATTTTGTGTTGTGGGGGTGAAACCCACGCAGACACGGGGAGAATGTGCAAACTCCACACGGACAGTGACCCAGAGCCGGGATCGAACCTGGGACCTCAGCACCGTGAGGCAGCAGGGCTAACCACTGTGCCACCGTGCTGCTTTCATTTATTTTTTAAGCACCCCTACACTTACTAGAATCCTGAAGGGCCTCCCCAGTTTTTCGTGCTCTATGCTTATCAAATGCTTCCTTTATTCCTTTTCTCAAACCCTCGCTATCCCTTGGCATCCAGATATCACTGGCCTTGCCATCTTGCAGTCACTCTTAGAGGAACATGCTGTCTCTGGACTCTCACCATTTCACTATTAAAAGACTCTCACTTTTCAAGTCTTCCGACGGACAATGGCTGCTAACGTTGGTGTTGATATTTCCGAATGTCTCAGCTCTGCGGTGCTGCTCGTCAAAGCCCAATTTCAAGAGTTGCAAGGTGTTTTTATGGAGGCGTATGAGAAGGTTGTTGCAACAGAGAGAGCACAGTCCTCGGTGGATTGTGGGAGGACATTTAGTCCTATTTTCGAGGCCTGGAGTTGGGTTGGCCTCCCGACCCTTGGTCCACTGTTGTCCTGTTCCGGATGTCAGTCGAGAAGAGCTTGGGTTGGCTGAGCTTGCCGGGTCATCCTCCCCTGCTGGAGCCTTGATTGTTGGCCACCTGGGTTTGGGTGAGGCGGCATGTTGGAAGCAATGAGGTTGCATGCTCTGATCGTTGGAATCCTTGGAAGACCCTGAAGATTGTTCCCTGACTTGAATCCAGCTTTATCCTCCTTCTTTGTGTGCATCCCCATTCTCCCTTCTCCCCGTAACCCCTGATCCCCTTATTAATCAAGAACCTATCCATCTCTGTCTTAAAGACACTCACTGATTTGGCCTCCACAGCCTTCTGCGACAAAGAGTTGTACAGATTAACCACCCTCTGTCTGAAGAAATTCCTCCTCATCTCTGTTTTAAAGGATCGTCCCTTCAGTCTGAGGCTGTGCCCTCAGGTTCTAGTTTGGAACCATCTTTTCCACGTCCACTCTATCCAGGCCTCTCGGCATTCTGTAAGATTCAATTAGATTCCTCCTTATCCTCCTAAACTCCAATAAGTAAAGGCACAGTGTCCTCAACCGCTCCTCATACGACAAGCTCTTCATTCTGGGGATCATTCTTGTGAACCTCCTCTGGATCCTTTCCAAGGCCAGCAAATCCTTCCTTCGCTACGGGGCCCAAAACTGCTCACAATACTCCAAATGGGATCTGACCAGAGCCTTATACAGCCTCAGAATTACATTGCTGTTCTTGTAGTCTAGCCCTCTCAACATGAATGCTAACATTTGCCTTACTAACGGCCAACTGAACCTGCATGTTAACCTCAAGAGAATCCTAAACTAGGATTCCTAAGTCCCTTTATGCTTCTGATTTCCTAAGTCTTTCCCCATTTAAAAAGTAGTCTATGCCTCTATTCTTCCTACCAAAGTGCATTACTTCCCACTTTTCCATTGTATTCGATCTGCCACTTCTTTGCCCACTCTTCGGCCTGTCCAAGTCCTTCTGCAGACCCCCCCCCCCCCCCCCCCAGCTTCCTCAACACAATCTGTCCCTCCACATATCTTTGTATCATCATATATAAGAACGGCAATAATCTGCAACCAGGTTAACCAGGTTTTTTTTTATTCATTCAAGAGATGGGTGAAGCACTGGCAAAGCAAGTATTTATTGCCCATCCCTAATTGCCCTCGAGGAGGAGGTGATGAGCTGACATTGTGAACCGCTGCAGTCTGTCTGCTGTAGGTACACCCACTGTGCTGTGAGGGAGGGAGTTCCTGGATTTTGACCCAGTGACAGTGAAGCAGCAGTGATATATTTGCAAGTCAGGATGGAGAGGAACTTTCAGGTGATGGTGTTCCCAAGCACCTGCTACACTTGTCCTAATAGGTGGTAGAGGTTCTGGGTTACACTAACCTCTGAGGTGTAAGTGATTTGTAACGTGTTACCGTGCCCTCTATGTCTCTCCAGCCCCAATAAATCTGAACTGAATGAGCCCTTATAGAGTGCATTAATACTTTTAATGCTATGTGCACTTGCATTTAGACTTTATAACCTTAGAACATTTGAAAAAAAATCTTTGTTTTCTCACTGCTCAGTAACTTGTTAGATGGGTGACCCCCAGATGAATGTTGCATTGGAGTATGGGGCACTGGAGTATGGGGCACTGGAGTATGGGGCACTGGAGTATGGGGCACTGGAGTATGGGGCACTGGAGTATGGGGCATTGGAGTATGTGCATGTTGCATTGGAGTATGGAGCATTGGCATATGTTGCATTGGAGTACGGAGCATTGGAATATGGAGCATTGGAGTATGGGGCATTGGCGTACGTTGCATTGGAGTACGTTGCATTGGAGTACGTTGCATTGGAGTACATTGCATTGAAGTATGGAGAATTGGAATATGTTGCATTGGAGTACGTTGCATTGGAGTATGGGAGTATGTGCACGTTGCATTGGAGTACGTTGTATTGGAGTGCGTTGCATTGTAGTACGTTGCATTGGAGTATGGAGAATTGGAATATGTTGCATTGGAGTACATTGCATTGGAGTACGTTGCATTGGAGTATGGAGCATTGGCATATGTTGCATTGGAGTATGGGGCATTGGAGTATGGGGCATTGGAGTATGTGAATGTTGCATTGGAGTATGGAGCATTGGCATATGTTGCATTGGAGTATGTTGCATTGGAGTATGTTGCATTGGAGTATGTTGCATTGGAGTATGGGGCACTGGAGTATGGGGCACTGGAGTACGTTGCATTGGCGTACGTTGCATTGGCGTACGTTGCATTGGCGTACGTTGCATTGGCGTACGTTGCATTGGCGTACGTTGCATTGGCGTACGTTGCATTGGCGTACGTTGCATTGGCGTACGTTGCATTGGCGTACGTTGCATTGGCGTACGTTGCATTGGCGTACGTTGCATTGGCGTACGTTGCATTGGCGTACGTTGCATTGGAGTACGTTGCATTGAAGTATGGAGAATTGGAATACGTTGCATTGGAGTATGGGAGTATGTGCACGTTGCATTGGAGTACGTTGCATTGGAGTACGTTGCATTGGAGTACGTTGCATTGGAGTACATTGCATTGAAGTATGGAGAATTGGAATACGTTGCATTGGAGTATGGGAGTATGTGCACGTTGCATTGGAGTACGTTGCATTGGAGTGCGTTGCATTGGAGTACGTTGCATTGGAGTACATTGCATTGAAGTATGGAGAATTGGAATACGTTGCATTGGAGTACGTTGCATTGGAGTATGGGAGTATGTGCACGTTGCATTGGAGTATGTTGTATTGGAGTGCGTTGCATTGTAGTACGTTGCATTGGAGTATGGAGAATTGGAATATGTTGCATTGGAGTACATTGCATTGGAGTACGTTGCATTGGAGTATGGAGCATTGGCATATGTTGCATTGGAGTATGGGGCATTGGAGTATGGGGCATTGGAGTATGTGAATGTTGCATTGGAGTATGGAGCATTGGCATATGTTGCATTGGAGTATGTTGCATTGGAGTATGTTGCATTGGAGTATGTTGCATTGGAGTATGTTGCATTGGAGTATGGGGCACTGGAGTACGTTGCATTGGCGTACGTTGCATTGGCGTACGTTGCATTGGCGTACGTTGCATTGGCGTACGTTGCATTGGCGTACGTTGCATTGGCGTACGTTGCATTGGCGTACGTTGCATTGGCGTACGTTGCATTGGCGTACGTTGCATTGGCGTACGTTGCATTGGCGTACGTTGCATTGGCGTACGTTGCATTGGCGTACGTTGCATTGAAGTATGGAGAATTGGAATACGTTGCATTGGAGTATGGGAGTATGTGCACGTTGCATTGGAGTACGTTGCATTGGAGTACGTTGCATTGGAGTACGTTGCATTGGAGTACGTTGCATTGGAGTACGTTGCATTGGAGTACGTTGCATTGGAGTACGTTGCATTGGAGTACGTTGCATTGGAGTACGTTGCATTGGAGTACGTTGCATTGGAGTACGTTGCATTGGAGTACGTTGCATTGGAGTACGTTGCATTGGAGTACGTTGCATTGGAGTACGTTGCATTGGAGTACGTTGCATTGGAGTACGTTGCATTGAAGTACGTTGCATTGGAGTACGTTGCATTGGAACGTCACAACTCCAGCATTCCTAGCTACAAGTTTGGATCGTAGCTTCAGTGTCAGCCCTCAGTTTCTATGACCCATAATTACACACGCATCTGAGCCCTCATTTGCTGGAGTTGTTTTTGCATTTATAGTGGGCTTGATGCCAATATTTCCACCTCTTTATTGCCTAACCCGTACTAGATTTATACTTAATGCATAGAATTAATTAACAATGACAAGTGTCATGTGAGAGTACCTTTAAGAAATGGGTGTTTATAAATGGGTGTGTATATAAATATCTGTAATAATAATAATAATCGCTTATCGTCACAAGTAGGCTTTAATGAAGTTACTGTGAAAAGCCCCTTGTCACCACTTTCCGGCGCCTGTTCGGGGAGGCCGATACGGGGATTGAACCTGCGCTGCTGCCTTGTTCTGCATTACAAGCCAGCTATTTAGCCCAGTGTGCTAAACCAGTCCCTCAGTGAGAGTAACTTTAAGAAATGGTTGTTTATTACTGCAGTGATGTCAGAGAGCAGGTGGAGCTTGGCCGTATGTCACCTTTTTACTTTCGTTTTAGGCTGTTTGCTGCAGGGTGTGTTTTAGTTTCGTTTTCAGAGCTGGATAGCTGCAGTCACAGCCAGAAGGTGTATTCGAGTTTCTCTCTGTAACCTAAAGACTGTAAATCGATCCTGGTGATTTAAAACTAATAAATGCTCTCAGTAGGGACTTTAACCTGATGTGCTTCTGTTGAAAGGTTTTGTTTTAAGTCTTATGGATGATAACAGGAAAGTAAGAATTACTTAGTGTTGTATTCTTTGGGGATTGTATTTGAATTAATAGTTGTTAAGATGGTCACTGTATGTTTTAAAAAGGTTAACTTGAATTCATAGAATAAACATTGTTTTGCTTTAAAAAATACTTTTCCATTTCTGCTGTACCACACCTGTAGAGTGGGCCGTGTGCTCCCCATACCACCATCTAGTAAATGTTGTGGGTCAGGTGAACTCCATGATACACTTTGGGGTTCTCTATACCCTGGCCCTTAACACAAGCTACATATAACTGAAAAACTGTTTTTTAAATGAAACTGCAACATTTATTGCCGATTTAAAGTCAGTGACTTGCAATCATTACAAACTGATGAGAATTCAATGAAGGGTAAGTATTAGAGACATGTGAATTAACAGGCAAACTGTGGGAAGACATACTACACGGCACAATAGATGACAGGTGCACCCAAAACAGATTCCATGGATTTCTCAACAACCTACCAGATATTCATCACATTGTAAGCCAACCAACCTCACAAAAACATCATCTTTCTCATGAGGGTTTCCAATTTACACAATTGCTGACCTCACCTTGGGGTTTTCTCCAAAGGTCGCTGGCACTCAAACAGCCCCAATAATGACCCATCTTTCAGGGTTTCAAACTTGTCTTCCAACATTCCTTTTCCCTGGATCTCTGAGTACACTAACGTTTCACCTCCCAAGCACAATTTTAGTTCTTTGCCTATTCCAAACAAAACATAACTGCTCCTGAGATACCCTCAATTACGACATAGGAGAGAAGATTGTTAATTCAAAGGCTTTAATTACCAGAGAACCAGACAGCTGCCGAGAAGTGTGCTCACAGCACGCTGCCCACTAAACGCAACATTATATACAGCTTCCTGGGGGCGAAGCCAGAGGCGGAGTCCCCCAGGGTTCCAAGCCCGGTCTTAAAGGGGCCATCGCATTAAAGGTAAGGTACAGCAATACAGTTATCATTCATCACAGCTCCATAGAAGTACCTTTTCCCCAACAGCATGGAGTCAGTGTTTCTCTCATGCCCACTTTGCTTAAAGTCTGTTCCCTGCAGCTCTATCTATAATTTGGAGCGCATTTCTCTGCTCCAATCTTTTAACTTAACTGGACCTATTTCTGTCTCCTGTCTTTTATCCATTAGTTAGAACTTCCTTTTGTGACTTCGCCCTGTTCCCCTTCCTGATTTGGGACCTCTTCCTGTCCTCACCACCCTCCCGTGTACTTTTTCCTGGAACATTCAATCAACAGTGGCGTTCTGTCCCAGGTCATTCTGACTACCCTTTCATGCCGTTATTCTTTATTCCTTCTACGCAGGCACACAGAACCAATCCTCTGCCTAAAGAATGTAAATACCTAGACTTTGCATGTGTGACCAGTACCCGGATGGCACATGTGTCATTAACCCAAGGTTTGTCAAAAATTAGAGTTCCTGATTTCTGAACTCAGCCAGTACAGGTTTCATCACACCTTCCTCCTTGAAAGAAAGGAAGTTTCACCATGGTGAAGTTTTCTTTACAATGGCTTTACATTCTCTTTACAAGAACTCATCATGAACATCTAACAAATAGCTTATTACATACTATACAGATAAACATCTCATTTTGTTCCACAGTTACACACATCATATTATACAAATACAAAGGTTTTAACCAAAACAAAAGCCAATACATGTAACAATTAGGATTAGTAGGATTTAAACATTATATAATTATCATAACTCAATGCTCGAGTTTCTTTTTCCTCTTACTCCTGGTCTTTTTTTTAAATTTAGAGTACCCAATTATTTTTTCCAATTAAGGGGCAGTTTAGAGTGGCCAATCTAAATATCCTGCACATCTTTGGGTTGTGGGGGTGAAACCCACGCAGACACGGGGAGAATGTGCAAACTCCACACGGACAGTGACCCAGGGCCGGGATTCGAACCCGGGTCCTCAGCGCCGTAGGCAGCAATGCTAACCACTGTGCCACCGTGCTGCCCCTACTCCTGGTCTTTAACTCAGCAATAAGTGTTTAGTTGGAGTCCATCATCCAATTGTAGTCCTTTTGTTAGCTGTAAGTGTAATTCCATCTTCAAGCTCATTTTTCAATCTCAAACATGGCATATTCTCACTTTGAGACCTAAATAAGGTTAAAATGGCTTCTTTGTGCGCTAACAAGTCATTTCTCCTCTGGCCAAAATTTCTTTTAGCTTTTTAGAGGATGTAATTGAGATGCGTTCACACACCTGGGTTTCATACTCCTGATTGGTTTAGTTCTTGAACATTTTAAGAATTTTCAGTTTCTCCTGATTCCAATACAAACGGGGTCTTATTTAATTTTCTTCAAGCAACATCAATCATTTCTTCACGCTGGATTTTTATTGTTCGTTCCAATGTTTCAACTATCTCTCACAATTCATGAGGCATATTCTTGTGCGGGTTTTAAATGATCTTCTGTGAATTGTCTTTGTACCTGGATTCCTGCTGCTGTATCCTGTGTGTCAACACTGGCAAGCACTTCTAATTTAGTGTCCTTGGTCATTGACCCATCAGTCCTTCATGTTGACAATTCTTAGTTTGCAATTCTGCAGCCATCTCTATTGCTTCTGTTCTGTCCGTTACAGAGGGTGATTGCATCAACATTGTCACTTGCATCAACTGGGTCACATTTGGGCAAGGAATTCACAGGAACAATTAAATAAGTATGACACTCCATCACAGGTTGTAGGAAAACTACACCTCCCACCCAATATAAAGTCTACATTTGAAATAAGTAATCTTGGAATATCTTCAACCTCACAAGGCCGCTCCATCAGAGCAGAACTTAAACTTACTCTATGAAATGTGGAAGCCACACACTTCACCTCAATACCCTGTATTATACATTTTAATTCAGTGAACTTTCTGAAGAAATGCCCAGATCATTTAACAATAAGCTCT
Source organism: Scyliorhinus canicula (assembly GCF_902713615.1). NCBI lineage: Eukaryota > Metazoa > Chordata > Chondrichthyes > Carcharhiniformes > Scyliorhinidae > Scyliorhinus > Scyliorhinus canicula. Next base: position 21,779,533 of record NC_052155.1, read on the forward strand.
GAGATGAGCCATTACCTCTCCGGGTAACAATTTTTCAGGGTCTTTCTTGGACAAAAATAGAATGACTTCCCCATCCAATCCCCTTATAATCTTCTTCAGCTCTATCTGCTTCTTCTGTAAAGCCATTAGAAGTCCTGGGTTCCTCACTTTCTGCTGCAATTTTCTCAGTGGAAGTTGGTTTCAAGGTGCACCAGTACTTTTCAAGCTTCAATTTTCTTCACTCCTACCGTCATTTCTAAAGACTCCTTAAGCATTCCCATTACTGCCACCGATTTACAGTTCAGCTTCCAACAATGGGCTTTGAGATACCCAGTCTTACGGCATTAAAAGCATATTAGTTACGTTACATCACTTTTACCTTCCACACTATCAGTTTTCATGACGGGTACATCTTCTGCCTCCTCCTTACAGCTAGACTCTTTTCTGTTCCTTCAGATTCCCTGTGGATTTACAGATGGAAATCTGCTGCCCCCTCGTTGCCCCTGTGATTATCATACCCATTGGCCAGAACTGCTGCTTCTCATAGCTCAGAAAATGTATGGTCTTCCAAGTATGATATAATAGCTGCTGGGATGCTATTTTGTAATTCTTTGATTATCAACTCCCTCACATTCTCAAAACATTGTTTTAACTTCAGTGATGGCAACCACAGCATTTATTTTTTTGCTGAGCAAGTTCGACAAATGTTTAATTCGGTCTTTCCTCTAAGAAAAGTCTGAAAAGTCAACCAATATGTTTCAGGGACGAGCTCATAAGCATTAAGTACTGCAGCTTTAACTGTCGCATAATCTCGTCTAAAAAGCTAAAATACACATCCATAGCCTTCCCAACCAAAATATTTTGTAACATGAGAGTTCATGGGTCCTTAGGCCACCAGAGCTCCGTGACTGCATTTTCAAGTGAGACCAAATATTTCACAACTCAGTTACCAGTGAATTTAGGCAATAGATGAAGACTTCCTTTTATCAAAACTCCCACCCTAGCGGAACCCAAACTGAGCACTAGTGAGCAGATTATGGCAAAGTAGGTGCTGCTTGATTGCACTGTTAATGACCCCTTCTATCACTTTACTGATCATTGAGAGTAGACTGATGGGGCTGTAATTGGTCAGGTTGGATTTGTCCTGTATTTTTTGTGTACAGGTCATACCTGGACAATTTTCCACATTGCCGGGTAGATGCCAGTATTGTAGCTGTACTGGAACAGCTTGGCTAGGAGAACAGCAAGTTCTGGAGCACAAGTTTCCAAGACTATTACTGGAATATTGTCGGGGCCCATAGCCTTTGCAGTATCCAGTATCTTGAGCCAATTCTTGATAACAGGTGGAGTGAATCAAATTGGCTAAAGACTGGCAGGGTAGATAGAAAAAAATGTTTCGCACTCGTGAAGGGATTGCGAACGAGAGGGCACAGATTTAAAGAAATTTGTGAAATAAGCCAAAATGACACAAGGAAAATCTTTTTCATGCAACAAGAGGTTAGGGTTTTGTTACGATCCCAGTTGATGTTATAACTAGAAGGGAAATGGCAGCACGGTGGCGCAGTGGTTAGCACTGCTGCCTCACGGCACCGATGACCAAGGTTCGATCCCGGCTCTGGGTCACTGTCCATGTGGACTTTGCACATTCCCCCCCCCCCCCGTGTCTGCGTGGGTCTCACCTCCACAACCCAAAAAATGTGCAGGGTAGGTGGATTGGCCATACTAAATTGCCCCTTAATTGGAAAAATGAATTGGGTGTTCTAAATTTATAAAAAAAATAAAAAGAAATAAAAATAACTGGAAGGGAAGATCCCAGAATAGAACCCTGGCTCTAAAAACCGTAACTTCTATTTTTTTTAAATGAATCATGGAGGAACAGTCAGAGCACCACTTGTTAGTTCTAACAACAAGAAAAAAATATTTTTTTAGATATGAAAAAATTGGATTATGATACAATACTTCTTTATTTCCCCCCTTAGTTTAACAAATACACACAGATTTTAAGATTAAAGTGGATTGCAAAGTAAGCTACCATGGTCTCAGCAACACAGCGTCCCATTATACACACAGAATGGATGTGGTCAAAGGCACTCTCCACTCTGAACCCAAATTGAATGTCTGTGGATTTCTAATCCAAATCCCCCCCAGATGATCGTCACGGGAGAGTTTCAAAATTCCACTCCCAAAATAACACGCTTTAAGATCTTTTTTTTTTTACAATAGTGCTTTTTATTTGTGGTCCAGGTTTTCCAAATGACACTTTTAAACAAAGTTTACGCTCCACTTTTAACAGGGAATCCAATCCAGGATCTTACACCAACCCCTTTAAGATTACTAATGTACAAACTGTTCACAATTGCTTTAACTCTCGAATCCCAGACTCAAGTAAAATGTTTGTTTTTCCTCTGTAGTTTGCTGTCCGACTTTAAATCTGATTACTGAAATTGTCTAACTCAGAACCCTTTGTTTACTCTTCCTTGATGTAATAGCTAGTCCCTTTATGGGGCGATCTTCTGAAGAGTCATGCGATCAGCTCGTTCAATTGCAACTAGTACGCGGGATCACCCAAACCGAGCTTTTGCTCAGTGAAATCCTCGAGGCATGATGGGAAGCATTGAATCAGCACCATCCTGTAAATAGTTAACAAATCCTGTTAACAAACGTTTATAGTTCGTTCATAACTGGTGGAGCCAGGTTACTATATTTGGTGGCAAAGTAAAAAATAAAAGCAGCAAGTGCACTTGCAAGATCATCAGCTCAAAACCTGATCCAATCAAAGTCAACTTTGCGAAGTAGAAGAGAACTGCAGCGATGCTTGTATTTAATAGAGTGGATCCCTTTGCCTCCTCTGCTGAAGATTGGGTACAGTGTGTTGAGCGAACGGAATAGAGGAAAAGAAGGCAGCGTTATTATTAAGCATGTTTGGAACCTGAATCTATAATTTAACTTACATCCCCAAACGCACCTGATGAAAGCTTGTTTATAGAGATCATGATTTGGTAAAAGAGTACTACCACCCAAAGCACTAGGTGATTTTGCAATGATTTAAATTCAATTCCACAGGGAGGACTCCAGTGGAGACCATTGCAATCTACATAGCAAAGCTTAGGTAAACTGTGGAAAACTGTGACTTTGGGACAACGCTGAGGGATCGCTTGGTTTGCGGAGTCAATGATGAGGCCATACAGAAAAAGTTGCTGGCAGAAACTGAGATCAAATTTTAAAGAGGCGCTGGAAGTCGTATTAGCGTATTAGCGATAAAGAGCTTTCAGTAAGGGCACCCAGGAACTTTAGAGCTCGCAGAATGGGACAGTCCACCAGTTAGGGCGGGAAGCTACACACAGCAGCGACTCCAAAAGCAAAGACACCAGTCTAAACAGAGAAACAAATACAGAAGCTGGTAGAGTTGGAAGATTCAGAAGAATGAATCAACAGCCTAGGATAGTACAGTGTGTTACAGATGAGGGGCAAATTACTCACCAGAGATTCAAGGAAGAGGGATGCTTTGTGTGACAGGGTGAACAGTTCAGCATCAGAATATAGTGAAGATTTTTCTGCAATTGATCAGAACGTTCTTCAGATGAATAATGTGGAAACGGGCAAGGTAGCCCCCATTACAATGGCGTTATTGATCAATGGCAGACCATTAGTAGACAAGGAACATCTGTTACTGTAGTAGTGGAGCAGACTTGCAGATATCTTCGAGAAGAGGTTCAGCCTCTTAGTTTGCAGAACACACCAACTGGATTGGCTACCTACAGGAGAAGACCATTAAAATAGTGGGGATGACCAAAACACATGTGAGCTATGGGCAACAATCTGCCCAATGTCCATTGATCATAGTGTCTGGCCAAGCATTAGAGTGCCGGACCAGACCCCAAATTTTGTTAGAATACTGGACAAGAACCCCAAAGACTTTCTATTTGTCAAACTGTATGGAAAGGATACTTCACTCCAGGAGAGTTGACTCTGACCAATAGGTATCTTTTATGTTCAAACAAACTTAACAGAATTAACCACATTATCAAAGAAATAGCTTTACAATTAACGGTTAAACAGTTCTTAAATAAATGAAAACTTGAATTTACTATCTACACCTGCCACTCATCCCAATTAAGCAATCCAATACAGTTCAAATGCCACTTGTAAATAAAGTTAACAAAACAGGTTGCTTGGTTATCTGTGAAGAGACTTTTGGAGAGAGACCCTTTCAAGAGCAGATCCAGTATACGTCTGCTCAATGTAATAGCATTTGGCAAAACTGATCAACTTTAAATAGCGGCACGGTGGCACAATGGTTAGCACTGCTGCCTCACAGCACCATAGACCAGTGTTCTATTCCGGCCTTGGGTGACTGTCTGTGTGGAGTTTGTACATTCTCCCCATGTCTGCGTGGATTCCCTCTAGGTGCTCAGGTTTCCTCCCACAGACCAAAGATTTGCAGGTTAACTGGATTGGCTATGCTAAATTTCCCCAGGTGGGGTTACAGGGATAAGGCGGGGGATTGGGTGCTCTTTCAGAGGGTAGGTGCAGACTTGATGGGCCTCCTTCTGCACTCCAGGGATTCTAGGATTCTAGCAGACTGCATAGTTACAGACCTGGCTCCCACTAAATTCCATGATCTGATTAGCGAGGACTAAATACAACCCCCCATCAATTATCTTCACTCCAGGGAACCATCCAAAATGTAAACAATGTTCCAGTAGCCCTTTATCTGCAACCAAGTAAGTGGTTGGAATGAATGATTACCTCACCCTTTACAACTCTTTAATTACAGCTTTAGGAGACACACTGCCTCTCTGTATTTTAAACCATGGTTTCTAAATAACATTACTGCCCCAAATATGGCATATAATAGAAAAAAATTCATACATCCATCGCACAAGGACCAAGTCTGATGGGCCATGAATGGCTGAAAGAAATTCAACTCAACTGGTTAGAAATGTTTAGAATTAAGGAAGGAAGCCTGGATGATATAATCTTGAAGATGAGCTTGGAAAAATTAAAGGCTTAAAGACAAAAATTCAAATAGACTCAGAAGACACCCCAGTGTTTTTGCAGGGCTGCACCTGTTCCCAATGCTTTGTTGAAGAAAATGTTGTCATAACTGAAAAAGCTGAAGAAATTGGGTATCACCCAATCAGCCCTTTTTGCAGAATAGGTAACCCTCATAGTGCCTGTGATAAAACCAAATAAAACAGTTTGCATCTGCGGAGACTATAAATTAACAGTAAACTAAGTAGTAAAGCTGGACAGCTATCCTATCAAAGATAAAGGATTTATATGGAAGAGTGGTTGAAGGATACTTATATACTATATTAGATATTAGCCAAGTATATATACAGTTGGAGTTAAATTATGCTTCCAGAGGCTGCATGACTATTAACGCCCATAATGGATTATATCAGTTTACACGTTTGCCTTTTGGAGTTTCATCAGCTTGTACCATATTTCGAAGAACCATGGAAAGTTTATTCCCCGGCTTGCCGCGTGTTGTGGTGTATTTGGGCGACATTGATTACTGGTGCAAATGAAGAATAACACTTTGCTAATGTAGAAGAAATAAGATTTCAGAAGGTGGGAGTTCACCTAAAAAGAGACAAATTAACTTCCCAGGCCGGCAAAATAACTTACCTTGGCTACTGTGTTGATGCCCTGGGATTGCAAACTATGGAGGACAAAGTAAGGACAATAGAGGAGGCACCGGCCCCTAGTAACACATTGGAGCTTAAATCATTCCTGGGGATGGTTAATTATTACAGGCGTTTCCTCAGAGTCTGCGCAGACCAGCTGGCGAGTGTATTCACAGATATCTTCAATACCTCACTCCTCCACTCTGAGGTCCCCATCGCCTTCAAGACAACCACCATAATACCAGTACCAAAGAAGAACAAGGTAGCCTGCCTCAACTACTACCGACCGGTGGTCCTGATGTCTGTTATCATGAAATGCTTCGAGCGGCGAGTCATGTGACGGATCACTGCCAGCCTTGAAACGGTCTCAATCCACTGCAGTTTGCCTATCATTGCAACCGGTCCACAGCAGATGTTTCGTCCCTGGCTCGAACACCTCGACAACAAGGATACCTATGTAAGATTGTTGTTCATCGACTACAGCTCTGCCTTCTATACCATTATCCAGACAAGACTAATAACCAAACTCCGCAATCTTGGACTTGACCCCTCCCTGTGCAGCTGGATCCTTGCCTTCCTCATCAACAGACCGCAATCTGTCAGGATGGACAACAGCATCTCCTCCACAACAGTCCTCAACAACGGGGCCCCACAAGGATGTGTGCTCAGTCCTCTACTGTACTCCCTATACACACGTGACTGTGAGACAAGATTCAACTCCAACTCAATCTATAAGTTTGCAGATGATACGGCTGTGGTGGGTCCATTCTTAAACAATGGCAAATCAGACTACAGGAGGGAGATAAATCACTTGGTTGCATGGTGCTCCAAAAACAACCTCTCTCTAACTGTCGGAAAGACCAAGGAACTGATCATCGACTTCAGGAAGCATAGCATGACACACACTCCCGTCTGCATCAATGGCTCCGAAGTGGAGATGGTCGATAGCTTTAAGTTCCTGGAGGTCACCATCACCAACAGTCTGTCCTGGTCCACTCACATTGATGCAACAGTCAAGAAAGCCCAACAACATCTCAACTTCCAACCGAAGATCAAGAAATTTGGCATGTCTGCATCGACTCTCACAAACTTCTAGATATGTGACAGCCTGGTATGGCAACGGCTCGGTCCAAGATCGCAAGAAACTGCAGAGTGTGGTGAACTCAGCCCAACGCATCACACAAGCTTGCCACCCCCACATTGATCCTGTATACACCTCCCACTGCCTCAGGATAGCATTATCAGAGACCCCTCCCACTCACGAAACCCTATGGTGCTCTTGCTCAGGTATTTACTTTGTTTGGCCCTTGTCCCGCACTGTCTACTTAAGGGGCAGCACGGTAGCATTGTGGTTAGCACAATTGCTTCACAGCTCCAGGCTCCCAGGTTCGATTCGCGGCTTGGGTCCCTGTCTGTGCGGATTCTGCACATTCTCCCTGTGTGCGCGTGGGTTTCTTCCGGGTGCTCCGGTTTCCTCCCACAGTCCAAAGATGTGCAGGTTAGGTGGATTGGCTATGCTAAATTGCTCTTAGTGTCCAAAATTGCCCTTAGTGTTGGGTGGGGTTGCTGGGTTATGAGGATAGGGTGGAGGTGTGGGATTGGGTAGGCTGGTCTTTCCAAGAGCGGGTGCAGACTCGATGGGCCGAATGGCCTCCTTCTGCACTGTAAATTTGATGATTCTATGTGCGCATTATGTACGTTCCCTCAGCCACAGAAAAATACTTTTCACTGTACTTCGGTACATGTGACAATAAATCAAATCAAATCTGTCAACACTATTGGTTCCTTTGCAGGTGTGACTGGAGAAACACCACAGATGGTTCTGGAATGCCCCACAGAAAAAAACGTTTAATAAGGCCAAGCAACTATTATATTCATCTTGCCTACAGGTATATTTTGACTGATGCAAGAATTTAGTGCTGACGTGTGACGCCTCCCCCAGTACATGTGACAATAAATCAAATCAAATCAAGGGCCAGTACAGACTCGATGAGCCGAATGGCCTCCTTCTGAACTGGAAATTCTATGATTTAGAGATGCTTCAGCAGGATTTGGACAGGCTCAGTGAGTGGGCAGATGCATGGCAGATGTAGTATAATGTGGATAAATGTGAGGTTATCCGCTTTGGTAGCAAAAATAGGAAGACCAAATATCATTTAAATGGGTGTAAATTGAGAGAGGTGGATACTCAGTGAGATCTTGGTGTCCTCGTGCATCAGTCACTGAAGGTAAGTGTGCAGGTACAGCAGGCAGTAAAAAAGGCAAACGGTATGTTGGCCTTCACAGCGAGAGGATTTGAGTATAGGGATGGGGATGTTTTACTGCAATTGTATAGGGCATTGGTGTGGCCACACCTGGAGCAGTGTGTGCAGTTTTAGCGTCCTTATCTGAGGAAGGATATTCTTGCTATGGAGGTAGTGCAGCGATGCTTTACTAGGCTGAATCCTTTGATGGCAGGACTGTCATATGAGGAAAGACCAAGTCAGTTAGGATTATATTCATTGGAGTTTAGAAGAGTGAGAGGGGATCTTATAGAAACCTACAAAATTCTAACAGGATTAGACAGGGTAGATTCAGAAAGAATGTTCCGGATGGTGGGGGAGTCCAGGACTAGGGATCATAGTTTGAGTAAAAAGGGCTTTTAGGACTGAGGTGAGAAATTTCTTCACCCAGAGAGTGATGAATCTGGGAATTCATTACCACAGAAAACAGTTGAGGCCAAAACGTTGTGTAATTTCAAGAAGGAATTAGATATAGCTCCTGGGCTAAAAGGGATCAAGGGATATGGGGAAAGGTGGAATCAGGGTATTGAAATTAATGATCAGCCATGGTCATAACGAATGGCAGAGAAAGGACTTCCGGTGACGACGATGCGCTGAACAGTCACACGTTAGGTGGCTCTCCTCCCGTGGACCAGAAAAATAGCCACTTTTCAAAGAGAATTTGCCAAAAAGACGCAGCAATCCATTCCACAACTTTAATAAGACAGAGGAAAATGAAATTAAAATGAAAACTGCTTATTGTCACAAGTAAGCTTCAATGAAGTTACACGTGAAGGAAGAAATTGAGGGAAATATAAGCAAAAATGCCCGAAGGAAGCCAAACTACAGGCAGAACAGAGACCAGGAGTAGAAGAGGCCAGGGGCGACCACACTCGGATGAGCCAACAGGCACACGAGGCTGCGGAGCGCAAGTTTTGTCAAAACAATAACAGCAGGACAGACGGGAACAAATCCCTCCTCTATCAGGGGGAACTGGAAGGCATCCTTCACCGAGGCACCAGCAGGAGATAAAGGCGGAGGTAAAAGCGGACACTGAGGCCACGGCGAAGGGAGCAGTGGTCGAGACCCTGGCCCAAATACAGCTCACAATGAGCAGAGCGGAGAAGAGACTGGAAGCCCAAGAGGCGATAATCAAGGACATGGAAAAGGCCACAACTGATCAGAGCGATCGGATTGCGGCGCTGGAGAAAGAGGTGGCGAGGTTGGTCACGAGGTAGGGCAGTCTGAGGGCAAAGTAAAAGATCATGAGAATCGCTCGAGAATGCAAAACTTGCGGATTGTGGCCCTAACAGAGGGGATCAAAGACAAGGACTCCACGATATACATGGCCAAGATGCTGGGCAACTTAGTGGGGAGGGAAACTTTCCCCAACCCACCAGAAATGGACAGGGCATACTGGTCGCTGCGCCCGAAACCCAAAGCAGGGGAGCAACTGAGGGCAGGAATAGCCAAACTACATTAGTACCAGGTCCGAGAAAGATTCCTGTGCTGGGCCAGGCAGACCAAGAACTGACAATGGGAAGGACACAATATTAGGATATACCAGAATATTGGGGCAGCCCTGGCCAGGAAATAGGCTGAGTTTAATAGGGCAAAAGCAGCCCTGTATAAGAACGGTGTACGATTTGGTAAGCTGTACCAGTGAAGCTCTGGGTCACATATGAAGGCAAAGAACATTTCTTCACAGTCTCTGCCGAGGCAAACAAGTTTGTCTTGGAATGTGGGCTGGAGCAGTGACAGCAGGGGAAGCACAAAGGGGCCCTCTGGCAAGAAACAGCAGCACGCCGGAGGGGCGGGGGGGAGGAAACACTTGTTCTCCCCCCGCTCACAAAACACACCCTGAACGACAAAAAGCAAACGACTACCTGAGTGACCACTTCACGTGGGAAATCGTGACCTTGTGCAAAAGAACGAGCACAGCAGAGAAGGGAAAGGGAAGTGGTAAGGGAAAGGAGTGCAGGGTAAGACGCGGAAAAAACGGGCAGTAGCTACAGAGAGTGGGCAAGGGAGAAGCTAGACAGTACCTCCCAGGAGAGGAGGCCACCGCACCAGCAGGAAAGCTAGCACCGGGTGTATGCAGCAGAGCAGGGCTTCCTTCGGCACACCCCCAACTGGGGGGGGGGGGGGGGGGGACGACAACACATCATAGTTGGGGGAAGGGGCACAAAAGAGGGGAACACGGGAAAGGGGGGACAAGGGAGGAGGGAAGGGAGCGATCAGGGGTTGGGGGGGCATATGGAAGGAGGGGCGAGAGCAGCAATAAGGCTACAAAGGGCCACAACCAAGGGCCCGGAGCAAAGAACTGTAAGTAACTACCCGGTACGGTCTCTGGGTGAAGGGAGACCCCAGAGTGAAGGGGACTACCCACGTGGCTGCCGCACAGTGGCCGGCCATGTTGAATGCCCCCTGGACAAAGGGAGAACCCAGATTGCAGGGGCAGATCCACATGGCGGATGCACCTTTGACGGCCATGTTGGGTGCCCTCTGGACAAAGGGAAATCCCAGAGCGCAGGGACCCGACCACATGGGGTGAGCAGTGACAGCGGCCATTTTGGACGGCCCCGAACAAAGGGGAAACCCCGGAGGGCAGGGGCGCATCCACCAGGTAAGTATGGGTAATCCCACAGGAGCTGGGGGACAGAAGCCCCCACCAGGATAGTCACCTGAAACATAAGGGGACTCAATGGCCCAGTGAAAAGATCCAGTCTTTAGCTACCTAAAAAACATGAAAGTCGACATAGTCTTCCTCAAAGAGACACACCTGCAAGAGCAGGACCACCTGAGAGAGCAGGACCAATTGCAGGTAAGAAAGGTAGAGACAGACCTACCATTCCTGTTACGGACCAAGGACCAGGGGAGGTGGCAATATTGATCAACAAGAGGACAATGTTTAAGGTGACGAAGACGATTATGAACCCAGGGGACGGTACATCATGGTTAATGGGCCCTAGACGGGGCACCGGTAGTACTAGTTAATGTGTACACTCCCAACTGGGACAACACGAAATTCATTAAAAAGACCATGGCGGAAATCCCCGGTATAGCGATGCACCGACTGATCATGGGGTGGGACTTTAACTGTGTACAGGACCCATGACAGACAAATCCCAAAACAGGGAAGACCTCAAACATAGCGAAGGAACTCTGTCGTTTCATGGAACAGATGGAGGTTCACCCACCCAGGGGAGGAGTTCTCCATTTTCTCCCCAGTGCACAACGTATATACCAGGATTGACTTCGCTGTGGTGGGGAAAGCGGTGCTTCCAGGACTGGTCAAAACGGAATACTACGCAATTGTAATCTCCGACCACACTCCACATTATATGGATGGGAGGGCGGAGATGGTCAGGGCCCAATGCCCCACATGGAGGTTGGATATTGCCCTACTAGCTGGCAAGACTTTCAGCGAAAGGGTATCACAGGACATAGCGGATTACAGAGAACAACCAAAATGGGGAAGTCTCACCCTCTACGTTCTGGGAGGCGCTAAAGGCCGTGATTAGAGAGGATGTTAGCGCCTTCAAAGTGCGAAGAGACAGGGAGGAAAGGGCGGCTAGGCAGCAGCTGGTCGACTCCATACTGGAGGTCGATCATAAATACTCTGAGGCCCCGACCGCAGAGCTCCTGGGGAGAGGAAAAAGCTACAAATGGACTTTAACCTGCTCTCCACGAGGAAACTCTGCCAGGCACGGGAAACCCTACATGAACACAGAGACAAAGCCAGCCGCCTGCTGGGGCACCAGCTGAGAAAGCATGCAGCCACTAGAGAGACCGCGCAAATCAGAGCCAACAGAGGCACATTAGAAACAGGCCCAGATAAGGTCAACAAAACCTTTGTGCCCTTTTACCGAGGGCTGTACTCCTCGGAGACCCAGCAGGGGAATCGGGATGAAACGGTTCCTCGCCGGACTGGGCATGGCAGTTGTGGGGGAGGACAGAAAGCGGGGCTTGGAAGCACCACTGCAACTGGGAGAGATCACGGACTGTATTAGCTCCATGCAGGCGGGGAAGGCGCCGGGACCGGACAGGTTCCTGGCGGACTTCTACAACGCATTTACGACAGCACTGGCACCGCACCTGCGGGAGATGTTCACAGACTCGCTGGCTCGGGGCATACTGCCACCTACACTAGCACAGGCTTCAATCTCACAAATACCTAAGAAAGACAAAGACCCGACGGGATGCAGGTCATACCGATCCATCTCGTACTAAACGTAGACGCCAAAATACTGGCCAACCCGTTGTCAAAAGGCTGGAGGACAGCGCTCCAGAGGTGCTCACAGAGGATCAGACGGGTTTTGTCAAAGGTTGACAGCTAACATCGAACACTTGGCACCTGCTAAATGGTATAATGACCCAAACCGGGGAGAAAACACCAGAGGTGATCGTCTCCCTGGACACAGAAAAGACCTTCGACAGTCGGGTGGCAGTACCTCAAGAGGTACTGGAGCGGTTCGGGCTCAGAGCAGGGTTCACCTCCTGGGTGAAGCTCCTATACAACACTCCCATGGCAAACAACACCAGCTCCCAGTACTCACAGCGGCACAGGGGCACCAGGCAGGGATGTCCGCTGCCCCCAATGGTGTTTGCCCTAGAGATCAAACCACTAGCGATAGCTCTCAGAACAGCAAGAAACTGGAGGGGGATGAAAGAGGAGGCAGAGAGAAGACAGAGTCTCGCTCCTCTACATCTCAGACCCACAAAGCAGCATGGAAGGAATCTTCGCGCTCCTGAAACTACAAACGCAACATGAGCAAAAGCGAGGTCTTCCCAGTGAACCCACAAGGGGAAGGGACAGAACTACTAGGACCAGGTTCGATTCCGGCTTGGGTCACTGTCTGTGCGGAGTCTGCATATCCTCCCCGTGCGTGCGTGGGTTTCCTCCGGGTGCTCCGGTTTTCTTCCACAGTTCAAAGATGTGCAGGTTAGGTGGATTGGCCATGATAAATTGCCCTTAGTGTCCAAAATTGCCCTTAGTGTTGGGTGGGGTTACTGGGTTATGGGGCTAGGGTGGAGTTGTTGACCTTGGGTAGGGTGCTCTTTCCAAGAGCCGGTGCAGATTCGATGGGCTGAATGGCCTCCTTCTGCACTGTAAATTCTATGATTCTATGACTGCCGTTTAAACCAACCCAACACAAATTCCGCTACCTGGGGATCCAAAACGCTCATGGCTGGACGGGGATTCACAAATGGAACCAGTCTGACAGAGGAACTAAAAAAGGACCTGCAAAGATGGCACACACTCCCACTCTCCCTCGTGGGGAGAGTGAAGACGATCAAAATGAACATACTGCCCAGGTACCTCTTCCTACTTAGTTCTATCCCTATCTATATCCCCAAGGGCTTTTTCAACTCACTGGACAAATTAACCATGGTGCTTATATGGGGAGGGGGGAGAGAAAGAATGCTAGGATCCCAAAGAAGATCCTACAGAAAACAAGTTCAGGGGAGGGTATTCTAACCTACAATACTACCACTGTGCGGCGACAGCAGAACGTGCAAGGGGATGGATTAAGGAGCCAGAAGCCGAGTGGGTGTGCACGGAGGAGGCCTCCTGCAAGGGGACCAGGCTCCAGGCCCTCGTCATGGCGGCACTCACATCCGGTGGTGGTCACCACTCTCCAGGCCTGGAACCAACTACGGCAGCAATTCGGCCTGACTTAAATGTCTGACAAAGCCTCCATCTGCAACAACCATACGTTCGTACCAGCGCTTACTGACGCCACGTTTAAAAAGTGGATACAGGACAGGGGACAGTGATCTATACAATGACGGCAGGGTCACAACTGGACGAACTGAAGGAGAGATTTCAGCTAGCTAGGGGCAACGAACTAAGGAACCTGCAGCTTAAAACCTTCCTACGGAAGGAGACAAGGACGTACCCACGAACACCGCGAGACACGACTGGAGGAGTTACTGGACACAAACATTCTAGGTAAAGGAAACTGTAGCGACATGTACGAACGACTGGTAGAGAGGGCCGACACTGTACCGAACACGACGAGGAAGAAATGGGAGGAAGACCTGGAGCTCGAAATAGGATGGGGACTCTGGAGTGAAGCACTGCGTAGGGTAAACTCCACCTCCACGTGCGCAAGATTCAACCTAATGCAATTAAATGTGCTACATAGAGCCCACTTAACGAGAACCTGAATGAGCAGTTTCTTCCCGGAGGTGGAGGACAGATGTGAATGGCACAAAGGAGGCCCGGCCAACCACGCCCATATGTTCTGCTCGTCCCAGACCGGCCTTCTTCGAGGCATTGTCCAAAGTGGTGGGGGTGAGGGTGGTGCCGTGCCCGAAAGGGGCAGTCTTCAGGGTATCAGACCAGCCAGAGCTCTTCATGGGGAGGGCAGACGCCCTTGCCTTTTCCTCCTTATCGCCTGCCGTAGAATCCTGTACGGCTGGCGGTCAACAGCACCACCCAAAGCTGCAGACTGGCTGTCCGACCTATCGGAATTTCTCCAAAAGGAGAAAATCTAATTCGGCATCCGGGGATCAGAAGATGGCTTCTTCAGAACATGGGAGCCGTTCATCCAACTGTTCCGGGACCTGTTTGTGGCCAACAAACAAGCAGATAAATAATCAAGTAACCAAAACATGAGAAAAGGGAAGGAATGGGGGAAAGGGGTGGGGAGAACACGCAAGAGGGGTAGCTAAACACAATAGAAAAGAAAGGAGAACTACGGGGTGGGGGGGGGGGGGGGGGGGGGGGGGAGAAGGAAGGAAGGACAAGAGGCAAAGAACAATACGTTATTACAAAATGGTAAACTGATCCACAGGTTGCTTGGCTTTGAATCTTACCTTGGCCTCCAATGGTCCTTGATATTTTTTAATTAATTCATGGGTTGACAGCATCACTGGCAAGGCCAGTATTCATTGCCCATCTCCAATTGCCCTTGTGAAGGTGCTAGTTAATTACCACTTTGAACTGCTGCAGTCCACGTGAAGGAGATACTCCAGTGGCCCTGCTTGGTAGGGAGCTCGATGCTTTTGACCAAAGTTATAACCAAATGAGGATGGGTGCATTATTTGCAAGGGATCTTGCAAATGGTGGTGTTTCCACGTACATACCTTTTACCTTCTAAGCAGTACTGGTGAATGGGTTGGAAGATGCTGTTAAAGAAGTCTTGGGTAAGTTGCCGCAGTGCACCTTGTTGGTACACATTGCAGCCACTGGGAGAGTGAGAGCATGTTTAAGATGGTGGATGGGGTGTCAATAAAGTTCTGCTGTCCTGATTGCTGTTAAGTTTCTTGAATGTTGCTGGAGTTGAACTCAACCAGGCAAGGTATTCCATCACACTACTGCTTTGTGCCTTGTATATGGTCGAAAGACCTTTGGGGATTTAGAAGGGATTTTGCTGTGGAACACCCAAACTTTCACCCGTTCTTATAGCCATGTTATTTAAGTGGTTCATCTAATAAGAGTTTCTGGTCAATGGTAAGGTCCTGGATGTTGATAGGGGGTTCAGAGGTGGAGGGCAATACTGTTGATTAGTATCTCTCGATAGAGATGGCCATTTATTTGCACTTATATACCACAAATATTACTTGCCACTTATCAGCCCAAGCTTGAATGTTATCCAAGTCTTGCTGCACACAGTTGTGGACTTTATGAGGAGATACAAAGGGAATGACCACTGCGTAATCATGTGCAAACATCTCCACTTCTGACTTTATGTTGGAGGGAAGGTCATCGATGAGGCAGTTAAAGCTGGTTGAGCCTGTGCCACTACTGTCACAATACCCTGAAACTGAGATGAACGGCCTCCAACAACAATGAACAACCATCTTGGTTTATGCTGGATATGCCAGTGAAAAGCTATCTTCCCGAGCCCACTGCAATTCCTAGTGACCTCAGTTTTACAAGAGTTCCTTGCTGCCACCAGTAAAATGTTACCTTGATCTAAAGGACATTAGAGACAGAAGCTACCCATAGCAAAACAAAAAGAGTAATTTTAAGTCAAACGTAGCGGTTATTTCTGCGTAAAAGCTGCACTCCCAAACAAGAGCAAGTCTTCAACTTCAAGTCATGTAGAAGTAAACTTCAGTTACAATGTCGACTCTGTACCAGATGATATATTGCTACACCTAAAATATTAAACAGCTAAAGCCTGGGTGATAACCTATAATTAACATATTGGAATGTCAGGCTATAACTAATATGTAAATGGTCTAGCTACTCTGTAGAAAATGATATTGATGCAAACAGAAACAAAAAATGTTCATCTATTTCTGATGGACAGTTTTTAAAACTCTGTCCGACAGGGTTATTATAGGATTCATTACTCTAACAATGATTCATACAGAAATAGGTCATCACTCCTTAAATACGTTAACTAAATTACTATTTAAATTAGGGAGAATTGGTATTAAAAGCACCAAACTGAGGAAAATTCCACAGCATGGGCCACACATCAAAACATGGTTTAAACAAGTATTTTTGTGTGTGTGCAGATTTTGCGAGCATCGCCTTCAATACAAGTCTCACTTTCAAACTTGGTACTTGAATGCCAAATATTTCTTCTACAGAATTATGACAGGTTGAAATTTAACCTTTATAATATTTGATGTGAATTGGTGATTAATTGCAACTGCCAACACATCGACTGAATTATAGGTATACTCGAAGCCATGTCGTCTTCCATCTAGTGCTCTTTTATTTAAAATTTAGCGTATCCAATTATTTTTTTCCCCAGTTAAGGGGCAATTTAGCGTGACCAATCCACCTACTCTGCACATCTTTTGGGTTGTGGGGGTGAGACCCACGCAGACACGGGGAGAATGTGCGAACTCTACATGGACAGTGACCCAGGGCCGGGATCAAACCTGTTCCATCCAGTGCTCTATTGGGTACAACTGTTCTAATCACCTACTAGTGGGCCACCTAATATCAGATATTAAAAGAATAATTTAGCTCACCTTCGACAATCAGATATACTGTGTATAAAAATTAGAATGAGACAATGCTGACATCTAGGTTACGTTGACCTTTTATTGGCGTCTTTAAAGTCAAACTTAAACCACAAACCTTTTAAAATCTGCCATGAGTGTGTACTACACGCAATTGCCAGCAACTGGACAGCAGCTAAGTCACTGCTCGAGGTTACACAGTAGTAACAAGAAACTAATACATAAATGGTTTATTGTGCTAACATGGCCGAAATTTAATTAAACATTGAAAGCAACTACAATTTTCTGTCTAAAAAGTACAGCTTAAACATAGTAAACCAAATTAGTGGAACGTTTTCTGGTATATCACTCAAACACGTCATTTATTGCACAAGGGAGGAAGATTAACAACACGAGTCAAACAAGTTGTCATAACTGTCTTACAACAAAGTAAAAACAGTACCATACTATATACCGTATGTAAAAGGCAATTAGTTTGGTTCTAAATGCATGTTATTTTATATTATTCAGAAATCAAGTTTATTTTAGAAGCTAGCAACTCACATTCATTTGAGACACAATTGAATATAGCATAGGAACTAGGCTATCCAAATTTGAGTTACAATTACTTTTGTTATATGAAGTTATAACATATAAGTGGTATATCATAGCTTGTGAAATGTGGGAATCATCTACATCATGTTATCACCTACCATTTCTAGATTACTTTCTGGGATAAAGTCTAATCCAGTGTCAATTCCTGTCAAGGTCAGCAGGACTGTGTAACGGTCTGATTCACTGGGGCTGAAGCGCAGCTTTCAACTTTTTTTTCCTAGATTCATTTTCACTTCCTCCACCGACGATCTCCATTCAGTTGACTGTGATCTGACAATATCTCGTATCCCCAGTGGGTAAAATTCCAAATCATTGAATATGTGAACTTGTAAAGCACTGCTCCAAAGATCGCTATTACTCAACTGTTCAGTATCCCTCCTTACGGCAAAATCAAATTAATCTTCATTCAAATTTCCCTCACGAGTCTGGTTCATCAGGTAACCTCCTGGTAACTTACTCGCCGAAGACGGTCAATAACAGCAATTTAGTTTCTATTAGAAAAGGATGTTCTTGATCATTTTTCTTCCTTCCCCACCGGAAGGGTACATTCCTTCCTGGGGTGGCACAAGCCACAACCAGTACTTTATCCATGTAGTTTTTCTGTCAAAAGCCTCAACAGAAAGAGCCTTCCAGGTATTCACCCACAATGGGGTAGGAAGGGACCATTGAATCAAAGGCTGATCCTGTTCTCATCTGATATAACTGCACTCTTGGCAATGTGTCACTGGATGTAAAAATAGCAGGAACCCTTTTAGATTTTCCATTCCCAAGACAAGATTCTAGTTCTTCTACCGTTGTCCCATTGTCTTGCCACCAGCTATTTAGACAAGACGATTGCAACTCACACTATTCTTATTTGTATGACTAACTACTCCAGAAATAAAATTCATAGAACCATTAGATAGTTGATGAGTGTTGCACTTTTTCTGTCCAACGATTGACAGGTTCAGTTTTTGACGTGCATTGAGCTTGTTAACCTCAACTGCGACTGAAATCTGTTGGTACAATTAGTCTCAGTATTCTAATGTGGAGGAAAAAGGGGAAAGAGAGACAACACTTGCCAGGGTTCCTGCTTCCTATTTGTATCCAGTGACATCTGTGGCAAAATGTATGCGTAACCATCAGGAGCAGGATTGGACTCCACTGCGATGCCAGTTAAATAGCAAGCTGACCCTTACCTGGTCTCTCAAGATAGTCACTTGGGAGGTGTAGGAAAGGGACACTGGCAGCCATAGATCCGCAAAGACAGGAGTATCAGGGAGGGAATTGGGAAGAGTGAAAGAGAGGGGAAACGTTTTCAAAAATGAAAAGCAAAAATCAATTTATGGCAGCCCTACAACCAATCCAATAAGAGGGTTAGGTAAGGCGCCCTGGGAAGTCAATTCAATCTAGAGACAGGATGGAAACTCTCGCTTCCAGCCACTCAACTAAGATGGACTTACCAATCATGTGGAAGCACACCAAGTGGGGAAAATGAAACCACAGAACGTTTAATTTCCTCAGGCTTGTGGTCATGCCAATCACAACACAGAATTGACTGAAATTATCCTATCATACAGCACAGAAGTAGGCCATTCAACCCACTGTGACAATGAAAATTGTGGTCAAATACAGAGGCAAATTTAACCAGCCATTCCAGCCAAGCAGCAATAATGAATTTGAGCAGCCAGTATAAGGAAGCTGGAATAGCCACAATAAAAATGCAAAACAGTTTCGGTATTAAAAGGATGTTCAAGGAAAGGTCAAAGTGTTTGCAGAAGCCACCAGAAACTGCTGAGTTTACAACCTCCATCTCGATGACCATATTTACAATATTATCAGTTGATTTCCCTCGGAATGGCACGGTGTATCAGAGAATGCAGTGTTTTTTTTAAAAAGAGATAAATACCGAGTAAATGAAAGTACAGGATAGAGAACAATGTGGTACTAAGTTCCAGACTTGAGGGAGATAACTGGAATTTAGACAGATGAAGGAGGTCTTTTGGGACGGTTTATAAGATTTAGCAGCATTGACCGAATGGTCTGGAGTTTGGCAGGACAGCAGAATGAGTATCTAACCTTCAGAGGAACTGGCTCAAAGAGTGATGGGGAAACGCAGGGAATAGGGTAAATCACTAGGGGATCAGTGCTGAACCTGCCATTAAGGTCCATCAGCGGAAGGGAAGCATGTGTAGCCTACAGTAATATTGGGAAAGAGGGACTCCAGCTGCAGTAATAAGGTAAATACCAGGATTTGGTAGGACTGAGGTGGTAGGTTCCAGGATGTATGAAGGTGACAGGATGAGCAAAGACGACCAGTCGGCCAGAATGGGTGAGGCTCCCAGATTAATGGGATGGTCAAGCAGCAGTGCACGAGTCAGGCAGAGATCACCATTCTTCTCATTATCAGACACACATCCCACCAATGTCCTTTCACACTTCAACACAGCCAGACTTTAGATGCCCTTCTGATATACCGTTCAACATACTGTACCACAACTCTTGCTTGTTCCAGGGCAATAGGCACTTTATTGAGTGCATTCTGTTTATATTCTAACTATACATTAATAGGAGCTGTACCACAATAGATTATCCAATCTAACATGACAGATGAAGATGAAAATATAAAATTTCTTAATTTACAGAACAGTAGAATTATTAATAATTCTACCAACTACAATAACAAAAGGACATAATTCTTTTAAAAAACCATTCCTTATACATTATAAGTCAATACCAGACTTTGTGAACACAAGTGTTTGAAAAGATGGCGATGGCCTCAATTTGGATTATTCCATGTGGTACAATACAGGTTCTTCCCAAGTCACCCAATACAATGAGACATAATTTATCTGGGGAAGGTGAAGAATAAAACTAAAGGGGAAGTAAACTCATGCCACTACTGTAGACCTTGTACCAGCTGATTGCACAGCAGCACCAGTAGCAGGTCACCTATGTCAAGGAACAGTGCATGGAGTGAAGACTTGCAAGGGTTGGGAGAAAGGAGGGAGGGAGAGAGAGATAACATTTTAACAAAGGCATTCAAAATCCTTAAATTTCACATGCACAATGACAAGAAACTGAGGTATACTTGCCAAAATAAGTGAGACAGAAAAAATACACAGTTTAACGTGTTAAAGATTTTATTTTCGTTAAATACCATGGGACAGGATTGGTAAGAATGGAGAGCTTTCAATCAACATTTGCCTCACGGGGGATGTTTCTGTAGCTAGGGGGAAACTCTGCATTGATAAACTTGTCAGCCTTGAGCAGCGAGGAATGGGGGGGCGGTGGGTGTAATTTACAAGGAGGCACCTTTTCTTCAGTACATCTCTCATCACTGGTAAACAAGTGGCATGAGCAACCTGACTATAAAATGAAGAATTTCAAGAGGTAATCCAGCAACAGGTAACAAAATTTAAAAGGATTAAAATAACATTTACAAGACACTTAACATTTCATTCAACTCTTATTAAACCACAGAGAGAACAACTCATTATTTCCAAGGACCTTTATGCAAAACCTTGAGACACTTGCTATTGATGTTTTGACAATGTACAATTCCAATTATCCAAGAATTGAAAGTAATCTGTGTGTTCTAACCGTGAGATCATTAAAGGCAAGGCCTGTAAGATGCTGTACACAAACATGGTCACTGTGAGCCATACTACCAATAATATGGCAGATCAACAGAACATTTCAGGCCTCAATAACTTGCATGCTTCCTCTACAAGATGAATTTCCCTAGAAAGAATCCAATGAAAATGGCTGCAATTACAACAAGGAGGGAGGGAAGAGCATTGGAGCCGTTTTCTCTGAGTGAAACATGAGATGTGGAAGACACTGGGTTGCCTGACTGAGCTGCCTTCCTCAGCCTCAGTCCATCATCCTAAAGAGAACAAAACAAGAGAGTTACAATGGAACTGCACTGCGATAGGCAGCATCTCAAATTCTCAATTATTCCAAACAGTGAGAATTTAATTTTGCGTCAATAGCCATTTGGGCTCTTACCACCAATTTGCTTGTTGCTCACAGAGTTACAAATATCTTAACTAGCACTGTAAACCTTAGAAAAATGTAATTCTACATTTCATGCAAAGCTCAGTGTCAAATTTGGAAACAAACTGCTTTTCGACACAAAAAGTCTGGAAAGGCCATCGCTGTTTGTGCCCCAACAGTCAGTTCATGAGAATATTTGACAGCGTATTAAATCATATGTGCTTTCAGTCATGGTTTTGAAAAGCAAGACAGTACAGATCAAGTTTCACCACATATACTACAGACCATACTAATTCATAAATTAACACACACGTGGATAAAGATTTTAACTGTCTATTTATGTGTATTGATGACTCATGCTCAAATCCTTTCCAATATTTTTATTCTTTTCAGTTTGTGCAGGGAGTGGGGTGGAGAAGGCAGGAAGGGGTCTCTGCATGGCCCACACATTGCCTCAAAGGCCCGAAGATTAAACGCCATTTTTATAGCTGCAAAAGTAACTAGTTTAATTCTGATGTGAACCACAGTCCAAAAGTTTAGTCTCAACTTGCAACTTTTCCAAATGACCTTTTGCCTTTGTGAGAAAGTCCACTAGAAATAAATTCCAAGTGCAAGCATTCCAAAAGACTTTTGGAAATTTTATAAAGGAAATTTTGAACGAAACCGAAGGCAACAAGATAGACAAAAGGCAATCCAGAGAACGTTCTCTCCGAGAATCCCATTCAGTTCCCTTTTGAAAAGGAGATTATACACAAAACAGAGAAAATAGGAAGAGTAGGCTATTGGGGCTGCTACGCTATTCATTAGCTTGGTTGATCATCCAACTCAATAACCTGTTCCAGCTTTCCCTCCCGTTGTTATTGATATGGGGATGGACTTTGCATTTGTTACTGATTATTGTTTATTGTTGGGTGCAAATTTGGGAGAAAATCTGAAAAATGAGGAGAATAAAAATATATATTTTTAAGTTTCTGGAGTGAGATTTGAACCCATAATCTTTGGAACAGACACCAGAGTCTGAACACTGAACCACAGAGATTTAATTCCCACATTATGAACTACAAGACAGCTATGTGTCATTCGCTGAAATTCCACGCACATAGCAAACTTAAATTATCCAATATTGGCATATGACTGTTTACATAAGACATTCAAAACAAACAGGGCATGTGAGGTAATGCATTTTGGTAGGTCTAACAAAGACGGGAAATGTACAGTAAATGGCAAAACTCTTAGGAATATAGAAAGTCGGAGAGATCTGGGTATACAGGTCTATAGATCTTTGAAAGTGGCAACACAAGTGGACAAGGTAGTGAAGAAAGCATACGGAATGCTTGCCTCCATTGGACAGAGCACGAGTATAAAACTGGCAACTTGTGCTACAGTTGTATAGAACCTTGGTACGGCTGTACTTGGAATGTTGCGCACAATTCTGGTCGCCACACTACCAGAAGGATGAGGAGGCTTTGGAGGGTGCAGAGGAGGTTTACCAGGATGTTACCTGGTCTGGAGGGTGTTAGCTATGCGGAGAGGCCGAATAGACTCGGACTGTTTTCATTAGAACTATGGAGGTTGATGGGTGACCTGATAGAGGTCGACAAGATTATGAGTAGCTTGGGTAGAGTGGATGGACAGGCACTCTTTTCCAGGTTGGAGTGGTCAGTCACTAGGAGGCATAGGTTTAAGGTCTGTGGGACAAGGTTTAGAGGAGATGTGCGAAGCAGGTCTTTTTACAGAGGGTGGTGAGTGCCTGGAACGCGTTGCCAAGGGAGATTGTGGAAGTAGGCACATTAACGACACTCAAAAGGCATCTCAACAAATACATGGATAGGATGGGTATAGAGGGATATGGGACTAGGAAGTACTGAGGGTTTTGACCAAGGGTGGTATCATGACTGGTACAGCTTGGACGGCTGAAGGGCCTGTGCTGTATTGTTCCTTGTTCTTTGACATTCAGCCCAATCATCCATGCGGTGTTTATGTTCCACTTGAGCTCCCATCTTTTCTCATTTAAATCTACCATTGTAACCATCTACTCGCTTCTCATCATATGCTTATCCAGTTTCCCCCTAATTGAATTCATACAATTTGCTTTGATCACTTCCCTTGGTAGCACATTGCAGATTCTCACTACTCACTGGGTAACAAAGTTACTTCGGAATTCCCTGGATCATTTCTTGATGACCATTTTCTATTGATGCCATTTAGTTTTGCTCTTCCTCACAAGTGGAAACATTCTCTCCATGTCTACTCTATCAAAACCGTTCGTAATTTTAAAGAACTCTATTCGGTCACCCCTCAGCTTTTTTTTCATAAAATGAGAGACCCTGTCCATTTTTTCCAGATTATGTATATTCACACATTTCTGGTATCATCCTTGTTAATCTTCCCCACACTCTCTCCATTCTCTATATCCTTTTAATAATATGGTGACCAGAACTGCAGGTAGTACTCCGTGCAGTCTCACCTGACTTTCTTTCAAATCTACCCCTCCAGAAATAAAGCCTGGTGCTTGGCTTTGGTAACCTGCAGCAGCAACATTTAGTGACCTACTTGGGGATCTTTCTTCCATGCCACCTAGATTGGCAGTTTCCAATAGGTGACCTCCCTGGTCTTCCTATCAAAATGCACTGTCCCACATTTATCTGTATTAAACTGAATTTACCAATTATTTGTCCCTTCTGTAGATTGATGAATGCGCTGAAATTTGCTGCTGTCATCCTCAGTAATGACAATTATGTGCCCTCTCCCCAAATTGCTGTCATCTGCAATTTTAGAAGTTGCGTTTTTTATTCCAAATCTCAAGGTAAATTGTGAAAAGTCAAGCAGCGTGCCTTAATGATTATCATCCAGTGGCTCTGACATCCACCATCATGAAGTGCTTCGAAAGGTTAGTCGCGGCACGAATCAACTCCAGCCTCCCAGATTGCCTTGATCCACTACAGTTTGTCTACCACTGCAATAGGTCGACAGCAGACGCCATCTCCATGAAATAGAAATAAAATTTACAGTGCAGGAGGTCGTTTGGCCCATCGAGTCTGCACCAGCCTCCGGAAAGAGCACCCCACCCAAGGTCCACACCTCCACCCTATCCCCATAACAGGAGCTGTGAAGCAATTGTGCTAACCACTGTGCTACCGTGCTGCCCATCCATGGCACTGCACTCTACCCTGGAACACCTAGATAACAAAGACACCTATGTCAGACTCCTATTTATCGACTACAGCTCAGCCTTCAACACCATCATTCCTACGAAACTCATCTCCAAACTCCATGGCCTTGGCCTCAGCTCCTCCCTCTGCGACTGGATCCCGAACTTTCTAACCCACAAACCACAACCAGTAAAGATAGGCAACCACACCTCCTCCACGATCATCCTCAACACCGGTGCCCCACAACACTGTCCTCAGCTCCCTACTTTACTCCTTATACACCTATGACTGTGTGGCCAAATTCCCCTCCAACTCTACTTTCAAATTTGCTGATGACACCACCGTAGTGGGTCGGATCTCAAACAATGACGAGACAGAGTATAGGAATGAGATAGAGAATCTGGAGAACTGGTGCGACGACAATAATCTCTCCCTCAATGTCAACAAAACGAAGGAGATTATCATAGACTTCAGGAAGCGTAGTGGAGAACATGCCCCTGTTTACATCAATGGGAACGAAGTAGAAAGGGTCAAGAGTTTCAAGTTTTTAGGTGTACAGATCACCAACAGCCTGTCCTGGTCCCCCCATGTCGACACTATAGTCAAGAAAGCCCACCAACGACACTACTTTCTCAGAAGACTGAGGAAATTTGGCATGTCAGCTACAACCCTCACCAACTTCTACAGATGCACCATAGCTAGCTTTCTTTCTGGTTGTATCACAGCTTCGTTTGGAGTCTGCTCTACACAAGACCGCAGGAAACTACAAACGGTCATGAATGAAGCCCAGTCCATCACGCAAACCAGCCTCCCATCCATTGACTGTCTATAATTCCCGCTGCCTCAGAAACGCAACCAGCATAATTAAGGACTCCACGCACCCCAGACATACTCTCTTCCACCTTCTTCCATCAGGAAAAAGATACCAAAGTTTGAGGTCACGTACCAACCGACTCAAGAACAGCTTCTTCCCCACTGCCATCAGACTTTTGAATGGACCTACCTCGTATTAAGTTCATCTTTTCTCTACACCTTGCTATAACTGTAACATTATATTCTGCAGTCTCTCCTTCCTTCCCTATGTACGGTATGCATTGTTTGTACAGCATGCAAGAAACAATACTTTTCACTGTATACTAACACGTGACAATAATAAATCAAATCAAAATCAAATCAAATCGAACAGCAGTAGTCCCAGCACTGATCCTTCACTAACACCACTTCCCACCTTCTGCCACTCTGAACCACCCTTCAGTCCTACTCTTTTTCTGTCAGTCAGCAATGTAGTCTACAACTTTGACTCCGACTCCACATTTTCTGGCCATATTGATGGCCTTTTGAAAATCTAGATTAATTGCATTTACTGTATTGTTGTTGTTTTATCTTGGCTACTTCCTCAAAAAATTCAATAAGATTGGTCAAGTAAAATTTTTAAAAGATATACTTCAGAAAACATTATTCATAAAATTTATTTTTATTTACAGTGCAAAAGGAGGCTATTCAGCCCACTGAATCTGAACCGGCCCTTGGAAAGACCACCCCACTAAAGCCCATGCCTCCACCCTGTCCCCATTACCCAGTAAACCCACCTAACCTTCTGGACACGAAGGGGCAATTTAGCATCCACCTAACCTGCACATGTTTGGACTGTGGGAGGAA
The DNA here is from genome assembly GCF_902713615.1 of Scyliorhinus canicula. Classification (NCBI taxonomy): domain Eukaryota; kingdom Metazoa; phylum Chordata; class Chondrichthyes; order Carcharhiniformes; family Scyliorhinidae; genus Scyliorhinus; species Scyliorhinus canicula. The sequence continues at coordinate 21,805,723 of NC_052155.1, forward strand.
GCTGGGGCACCCGGAGGAAACCCACGGACACACGGGGAAAACATACAAACTCCACACAGACAGCCACCCAAGGCTGGAATTGAACCTGGGACCCTGCTAACCACTGTGCCACCCCTGTCAAATCATTACATATGCATGCCTGAATCAAAGCAATATGCCATCAAGGGTTTTACTTGTAAATACTGTGAAATATTTCAATCCAGCATCATGATCCCTACCTGTATTTTATAGTAAAGAAATTAAATACAGTAATGTACAGTTTTTGATTGTACATTTATCCTCTTCATTTTGAAAGCAACCAAACTGTCTTCATAATCATAGGTGGCCCCATCTGGTTTGTGGCTCTCTCGTTTTAAAAATGGACATAAATTCACACCGCTGCTTGGCACGTTTCGTCTGGTCCGAGTTTCATTGCCCAATTTCTGCTGTAATGAAGTTTGAATTGCTTCCTTCACTTGAATGCTCAGATTATCTTCTGATCAAATGATTTGCTCCTCGTTTGATTGACAGCATTGTACTCTTTTGATTTGAATACAATTTTATTGACTAGATTTGCACATTTGTGAAAATGCTCATACTGATGCATCTTTTCCAAGGTCAACTGTAGAATACATGAATGAAATATTGCATAGTATGTATGAAAACCATACAACCATAGAATCCCTACAATGCAGGAGGACAATTGGCCCATAGAGTCTGCACCGACTCACTGAAAGAGCACCCTACTCCTAGGTCCACGCCCCCACCCTATCCCTGTAACCCCACCTAATCTTCAAGATACTAAGGGGCAATCTGGAATGGCCTATCCACCTAACCAGCACAACTATCTTTTGAATGCGGGAGAAAGCGGAGCACCCGGAGGATACCCACGCAGTCACGGGGAGAACATGCAAATTCCATAGAGTCACCCATGGCTAAAATTGAACCCAGGTCCCTAGCGGTGAGGCAGCAGTGCTAACCACTGTGGCACGCATAACTTGCAGAAGCAGCTAATCGAAATACTGGGTTTCATACCAAACGGATTAAAAACTCAACTAAAATCTGCTTCTCTCTTACCGGAGAGCAGAAGCACTTTTTTAAAAAATTCATTTACAGGATGTGGGCTCCGCTGGTTAGGCCAGTATTTATTGCCCATCCCTAGTTGCCCTTCAGAAGGTCATGGTGAGTTGCCTTCCTGAACCGCTGCAGACCTTGAGGTGTAGATACACCCACTGTGCCATTAGGGAGGGAGTTCCAGGATGTTTCCCCAGCAGTGAAGGAGTGGCGATATATTCCAAGTCAGGGTGCTAAGTGACTTGGAGGGGAATCTCCAGGTGGTGGGGCTCTCCGGTATTTCTCCTCTTGCCCTTCTAGATAGTAGTGGCCGTGGGTTTGTAAGGTGCTGTCTAAGGAACCTTGGTGAGTTAATGCATCTTGTAGATGGTACACATGGCTGTCACTGTTCGTCGGTGGTGGAGGGTTTGAATGTTTGTGGAAGGGGGCAATCAAGCGGGCTGCTTTGTCCTGGATAGTGTTAAGCTTCTCGAGTGTTGTTGGAGCTGTACTCATCCAGGCAAGTGGAGAGTATTCCATTACACTGCTGACTTGTGCCTTGTAAATGGTTGACTGGCTTTTTGGGGGGGTCAGGAGGGGAGTTACTCACCATAGGACCTGTCCTGGTATCCACAGTATTAATCTGGATAATCCAGTTCATTTTCTGATCAATGGTAACCCCCAGGATGTTGATGGTAGGGATTCAGTGATGGTAATGCCATTGAATGTCAAGGGGCAGTGGTTAGATCCTCTCTTGTAGAAGATGGTCATTGCATGACTCTTGTGTGGCGCGAATGTAACTTGCCACTTGTCAGCCCAAGCCTGGATATTGTCTAGATCTTGCTGATTTGGATATGGACTACTTCATTATCTGAGGAGTAGCGAATGGTGAACATTGTGCAGTCATCCACAAACATCCCCACTTCTGACGTTATGATAGAAGGGAGGTCATTGATGAAACATATGAAGATGGTTGGGCCTAGGACTTTGTGATGTACAGACACAATAAGTTTTACAAGAAGACACAAGCAATTGAATTAATTGGTATATCTAAAGAGATTTGATTAACAAACCGTGCAACGGTAACCAACCCATAACAACCAATGAATATTATGCGCAAATGCTTTTATAATTTGACTGCAATACTTCATATTACTTGTTAATTGCAAACGAATGTTAGCTGCTTTAATCTGTACACCTCTGACCCCATAGCAATGCACTAACAAATTCAAGAGATGTGGGTAAGGTTAGTCTAAATCAAATCAAGTAAACAGTTTACAGAAAGTACAACGGCCAGCTGTTAAACCACTGTTCTATAAAAATGCTAAATTATAGCAGCTGAGTGCAGTGTAATGTGAGAGCACCTTTAAGAAATAAGTATTTATCAGTGATGTCAGAGTGTGGGTGGAGCTGGGCTGTGTCAGCTTTTTACTTTTGTTTTAGGTTCTTTGCGGCAGGATGTGTTTTAGTTTCAATTTCAGTGTTGGAGCTGAAGCAAGACAAAGCAGGTGTACTGCTGTTCTCTCTGCCATGAAAAGACTATCTCTTGATCATTTGGTGAATTCAGAATTATAAATGTTCTCAGTGGTGACTAACCTGATGTGCTTCTGGTAAAAGGTATTTTAAGTCTTATGGTTGTTAAAAGGAAAGCTTAAAGGATTACTTAGTGTTGTATTCTTTGGGGGTTGTATTTGAATTAATGGTTGCTAAGATGTTCACTGTATGTTTTAAAAAGGTTAACTTCAGTTCATAGAATAAACATTGTTTTGCTTTAAAAAATACTTTTCCATTTCTGCTGCACCACACCTGTAGAGTGGGCCGTGTGCTCCCCATACTACAATCTATTAAAAGTTGTGGGTCAGGTGAACTCCATGATACACTTTGGGGTTCTCTAAACCCTGGCCCATAACAACAGACGCCCAATAGACAGCAACAGGAATGTTACCAGTGCCCTCAATTATATGAGCTTATAGGAACGACATAGGGTGGGGGTGGCAGGATGAAGAGAATATCGTTCACTGTCATTTTCAAATAACTGACAAAAATGCATTATCGAATAACTGACAAAAGTGCATGAGTTGTCGGCTGATGAAAACATCAGGCTCAGATCTGATGCACCCTATTCGAATAAAGCTAAACACACAATCAAGCCCCGTATGAATGATGTCCACTTAGCTGAAGTATTGAACACCGACTATCAAGCCAAAGCCACGGTCAGCAAAAAGCACAGGAGTTTCAGAAACAAGAAAAGCTCATTATTAAGTAGAACTAGTTTAGCCCTCTGAAGTAAACACCAATTTGTACTACAAAATGCAACATTGTGCATAGTCTTCAGGAGGATGCATTCAAAGTCCTTCAAATAAACTGGTGCATACAATTTTGCAGCACACTCCTCTGGTAGACACAGTGGCTCAGTATTTAGCACTGCTGCCTCACAGCACCAGGGACCATGGTTCAATTATAACCTTAGGTTAGGGTGTGGTGTTGCAAATTCCTCAAGTGTCTGCATTGGTTTCCACCGGGTGGTCCGTTTTCCTTCCACAGTGCAGGTTAGGTGGACTGGGTCGGTGCAGACTTAATTAGCTGAATGGCCTCCCTCTGCACCGTAGGAATTTTATAGAATTTACTGTTTTTGTATGCATATTCTAAATTCCCAAGAACTTCCATAACCCAGCCAAACGAACTGATCATTATTCAGGTAAGAAAGGGAAGTGTATGCATTAGAACATAGAACATAGAGTGCAGAAGGAGGCCATTTGGCCCATCGAGTCTGCACCGACCCACTTAAGCCCTCACTTCCACCCTATCCCCCTAACCCAATAACCCCTCCTAACCTTTTTGGTCACTAAGGGCAATTTATCATGACCAATCCACCTAACCTGCACGTCTTTGGACTGTGGGAGGAAACCGGAGCACCCGGAGGAAACACATGCAGACACAGGGAGATCGTGCAGACTCCGCACAGACAATGACCCAGCGGGGAATCGAACCTGGGACCCTGGTGCTGTGAAGCCAGTGCTACCCACTTGTGCTACCGTGCTGCCCCTAGAATCACATATCCTCTAACTCATGGAAGCAACTCGTTAAGGCAAGTAAAATCTCCACAGTCGCGGTGACCATAGGCTGCTTTCCCCTTTGAGGGGGAGAGCTGACTGGTGATGATTTAACGTGAGGATCACCACATCTCAGGCAAGGGGCAAGACTCAGTTGGTATGAGAATTGAAACCACGCTGTTGGCCTCACTTTGCATCACAAACTTGCTGTCCAGCCAATTTAGCTCCTTTAAGGAATGTGTGATGGAAATGTGAAACATAACAGGGAACAAAAGTACGACAAGCAAAGAGACTGAATGTTTAAAAGGAATATTACTCCACAATATGCTTGATCACGTCAGTCCATTCTGTACATACAGTCAAAGCTATTCCTTGGCCAACCTGAAATGGGGTGTGTTAGTACAATGCAGAAGGGCGCCTTTCCCGTTCTCATTCCTTCCCTCCCCATGCCAGAGTCTGGTGGAGATTCAACCTCCGACCACTGCACTGATTGTACCAGCCGCTTGAATGATCCCAGTATTTGGTGTTAATCTCAGATTAAGAGCAACATTCTTCTGTTAAAATATCTTGACATGCCTCCAGGAATGAATGTGTTACACCGTGCAAAGCTCTCTGTACTGGCTCATAAAAGCTTACTCTCAGCTGTCGATTCTCATCTGTCATTTTCACCAACTCCACTTGAAGCCTCTTGCATTCTTCCATTAGTTTCCGCACTTCAGTGTCATCCAGTGAAACACTAGCAGATTTGGGCATTGCCGGTCCTTCAGGTTTAGATGCATTCGTTATTGCAGCAGGTTTGCTTGCTTCAAGATCATTCTGCAAACATTTTCAAAAGAGGGCATTATTTATACTTAATGTATTTATGGAAAATTGTTAAAACACTAATGAAGTAACACATATGTAACTCCCAATGTCATAAAACATATTTTTGTCATCTGCAGGAACCTGGGGGCAAGTTATTTCAACAGGATTCCCAGCATTTAGGGTAGGCACTTATTTTAAATATTTTGGTTACTTAACTGATACACTAACACTACTTAGAAGGTAAAATCTTCTCCCACAGATCAATAAATATTGTATTCTCACTTCGCACACGCCAAACCCCCGCCCCACAATAATTTTCTTTCAACTTAGTGGGGATAATATAGCATTTGAAAATACTAGTAAATTAATAAGTATTTGCATTTTAAAAGTTCCTTGGCTATCATTTGAAATTTTAGATTACCTTTTGGCAATCAAGGCACCTACCACAGTACATTTTATAAATACAAGTGTTTGACACTTTTTTCTGCTGGATTCATCCACCTGACTTTGTCCATAGACAGGTGTAAATGATAAAAGAGTAGTTTCACATTAAAAGGAAGTATATACTCTATTATTTATGCATACATAAAGGCCTGCCTATGGTTCAGAATCCACAAAACCCTATCCACCTTCTGCAAAAATGTCAAACATGTATGCAACCAGAAGAACAGTGGACTCCTCTTATTGTCTTTGTCAATTTTCTAAACTGTCAATTCTTCAGTTTTTGATTCAGGATATTTTTGGTCACACCAGTCAGATGAGTGCTCACAGCTCCCTCAAAATGAGAGAAGAAAATTAAATCCCCTTGAACTGCAGCAGCAGTCATCTGAAAAAAGGCCGCTGATAGCAGAATGATTAAAACTCAAATACTTTCTGCCAGAGAAACTAAATACGGAGCGAGTGTCATTCTCTCTCTCCCCCCCCCACCCCATCATTAGTCGCAAACGTGACAACAGGAATCCACTGTACGATTCTTGCTGCAATACTTGCATTAATCCTAAACTGAACTACATGCTAACTGGAACAGACCTGGACCTTTTTCACTCTGGTGTCACTGGCTGGGGCAGATACAAATCCCTGCAGGTCACTTCTATGGCTACCACTGGTTGGAGTCTGACGGATGCCACCACGGATTGGAGTGTGAAACCTGAGACCATTTCCTGGTGTGGGTACAGCACGTGGAGGCGGTCGAGCACTGTCATAATAGTGCACAAAGCTATGCAGATCCATCTTTGCTGTATCTAACGGGATGTCTAAACCACTGTCTAATGGGTCGCACTCTATAATCTCGTTCTGCTACATAGAAAAAAAAAACTTCAGGTAGATACATGCAATAATAACTAGCTTCTCTTATGACTCTTATAAGCAGAGCTTGCATTTCTTTCTTTTGAGGCCTTCTAGTAATTTTTTGTCCTATAAGAAAAGAACAGATTATTTAAGAGAATACAGTAATCAGATAAATGCCACACTCCTCTGCTGGTTTTGATTCAAATATTCCAATAAGTTGACATAAGTTTTGTCCACTGTTACCAATGGCATATTTACAGAAGGGGGAAAGTTTACTAATATATAAACAAACATATGCCCAATTGTTTATGACAAAAATGCATGCCCTTCTTATAAAACCAAGTCCTTTGTTAACCTTGAAAGCATTAATTACTGCATTTGTTGTGTCAATCACAGAAAGTTACTACTTTAGTGATGTCAACAGGCTTGCAACAATGCACAATTCTGGGCATATCAAAGATTTACTGTGCCCATTCAAATAGTTATATTAAAAAAAGCTACCAAGAAACACAATTAGGACATTGTCCTTCCACGCCTGGGAAGCATCAGACCTCCAAGACCCTAATAGGAGCATTTTATGGGGACTTTGTCAGACCTCCCCTGTATCATAACATACAAAACATCGAAAAAATAGAAGCAGGAGGAGGCCATTAAAGCCCTTTCCACCATTCATAATCATGGCTGGTCATTCAACTCAATAGCCTAATTCCGCCTTCCCCCATATCCTTTGATCTCCTTCACCCCAAGTACTATATCTAATGGCTTCTTGAAACCATAGTGCTTCTTGAAACCATACAATGTTTTGGCCTCAACTACTTCCTGTGCTAACAAATTCCACAGGCTCACCACTCTCTGGGTGAAGAAAGTTCTCCTCATCTCAGTCCTAAATGGTCTACCCCCGTATCCTCAGACTGTGATCCCTGGTTCTGGTCACACCCACCATTGGGAACATCCTTCCTGCATCTACCAAGTCCGGTCCAGTTAGAATTTTATAGGTTTCTACGAGATTTCCCCCCCCCCCTCCCATTTTTCTGAACTCCGGCAAATACAATCCTAACCGATTCAATCTCTTCTCGTACGTCAGTTCTGCCATCCCAGGAATCAGTCATATTTGCACTCCTACTACATATATCTAGAAAGGGCCTAACATTCTTTTCAGGTGAGGCAACGCTTCATGTGCACCTCCTTCAATCTTGTCTATTGCATCCGCTGCCTCCAATGCTGTCTACTCTACATTGGAGAGACTAAATGCAAACAGAGTGACCACTTTGCAGACCGTCTTCAGTCCGTCCACAAGCAGGACCCAGACCTCCCTGTCGCTTGCCATTTCAACTCACCATCCTTGGCCTGGTGTAATGTACCAGTGATGCCCAGCGCCAACTAGAGAAATAGCACTTCATCTTCTGATTAGGCACAGTACAGTCTTCCAGACTTAACATGGAGTTCAACAACTTCAAACTGTGAACTCTCTCTCACCTTCACCCCATTTCTATTTCTATTAATTTCTTTCCATTTCTTCCATTGATCTGTGTACAACCCCCCCCCCCCCCCCCCCCCCCCAGTCATGTTCAGTGTTCCAGGTCGTCCTTTGATGCACTACTCACCATTGTTCTGGCAGTGACACATTCTGATCACTTAATGTGTCATTATCACCCCCACTTACATTCCGTTTGGTTTTCTGTCCATGACATCTTTGTCAATCTCGACCTATCGCTGATCCTCTATCCAGCCCCACTGCTCCACACACCCCTTGCCTTCCTACCCCCATAACAGTATAATTCTGGTCCTATTTCCAGTTATCTCTAGCTTTGACTAAGAGGCATTCAGATTCAAAACGTTAGCTCTGTTCTCTCTCCACAACTGAGGAAGGAGCAGTGCTCCGAAAGCTAGTGTTTGAAACAAACATGTTGGACTTTAACCTGGTGTTGTAAGACTTCTTACTGTGCTCACCCCAGTCCAACGCCGGCATCGCCACATCATCCACATTTGCTGTCAGACCTGCTGAGATTGTCCAGCATTTTCTGTTTTTGTTTCAGATTCCAGCATCCGCTGTAATTTGCTTTTATTAACACTTAGAAAAACACTGATTTAGTTACGCACTAAATTAAGTGGTAACCCCACATTCTTTAATTGAGTATGTTTCTATGTTCTACAGCAATTCTGTTGAATAGTTCACAGTAATCACTTAAAGTCTAATGCAAAATTAAACTGAAAAAAACTACATATAGTCATAGAATCAACAGTGCAGAAGGAGGCCATTCGGCCCATCGAGTCTGCACCGGCCCTTGGAAAGAGCACTCTACCTAAGCCCACACCTCCACCCTATCCCCATAACCCAGTAACCCCACCTAATCTTTGTTGGACACGAAGGGCAATTTAGCATGGCCAATCCACCTAATCTGAATATCTTTGGACTGTGGGAGAAACCGGAGGAAACCCACGCAGACACGGGGAGAACGTCTGGACTCCGCAGTGACCCAAGCCGGGAATTGTACCTGGGAACCTGGAGCTGTGAAGCAATTATGCTAACCACTGTGCTATCATGCCACCAGTCAATTCAATTGAACAAAGCCCTTCAATAATTTAGGATAGTAAGAACTAAAATTAGCAATAAACGCAATAAGGGAATTATTGATTATTGCTACAGACCGCCCAGATAGCAGACAGGGAAAGGTTCTCACAAATTAAGAAGGCCTGATAAAATGCCAGAATGTTTATCATATAGAATTTCAATCACTCAGACCGATAAATCAAGTGAATGCTTCAGTAGGCAATATATGTTTGTTTTCTCATTCATCTCTTCTCATTCATCTCCTTGTAAGGAAACTGTGGTCCTTGGCTACTAGGTTTAATCTTTATCAATGACCCAAATCGGTTACAAAAAAATGTTACAAAAGTATGCTAAATTTTATAACACAATAATCATTTTCAAATCAAATATTTTTATACGGGGATACGAAAACAACAGTAATTCAAAGTACATTTTTTTTTAAATACTTTGAGGAAGTGAATGTTTCTTTAAAGAAGTTGATTGTACATAATAATAATTGGTGTAAAATTAGAAAGTAACTTTTGGTTCCACTTTCACATATAATATCCACGAGGAAGAATAAAGGATTAGAAATCCTAAACTGGACAGACATTTATTTTCACCCAGTTTGAAGTCAATCGGAGAGATCCCCTAACAGCTTGTTTTAGGACCATTACTACTTCAAATAAAAAAAGTATTAAGTTTCTGCATTTGCAAAGGATACAAAAATGGGAAATACGATAGTTGAAAAATATAACTAGATTTTAAAGTACGCTTTGCATTTAAAAATCTATAATGGATTAACTAATTTCTCAAAAACTTTTTTCTTCCAAAAATATTCAGGGAGCAAAGGCAAAATCTGGTTCAAAGTATTTGTTTAATCGTTTATGGGATGTGGATGTTGCTGACAAGGCAGCATTTGGTACCTATCCCTCAAGGACAATTAAGGGTTACCCACATTTCTGTTAAATAAAACAACTTCTTGTGCAGTGCAATCAATTAACTGTATCTGTCTAAGTAGAAAAATTACATCAATTCTAAAAGTAACCTTCCGGAGCGCAAGTAAAAAGCTTTTTGGACATTCACTGTCTACTTACAGATTTCTCATTGTCAACAGGCAGTTCAAAGACACATCTGAGTTTAGAGTCCATGAGATCTTCAGGCTTTGCATCTTTCCACTAAGGAAATCAAAAAGGTCTGCGTAAATAACTTTCACTTGGACATAGAAAACAATAGGTAACATTTGTCAGTAGAAACCAGAGCACCGACTTTGAAGGACTCGCATCTAAACTTTTCAACAACCTATCCCAAAGGACACTTGGCATGCAAACCAACGACAGTTCAATAGTGCATTGCACAGGCTTTAGATTAAAATGAAAAAAATAAAGGCCAAACTATAGTTGAAGTGGAAATTTGCCAAATATCTGGAGAATCTCATCCTGAGAAGGACAGCACTGAATGAGGAATTCCAGACTTGCAGTTTGATAAAGTTATAATATTTACAAATCAAAAACAGCTTTCTGAATTTGGGAAATTGGCGAAAGAGGCACTTAGTCCAATACAAACAGTAGCTTTTTGGATGATACAATTACAGAATAAATTGAACGAGCTTCAAGTTTTCTTGTTAAATCACAGTTTAACTGCACTAAAGTGAAATACATTCCAGTTTGTTAAATATTAATTAAATCTCAAAAAAACCTTGGGGTCCAATTAGTATGACACAGGTTTTGAGATTTTGTACAAATTTTTCACAAGTCTGCACACCAATTTCTGTTCCTAAAGTAGAATTTACCATGCAGGCACTAGGGTACAAGCAATGTAGCTGTGCGGGTGCACAGCAATCCGAAGGTCCCCACATGGCTGATCATGCTCTCGTTAAATTGCCACAGGGGCAAAAATCTTTAAAGGGGGCCACACAGTAATTTTTTTTGAATCACTCATGCACTCTACAAAAATGAAGTCTCCAAGGCTGCGACAATACCTTTTAATGAATCAAACAATTGTACAGCACAATGGGAGCTATTCATCTCAACAAGCCTGTGTCAGCTCTTTCAACAAACAACCCAGTTGGTTCGATTCCCTAGCCCTTGCCCCATAGCCCTAGGATTATTTCTCCTTTAAGATTAATCCAATTGTGTTAGGAATCTGTGCCCTTGATCCTAACAGGCAGTGCATTACAATTCATAGCTACACACTGAAAAGATTTTTCCTCATGCTGCCATATCTTAAATTTGCT